>NW_003314273.1:2723907-2866086 GCF_000143415.4 Selaginella moellendorffii
TGTGAGCTTACGCACCTCTCCAGAGATTTCAATCTCGGGATTCTGCTGCATCGTAGCTTCACATTGATCAAGCATGCGAGATGCACACCCCGCGATTGGTACCGGTCATTTTCTGTGTACAGGAGAATCAGAAACACCTATCAGCGAGACATCATGAGAAGATAACAGTATGAATACCCACTTTAATACGTTCATGAAAGAATGCCGGTGCTACGAGTCGGCGGTGATGACTCCATTCCTCTCCAGTAACAGAAGCCAATCCACGACCAAGGAACAAGTTCGTGAACCGCAGCCGGGCCTCCGATTTATCAAAATGAGAAAACTTCTTAGACAAAACCTCCCTTACGATCTCAGGCTCCGAGACCGATATCCTTGGTTCAGTTCCCCACCAGAACACAAATCTCTTCCCTGGACCATGATCATCAGAAACGAAGCTTTGAGATTCATCAGGGATGACAAGAACATACCATATTGCTTCCGCCATTTGAGCAACGCAGGATGTACCCGATGGAAGATGTCGTGGCTGAAACTTTCCATGTCGTGATCCTTGATGGCGCTCCTCATGTTCTGGATTTCAGCTATTTGACCTACCATGAATCGGGGTGAAGGCCCCTGAATGCCCTCCTTCTTCAGCTGCGCCGCGATCGCCCTGGGGCGCCACCAGTAGACCGTCACGAATCGCCATAGTGCTGCAGTGAAGAGGACGATGCAAATGCTCAAGATCCATCTCCCTTCCATATGCTGGACTAAGAGTAAAATATGTGGGAGACATGCCAGGGCGAGTGCATTTAAACGAAGCAGATGGAGTGTTGTACACGTAAAGATCTATCCCTACGAAGCTACTTGGAACTGTCTGTTCACTCTTCCAGGATATACATCAAATTCAAACTAGAGTTTTAAATAGTTTATAAATATTGATATGGATATGCTTTATTTTGCCATTGGATTGAAAAAGCATATTTTAAATAATTCTAAATCCAAGCCATCAATCAGCATTATGGAATAGATTAGCAATTGCCTATCAAATGCTGGGTGGCTGGTGCCATTTCAAGAGGTTTGCTGAGGTTATCTATGTTTGTTTGATCAACACTAATCTAGCAAATAACAAAACCTAGACACAAGACTGGCACACCTTTTCCAGGCTGTGGTGAGCATTGAAAAAGCCTCCCATGCTTTGCATTGTGTCTTGACTACCACCAGCACTGCAGAAGCACAAATGAGCCCGGTTTATCAATCAACAATCTGAGCCGATCGTGTTTGTCTACTGGAACACTCTGAATGCAGAGAATGGGCAGGAAGATCTAGCTCTCTGAGTTTCTGAATAGGGCAAAGGATGAAGGAAGGTGGTTGTGTAACAGACGATGCAAGCTACTTCAAGGGCCTGGCCGTTGGAGAAGAAGGCAAAGAGCTCAATGGGAAGCTTGTCAAAGTTTTGGAGAATACAATGACGCTTGGGCTGTGAGAGGTGGATGGGGTTTGCAAGCTATGGCTTCGAGAACTCACATTGGGCTTGTTCTCTCATGTAGAAGAATAGGGACTACAAACTCTTGATGGTTCTAGCCACGTTGAAGGCTAGCTCTGGCTCTAGCTCTGCCGCTCGATGGCGTCCACAAACCCAAATGGACACATCTCAAATGTCTACAGCACACAAAAGGCCAGATTGCTGTGGTTCAAGGCCAAATTAGTGGCCGCTGTTATTGATTGTATGGCCAGCCCATTAAGACACTTGCGATCTAGCTACTGACACCTACAACCGGCACAAAGTTTCTTCTTCTTGATTGTCACACTAAAACTACAAGAAAAAATGCTCAATGTCAACACCTAACTTACTTTCTTGGTCTATATCCTAGAAGCTCTGAATTAATTCTAGTGTTAGTCAACCAGAAGTAAAAGCATCAGGCTGTGATGTAGCAGCCATAGAAGTGTCGATTCCAAATGACTGTGGGCAATCCTAAACTTTATGTGGCATGAGCCCAGCGACAATTCTCGGCATGATCATCCTTCATCACCACTCAATGATGCTAAGAGTACATGTTATTGGGAATGGATCCAAGGCAGTGGGCAGATTTCTCTTGTCCTGGGTGCAATGTGATTCCTGGACCAACATGTGTCTTCTCTAATCCATGGCTTTCACCCATAACACCCAATGAGCTTCTTCTCTTCCAGCCAACATGCCCATTATTGATTGGCCATCCAACCATCAATGTGATTTTTCCCACAACCATGGCTACCGACCCTGGCCCAGGCCTAGGATCCAATGGCTTTAGCTAGTAAGAGTTGCTAGATAGGATTGTAAGGACAATGACAATGGACTTATCCCTGGTCAGCCAAACCCTCTTGAAGAAAACCATTAAACAAGATAAGATGCATGCAAAAGGAAATGGATAAGACTGTAGATATAGGATCTGCTACTGTGTGAGATCATTTGGGCTGGAGAGATGTTGACTTCTGCCAGGGTATCCAGGGGGAGAGGTCCTTCGTCTCCCCACCATTTGTATACTAGCACAGGCACACACATTTGCACTAAGTTAGAGAATCTAGTGTCAATCCAGTATGCAAGGAAGTAGATCATTCTTCAATGGTCTAAGCAATCATGCTTAGCACATACCATGAAGATCCCCATGCTTGAGTGGTGCAAGCTCCTAGGCCTCCATCTCTAGCATTGGGCATTACTGGTCCATTGCTATCCATTGGACCATAGGGAAAGTTAAAAAATAAAAAATGTTTATTGTAGTTTGTTTTTTATGTTTTAAGGTGTAGTAAAAGAGGAGTTAGTTGATATAAAGCTTCTTTGTATACAATATTGATGTGTAAGCAATTAAATTTTCCATTCTACTTTAGTCACTTAACTACACATTCGACCACTTCGAGGAGTCTCACTCATAACCTCTATAAGTTTTATTCTGGACTTAAGGCTTGCTAACCCCAAGAATGGCATCCATGCCACTCAACCTTTGCACTTGGTCCAAATGCTCCACGTGTCCAATTCCATAACCGACACCCAAAGGTACCACCGACATATCAGCCCGTTATGCTAAGGCCATGCCCATTCACATTTGTTACACCAATGATCCAACACCACTTACATCACAATTCCATCTCTCAAAGATTAGCCATCCATCCATGAGTGATCATCCTAAACATTCTTTAGCATCTTTAGAATGCTCGTAAATATGGGGAATAGCTTTCCCCAATATCTCTTTTTCAGTCCCTACCAAGTTCTTTTCTGTCCATGGTTGCATTTATCAATACTGCCACTGGGTCAAGATCCATAGGCCTGACCACTATATTCAACTGTCTTCTAGGACTTCCTCACCATGTGACTGTATCCTTGGTCACTACACCAAAGGACTGTTCTTCTTCCTTTCCATAATCCAGAACTTTCGAACAACATTTTGGAACACTATAGCTCTATGCAAGCCTCATAGGTACTCTCTCCACCTTCTGCCTTTGAATGCTCTAGCCATGGGGCTAGAGCGAGGTTTTGTTAAGCCACACTAGGTATCTAAGTAGGTAGTGCCACCCACATTTGGACTGGGAGCATCGACCATTTGAGGGGGGGTTAGAGCTGGCTCTTGAACACTTCACCAAGCTACTCTACTTATTTATCCATATTCACTCTAGTTTTGGATTCCTTAGTGGACATATTATCACCCAACACATGGGCATAACTTTCTTAAGTCACACTAACCTTTCCTAGCCAAATTGGCTCCACTAAGGCCCAACCCCCTCGCACCCCCACACACACACACATTGTATTTAGACTCAAACTCAGACTCAGACTCGGTCTCAATCTCGATCTCGGACTCAGACTCGGTTTCAGTCTTGGTCTTAGTTTTGGTCTTGATTCCATCTCGGGTTCTATCTCGAACTCCATCTCGGGTCCATCTCAGGTCCATCTCAGACTCCATTTCGGGTCCATCTTGGACTCCATCTCGGGTCCATCTCAAACTTCATCTCGACTCCATCTCGAATCCATCTCAGACTCCATCTCGGACTCATTTTCTAGAGAATCATTTATTACTTGCTTTGAGCTCATTCCTTGAGCCCTTCTTGAGAGTTCCATTCTCACTTTTGACTTTTCAAGTTGAAGCTTTCAGTCCAAACGTGTTACACTTGTTTAGCTTCCGCTTCAACCACTACCACATGGCACCCTTTTGGCTCCACTTTGGGGTTTAGGGATTTGTGTCTCATATGATGGTGAATGTTGATGAATTGAATGAAATTAAACGGCCTTATGTATGAGTTGTGTCAACTTGAATTGCAAGTTGTTGTGGTAATGTGCATCTTAAAAGTGCAACATAGAGCTACCCATCAGTAAAGATTAGTTGGAAGTAGATGCCTCTACGATCAAATGTTTGATATTGGCACTTTGAAATTGTCAAGTAGTATTCAAGACAAAGAGGAAATTGTTTTTAAGACATATAAAATGGAACATTTAAATTAGAGGGTGTTAAGTTAATGCATGGGATAAAAGTTCTAGTACCTTTAAATTCATCTATAATTATTTCATAGTTCTAAACTTTAGGCAAATTTCTTTTGACCATTAATCAAGTCCCATTGCATAATCCAATTGTTGGAGACATGTTTCTCAGAAAAATACCTATACAACCTTCAATTAGTATCAATTTGTATAGTGGCAGTCTAGAGGAGTGATAGAATTTAGAAATTCAATTGGGAAATCTTTAAAATATTCAGTATCAATGGAGTTAATGCTAGTGTAAATTTGATACTATTTTAAAATTGTTGAAGGAGTCACACTTTTTTTATGAAGAAGAATAATACATAAGTGATACAATTTGGTATTTAGAGGAGATATTGAGTATAATCAAGGAATAACCTTTTTATTTTTCTGACATTGCCATACATTAGCAGATTTATTAAAAACATAATATAAAGGTATTTGAACATATATATATATTGTTTTGCATTTGGATCATGAATATTGAATTCCAACCACCCTCACACCACAGCATTTCATCTCTAGAGCTCTTCTGACCAATGGGTATTTGATCATTATCCCCTTGGACTAACTATCACCCTACCACCATAATGAAGGCTATCATCTTTGTCCCCATTGTTCCCCATTTACAAAATCAATGGTGAACGTTTTGCACTTTACTAGCAACGGGTGGCAAAATTGTGGAACTCTAATATTTCTTCTATACACCTACCAAGCATGCTTTATTGCTCTTTTGTGTCATCACCATAGCTGCCTAATATATTTTCCCATAACGCAAGATAAATCACATTAGTAGGTCCCTAAGAGTTGTTTGGTGGGATGACAAATGTGGTCAACTTCATCGAATTAAACAACAAAAAGTCAAACAAAGTGCTTCTAATGTAGCAATTTTCCAGCAATATTTTCAATGACTATGTAAATGGAAATAACACTAATATTGTATTCAGAAGAACTTAGAGAATGTACGGCAATTTTAAATATCACTTCATAAAACCTCCAAGATTTTCAAAAATCCTGTAAATCCCATCCTTCTCAACAACATTAAGATTTGGGTGAACTACTTTAGACAGCTTTACACTCAGCACATAAAAGACTCTACCACTTCCCAATCACAAGCTCCAATCCAATTTAGTAAAAATGACATTCTCACTACGATTGATCGTCTTCGCAAACAAAAAGCCCTACATACCTGGGGTCTCACAGCTGAATTGCTCCAAGCATATGACAAGAAGTTCCTAGCATGCATACTCTGCCCAATCTTTGAACAAGCAGCAAATGAAAATTTCCCTTAATAATGGACTTTAAACCATGTAAATCTGGAGATTCTATGGTCCAAGAAAATTATCAAACCATTATGGTGAGCTATCTTCTCCATAATTCTAGAGCATCACCTTGTCTCTTGGAGTGAGACCAACTCCAAACAAGTTGCTGGCTTTCAACCTAAATTAGATCATCTCCATCACACTGTGAACTGTGTATGAATGAATGATACACAAGAAGAAGAAATTGTTTTATTGCTTTATAGACTTTTGTAAAGCATTAAAGCATTTGACATAATCCCATGAAAGGAACTTTTTCAGTGACTTTGAGAGCCAAATATTCCACCAAAGTTGGTATAGGCCATTCAACAACTCTATATAACAATACTTGTAGAATATCCAGGAAGTCGACCAGTGGAATGCATAATAAGCAAGACTGTCCCTTATCCCCTATGTTGTTTAGATTGTACATTGATATTTGAAACACTTCTTCACGACGAAAATCTTTTTGACATTCTACCTCCTCCTATATGCAGGTGATTTGCTCCTGTTTTCCACAACTCGTCAAGGCCTCTAGCACCAGCTAGATTTTCTTGTGACCTTCTGATAAACTACTGGTTTATTTGTGAACCTTATGAAAACATAGATCATGGTATTTGGTCATCCATGACAACGAAGTGACAACAATGACCTCCATTACCAACACCACTTGCTGGTCAAAGTAGAAAATTACAAGTATTGGGTATATGGTCCACCACAAGAATCCCTAGAAGGCTAGGACAATAGAATGCATTCAAGGAGCCACAAGAGCATATTACTCACTCCAGAGTGATCTCAAGCAAGCTTTGGAGGAGGACAAGAGAGATCCTTGCTACTACTGCTACCACTGCTGCTGATGCTAGCATATTTGTTTCAAGCGCATTGGCAGTGAAGCAGAGCAGCAAGGATTCTTGGTATTTTTGATAGGATGCAAAGTGATCACTATCCTCACATATGCTAGGGAGGTTTGGGGTCTTGGACTACCACGAATGATATAGAGATAAATGGAACAACTTAACCGTTGGTTCCTGAATATTGAATTTGGCTGCAACAAAATAGCAATTGGGATCTTAATTATGGAATTTGGCTTGCTCTTGATTAAACTCCAAGTATGAAAAAACACAATGCTACATCCTCAACCTCATATGCACTATTCAAGATAAAATGGTCAAATATGTTGTCTCAGATTCTATCAACCTCATTAGAGATAGCAAAGGTTGGTGGCACAATCTTCACTCTTGGACAAAAGATTTGGGCATGGATCTTGAGGCCCCCCTCCACGAAAATACTACAACAGTCCCAAGCCATTGGCTTGAGTGAGCTTTCTAATAATGGGGGCTTAATATGATACAAGATTCCAACACTATCTATTAGCTATCAACCTGCAACAATTTATTGGTATTGCTATCGGGACGACACCACTGCAGAATCCTGGCATGCTATTGAGTGGGACAACATCGCCTGCACTCAGAAGTTGGTAATTATGAGGGATGCAAGTTACCCTGAGAGGACTGAATCTGTTATTTATGCGCTGAAGACATTGAAACTGTCCTACACTTCACTCTGCATTGCATTGCATACAAACAACAATGGCACAAAGAACCGGTCCTCAATTTTGAGCTGCCCCTCCCTCTTGTCCTCCAGCAACGGCAACACTAACGACTTTGTGAGTACCCATTGCCACCACAAACCTGCATGATGAGTTGCTTGCCATCCTTGAACCTTTGAACCTGCATGTCCCCAACTCCACACCAGCAGTACATAGGATTGAAATAGCTGTTATAATTACTATTAGATAAAATGATGGTGAATGGTATTTCTTCACCACACAAATTAATTTATTTGTTTTTTCCTTCAGAATTGGAGCTATGAGCACATTGACAGAAACGTAACAGGACAAATTCACATTGACAGGTTCAATGCTCCCAATTTGAATCGATTTTATTTCCTTCTGTCAAATAGAGCTGGGGCTTGGGTAAAAACCTAGTTTTTCAATGTCAGTATAGCAAAAGGTCGGAAAGAACCACCCATCAAAAACTGCAAACACACCTTTGAGTGAGTTCCTTGGGTTCAGTTCAGACACTAAAAAAAACTCTAACGTGTTCATTTTGGACAGCTCCAGATCCTAAGCAGCTGAAATTTCTCTGTTTGCAAAGCTTTGGAAGCTTACGGCCCCTTTCTGTGAGTTATGCTCGATGATACAGGCTCGATATGCAGGATCGTTTACAGCGGATCGAGACAGCGGATCGTTTACAAACGCATTCTATGCTTGGGTGGCGAGATATACTTCTTTACTGCCACCCATCCAGAAGTATATACGTGTAAAACTACACCAATTTTTTGGTTTTTCGATCGCTCAAGTTCATCTTTCTCTACTTACAATGAGCACTGATTTGTTTAAACATGTTTTAATTCGGATACTATCTGACAAAGATCCCATTCTGAGAGGTTTTAGGAAGCATTCTTTCAAATGTAGAATTTCTCATCGGTGGGTGCTTTCTTCTTTGAGGCTGGAGGATACTGGGTTGAGCTGTGAGCCAGCTGAATTTGATAACATCAGAGTTTTGTACAAGAGAATTAGCAGCAGCAACACAAGCTCTTGAAGCAGCCTCCAGCGTTTAATCTGTCAAAATTCTGATCCTCTGCTCCATGGAAGAAAAGCTGGAGCTGGTTGCTTGTTTGCTGCTTGCTTCATACCTCGTCTTCACCACCAATGGAATCGCTGCGCCTGCTGCTGCTGCTACTCCGGTGGATGATGTTGTACTTGCACAGGGGGCAAGTAGCGTTTATCCTCAGCCACTTGACAATGCACGAGCCATGGAAGTGGTGATTGCAAGGCAACTCACGCAGCTCCGCGTCGTCTTCGTACGAAGACAGGCATATGCAGCACTCCTGAAACACAAACAAAACAGTCAATTCCAGCAAACACAAGGAAAAAAGAAAAACCAAATTTTGCGAAAAGAAACAAGCGATTAGCAGCACACCAACCAGCCACTTACCGCATCCTCGGCAGAGAGCATGCGCTGAAACAGAGATTCCGAAGAGCACATGACTCCACCAGCAGGCAGTGCTGCCTTGTCCTCTTCGTCTGGTTTGGTGCTACTGCAACTGGGACTTTTCACCCTCTTGAACTTGAGGGTGGGCAATACGCTGATGTCCTCTTCGGAGGCACCCTCCTGCGTGTGAAGGAAATCCGTCAGCCTTTCGCTTGTACTCAACCAAACAACTAAACAAACGTACCTGATCCACAACAGCGTAAAGGATGGCAATTATACACGGAAGGCAGCAGCAAACGGCAATGCCTATCATACAAGCCAGCGCGACGCAAAACACCACGAAAAAGACGTCGAAGGCCAAGAACACGATGCACAGCCTGCAAGCAAAGTTAAACAAGAAGTGAGTAACGCTCGTCGAGCCATGGCATCTCACAAACAAAGGCATTGAATGGAATGCGAGCGAGGAGGAGTTAATTACCAATAAACTCGCGGGGAGCTCTGGACCAGAGCCTCGCTTCCGGCAGTAATCCAGTAGAATCCCACGACCCACCATACGAACGAAAACATGGTGTTTGCAGATTCCAGCCGTTTGGCCAAGCTGCAAAAAGGAAAAAAGGAAGAACCAGTTAAAAGCCTGTGCTTTTCTTCATTGCTCAATGCTAGCTAAAGAAGAAGAGGTACCTGATGTGATCGATCTCGTTGTCTTCCATGTCCTCCAATTCCATCCCAGCCCCGGAAGATCGCCTCCTTCGCCGCCTCCGGTACTCACTCACAACGCACGACATGTGGAGTACACACTGTAGAGCGTATCCCAGCACCCAAATGCGAAGAGGAGTGCACGGCTGCTCGCTCTGGCTGATGACGAGCACCACTAGAGCCACCGTGACGAAGGCCAAATTCCAGATCAAATCCAGGACCACCACCGGCCGCGAGTAGGCCCAATCGCTCTGCCGCTCGTCAAGCTGCTCGACCGCTGTCTCGCGGACGAGAATGGACGATTCTCGCATCACCCTGCCACTCCCGGCGTGGCGGAAAAACCTCGCGGCTCCCTGTATCCTACCTCTACCGCTACTTCTCCTCCATTCTTCCTCGCCGGAGCCACTGCTGCTGGTGCCCGCCCCTAGAAGTGGAGACATATCTACAATCACGGCCGGCGTCGATCCAGGCGGAAAATGTAGCACGGAATCCCCGCTCTCCATGATCCTTGTCGATCGATCGATCGATATTACGGCTTGTCCGAGCTACTGTACTCCCAGATGAGGCGACCGGGGCGAAGAACTGGGAGAATCGATCCCCAAGAACACGAAATCCCGGCCTGGCCCCCGGAATTGGCCGATCTTTGATCCCGATCTTACGAGCCAAGCCTGCGCGCACGCGAATTCCATCACTCGCGAGTCACATTTCCCGAATGAAACCGATCGATCGATCGACAGTGACCTCCACACGCCGCCAGCGTCCGCCTCCTGCCAAGAACAAAGCACTCACGCCGAAGTCCTCGTCGAGAAGGAAGATGGAAAGCCCTAGGCCTTCTTGGAGCCACAAAGTCCGCCGCGGCCACCTCCAATGCCGCCAGGCCACGTCGGACGTGGGGCAAAGATGTAGCCGTTGGGAGTGTGCCACGTGGCGAGCAATTTCCTCATGCTAAACCGTACACTCCATATCATAGCGGCATACTTTCTGGTTGCTTTCATGTCATTATGGCGAGGGTTCTTTCCAGGCCTGATTTTTCTTCCCATTTTTTAGGTCAGCTTTTGGGAGCTTTCTATAAAGATTATTTTTTGGGAGCTCGTTTTTCTAAAGATATTATAAAGGATTTTTAGTTCATCCAAATCTTGTTGAGTCTAAACAATGCTCCAAGGATTTTTCCACAGATCCCAGGCAAAATGTCAAGAGACGTGGTATGACAATGTTGGCACACATAAATTAGACTGGGAACGGATGGAGGTCTCTTTCACATCCATCTTTGAAGTTTCTTAGAATGTTTGGTGGGAATGATAGGGATTGGGAACAACCAGCTGTGATGAATTCCTTTGAGAAATACAATTTGCCCCAAGTCATGACAATATTGTTAGGTTTGAGGTGCATGATTGAACACTTTCATATGCATTCCCCAAAGCAAAGCCCAGTTGCACCACTAGAAGACTTTTCCAAAAAAAAATTCAGAAGCAGTTGCACCAGCCAGGAAGACATTTTTTTTGTTTTGTTTTGTTTTTCTTTTCTATTTAACTGCTAGAGCGGCATGAAACATGAGTTGCTTCAGAATATGTACTGAGAAGTTTTGAGAAGATGCGCTTGTCTCACTCTAGGCTAGTTCTCAGTCAGACTGGAGGGTTCACGAGTCTCGGAATCAAACTTTTCTGTGTGTAAACAGAACAACTTTGGTGGCAGCAAAAAGAAGCCAACTTTGAAAGGTTCAAAGCTTGGACATACTTCTAGACGAAGAGAGAAAGCTTCACTGAAGTTTCTAAAGAGCTGAAAAATATAATAGGAGAGAAACTTAAGCATACCTTATATTTACATGGAAGGATTACAATATGGAAAGAGTTGTCTACTGCTTGCTATCGCTAGGCTGCTCCACTACCGATTGTACAGGCACAAGAAAAGGAAAAAGCGTAAGAATTTGCGTAAGCCTACCTCCTACTCGGGACTTATTCTCGTGGCCTGGCAGCCCACAATGAGCTCAGCGCTCTCAATCGTCCAAAGTAGTCTCCAATCGCTAGAAAGGCTCTCGCCGCTTGACGAGTCGTCAATATCCTGTGCATTTGCTGGAGCGTTTGATGCCGAAGATTATCAGCCTGGTAGAAGGAAAGTTGAGATAACAATGGTGAAACCACAGATACATCACATCACCTGGCGAACAAAGTTCTCGAGCGTTCCCAGCTTTCCCATCGCCATCGCCATTTGTCCCATATAGTTGGCGACATTCGACGCAGCGCCCAAGGAGCCAGTCGCCAGAGTGTCCGCGAGTGACTGCTGCAGTGCCTCCATCCCCTGGGAGAGAGCATCCTCGGCCTGCTGCGACGACTGTTGTAGATTACAAATCCCCATGAGCTGCTGTTCTGTAAGGGGTTCAAGCTGAGGTATAAGTATCTGTGGTGTCACACAAAAACGTTAAGCACTTTCGAAAAAAACGAGGAAAAGAAAGACACAGCAGCACCTTTAGAAGTTCTGAAGGCCGGAATCCACCCATCCACATGAAGCACCTCTCGGCAGGGGTCTTCCACATACCGGAGACTAGATGGAAGACATCCGACTTCGCAGCAGCTGTTTTCAGCCGAAATATCTCGTCGTAGTGGGACATGGCGGCGTCAACCAGGACCCGCAACTCATCGTCCGAGACATGAGCTTGCAATGACGTTCGTAGTTCGGTCATTTGTCGCTGTTGCTCCTCCAGCCACCGCCCGTACTCCATGTCGAACGCAGCAGCACCTGCACTTCCAACTGGTCAGCGCTGGACTCCAAAACCGAAAAACAATAGAAACAGAAAAAACCACATGACTTTAACGCGTACCGCTGCTCGCCGCCGCATGACTCTGATCGTTTGAATACCCTCCAAGATAGAATCCCTGCAAAAGGCCTCCGCATGGAATGTCTTTATGCTAAGCTTACGCAACGCGGACGTCAAGCCAAATGATAAGCGTACCTGTTGCCTGGCTCGTTGCAGCTCTTGCTCGAGTTGATTTAGCTTCACCCTGCTGGATTCCAGTTGCTGTACATAAGCCTTGAATTCACAGCCAGAGAAACCATGCTTTGTCAGAGGCAAGTTGGAAAAGACGAGATGATATTTTCAGCCCTTCACCTTTTTCCTCAAGCGGCTTTTCCGCGCGGCCTCGCGGTTCTGTGCAAGACGTCGAAGTGTCTAAATCACCAGCACGAGAAACAATGACACGATCAAACCCTGAAGTTGCTGTTGCAGCGAAATGTAGTGCCAGGCGTACCTTTGAGTCGAGATTTTTGGTGGACGATGGAGTTAATGGTCCATCCTCGGACTGTAACGTACACACGAAAACAACGGACTCGTGAGACTCTCAAGTGATACAACATCGATTTCACACTTTTTGATCGCCATCGTCGGTAGAATTTCCCTTCTGCGGACTGCTATCGGCCATGAGCGCGTCTTCCGATCGGTGCAACTGCGAGGCCACCGATGTAACCTGGGAAGACAAAATATCAAAACCACTCAGACAGACTTACGTGTTTGTTTCACCTTGCTTGAACAATCTACGACAGTGGTGATAAAAGCGGCTGACTGGTTCAAGACGGTGGAGTCTAGCGAGCAATAATTGATATGTAAGCGAAGACGGGAGGAAATATGAGAAGATTTTTGGTTTTTATGGAACCTCACCTTGTTGACTCAAGGAGGCGGAATCATAAACTCCAGAGCCGATTTTGGAGTCCCTACAAATGGCACCCCTGTTGGTTGGTTCCATCCGATTCCACACACGAAAAAAACCAATCAATCAATCCAAAAGACCCACTCTACAAGTAGCTCTGCTTTGCTTACAGCAATTGCTCCATGTACTGTTGCTCCCCACGAATCCAACGTCAAGAGCTTCGCAATTCCATGTCCTCCTGTGGCAAGCAATAAGACCCAGCACATTCTCGTTAAAGCTCCTCATGCCACCACTTCTTACCTTTGGAAGTTCTTGGTCTCATAATTCTCGCGGCCCAGTGTTCTTCATCCCAGCTCCCTGCCGATGGGAGAAATCGCTAGCGACTGTAGAGAGCGGAGAGGAGAGAGTTGTAATCGCGAAGCACTGTGTGATTAAATTACTTGACACCCTTTTGACTTCAAATCCCTCCCCCAAGCCATCACATTTGCTACCTCACGCTGACATCACGAGCTCCAGACACACAAAGTTTCCACGCACAGTCTCCGCGAGGAGCGGGCGAGAGAAGGATGAGCGAAACCTGATTGAGCGAATCCCGCGATGATCGACCGATGCGCCGTCTAGCGCCGCTGCTGCCGACGACGAATTCAGCCGCTGCTCCCACTTGCGCGGCTTTGAAATCTTCGCGTGAACAGGCGCCCGGGCGTGGAAACCCTAGCTACACAAGAGATTCTTCGCCCTTGTCCTTGTCCGCCATAGCCACGAGAGAGAAGGAAGCTGAAACAATTTTCCTGATTGGTAATAAAAGTGGAGTAACTAATGCAATTATCTGCCTCCGTTTCTTACCTTTACTTGGGGCCCATACATGCCCGTGCCATGGCATACGCCGCGCATCCGGGCCGTCCATGCCACAGCGCTCGAGATTGGTCGGCCGCGATGGCGGGAAAGACCCGATGGGCATGGTATGAAACGGCCATTCAACTGTAGTAGGAGGACCCTTCATGCACGTCGCAGGGACGAGGTCTCTGGCAAAGAGGATACGGCCGTGACGTCCCGTCAAACAGCACCACGGGACAACGCACGTCACATCATGACTGCGATTGCCAGCAGCACACACGCCACGTGTCCTCTACTAGTTAGGTCAAACGCTTTTTCTAGGTGGAAGCGGGGTTAGGGCTAGCTAAAGAGGTCGGATATTCCTTCCTGCCAGAGAATATGCTTCATGTTTTGAATTTAGGTTAAAACTTCTGGATGATTGAAGCACAATAGTTTTTTAACCATATTCATGGTTTGACTTATTGGATAGAAATCCTAGTTTAGGTCTCGAGTGTGCTCAGAAGAGTGGAAAAAAATGAGGCTGGGACCAAAAGAGATTGACAAGCTGTTGCTCCATGAAGCTGGGTTTTTGGCACAAAAGAGACTTGCTCGTGGGTTGCCTCTAAATTACCCCGAGGCTGTGGCTCTCATTGCCGCACAGGTATGTGTTTAATGTGGAGCTTTTCTCGCGGATTAAATCGATAAGAAAACCAGGTTTTGGAGTTCATCCGGGAAAATAAGAGTGTGGCCGAGCTCATGGATTTGGGAAGACAGCTTTTGGGAAAGTAAGCTTTTGATAATATTTTTCATGGATTGATCTGGAAATTTTTGCAGGAGGCAAGTTCTTCCGGAAGTGGGGCACCTCCTGGAGATGGTCCAGGTATTTTTTTGCTTTTTTTTTTCCCGAAGGTTTTATGGTTTTTGGATGAAACGAAGGTGGAAGGGACATTTGCGGATGGGACTAAACTTGTAACTGTTCACCATCCCATTGTCAAGGAGAATGGAGACCTCGCATTAGCTCTCCATGGCTCTTTTCTGCCTGGTAAGTGCTTAAACTCGATCCGGAAGAAGCGCCTCGAAACAGAAGTTTTGGAAGATCTTTCCAGTTCCAAGCGTGGATGTTTTCCCCGAGTTTCAGGAGCAGCCAGCTCCAGGAATGCTGGTTCTGGCTCCGGGACACATTTTCATCAACGCTGGACGAAAGGGTCTCAAGCTTACAGTTTCCAACACTGCCGACAGGCCTATACAGGTAAGGTTGCTTCAGAAACACGCAAGAAATCATCAAAGTCTCTCTTTGATGCTGTACACAGGTTGGTAGCCACTATCACTTTGTCGAGACAAACCCGTACCTTGTTTTCGATCGAGAAAAGTCTTACGGCATGCGTCTCAACATACTCGCTGGGACTGCTGTCCGGTTCGAGGTACAATGAGTTGCTTGTCTTCATTTCTTCTCTATCGTTTTTGGTTCCTTTTCTTTTATTTTTTTTCTCGACACTGTAGATAATAGCATGTCAGTGTTTTTTTTTGTGCGTGTTCTTCGTCAGCCAGGTGAAACTAAGACTGTTGCACTGGTCAGCATTGGAGGAAACAGCGTTATCCGCGGAGGAAACGGTATCGCAGAGGGTCCAGTTGATTCGTCCCGACTTCCAAAGATCATGGAGGAGCTGAGCTTGCGGAATTTCGGTCACAAGCAACAAAACGATGCGTTGTAAGCTGTTTTCTACGTTTCCTAGCCTAGTTGTCGATGACCTTTTGTCAATTTTTTCTTCTCCTCAGGCCAGTGGAAGATGCGTCCTGTCCAATCTCTCGTGAAGTTTACACAAACATCTTTGGACCAACCACGGGAGACAAGATCAAACTCGGCGACACCGAGTTGTATGCGCAGATCGAGAAAGACTTCACTTTCTACGGGGACGAGTGCAAGTTTGGAGGAGGCAAAGTGATCCGCGATGGGATGGGACAAGGAACCGGCTACAAGGCCGACGAGACGCTCGACACAGTCATCACAAACGCTGTGGTGATCGACTACACGGGAATCTACAAAGCGGACGTAGGCATCAAGCATGGTTACATTTGTGGGATTGGAAAGGCTGGAAATCCCGACGTGATGGACGCGGTATCGTCCAACATGATCGTGGGAGTAAGTTCTTTTATCATCTTCTTCCTCGCTACTAAGTTTTTGGATCTCGACAACACAGGTAAATACGGAAGTTGTGGCTGGCGAAGGACTTATTCTCACGGCCGGAGGCATCGATTCCCACGTCCATTTCATTTGTCCCCAGCTTTCCACTGAAGCCATTGCGAGTGGATTGACAACTTTGATCGGAGGTGGAACCGGACCAGCTCACGGAACTTGTGCAACGACGTGCACCCCTGCTGTCGATCAAATGCGGCTCATGCTACGCTCCACCGATGATTTTCCAATCAACTTTGGCTTCACAGGAAAGGCAAGCGAATCGATCACATTTTCTTGTCTAGAGTGTTTACTAACGAGTTTTTCTCAGGGAAACTCGTCCAAAGTCGAAGGGCTTGACGATATAATTCGAGCTGGAGCTATAGGACTGAAACTACACGAAGATTGGGGTACTACTCCAGCTGCGATTGATCGCTGCCTCGACGTCGCAGATAAGTTTGATATCCAGGTATTGCGCAACCGTGAAAGAAGTTGTGAAGTTCTTTTTATTCTTCACTTTGTTTCGCTTCTTATCAGGTGACTATCCACACCGATACACTAAACGAATCCGGCTGCGTCGAGCACTCCATAGCAGCCTTTAAAAACCGGACGATCCACACTTATCACAGGTGGAACTTTTCTTCTCGTTTCACTTGTTTTTCCAACTCTGGAAGTGTCTCGTTCTACTAGTGAAGGCGCTGGAGGCGGCCATGCCCCCGACATTATCAAAGTTTGTGGCCTTCCAAACGTTCTACCATCGTCCACGAATCCGACCAGGCCTTTCACCAAGAACACGATCGACGAGCATCTAGATATGCTGGTAGGAGAAAAAAAATCGGTTTCCAGAGCTTCTAACCGGGATTTCTTGTCTGATAGATTGTCTGCCACCACCTGAATAGAAACATTCCAGAAGACGTAGCATTCGCGGAGTCCCGGATTCGAAACGAGACCATTGCCGCGGAAGATATTCTCCACGACATGGGAGCTATCAGTATGATGTCTTCGGACTCTCAAGCCATGGGAAGAATAGGCGAGGTAAGTTACTCGTTCTCGCAAACTTCTTGTCTTCTCTTTTTTTTACTTTTGTTTTGTTTTTGTTCTTTCCGGTTTGTACACGACTAGGTGATCACTCGATCGTGGCAGACTGCGCATAAGATGAAGCTGCAAAGGGGGCCTTTGCCGGAAGATCGTGAAAACAACAACGACAACTTCCGAGTGAGACGTTTCATCGCGAAATACACCATCAATCCCGCAGTGGCACACGGTGTGTCTCACATTGTTGGCTCCATCGAGGTCTGTGATCTTGTCTTCCTCTTCGATGAATTATAAAAAAGTGATTTTTACCAGGTTGGAAAGCTCGCAGACTTGGTGCTATGGAAGCCAGGCTTTTTCGGAGCTAAACCGGAGCTCGTTATTAAAGGTGGCGACGTTGCTTGGGCGCAAATGGGAGATGCCAATGCCAGCATCCCAACTCCAGAACCGGTAAAAAGTCCTTCCTTCGTTCGTGGATAGTTTTCTTTTCTTTTCTTTTCTTTTCTTTCTTACATTAACCTTTGATCATTAATGATACAGGTTATAATGAGACCAATGTTTGCAGCGTGTGGCAAAGCTGCTAGCTCGTCTTCCATTGCATTTGTGAGCAAAGTAAGCATCATATCACACAATTTTCCTCTCTGTGTCGATTATATTCTAAGTTTTCTTTTGTCTCTCTTTTAGGCTGCTAAAGACTTGAATGTAGGCCAAGCTTATGGCCTCACTAAAAGGATCGAAGCAGTGAAAAACGTAAGGAATCTAAGCAAAGCGGACATGAAACTCAACAGCGAGACGCCTTGCATCGAAGTGGACCCGGAGAGCTATGAGGTCACTGCCGATAACATTCCACTGGTATGCTCCCCAGCGGAAAAACTCCCACTTGCCACAAATTACTTCCTCTTCTAGCCATAGTGTTATTTATAGTACACTCAGCCTTTCTGCTCGAGCAGCGAACAAAGAAAGCCCAAGCTTGAATTATCATGTACAAGAATCTCAAATGATAGCACAATGTTGTTCTGGTGCCATGATGGTTGAATTGGAAGCTCCTCTCAACTTATTGAATGTGAAGAGCTCTTATTCCACGTCTTCCACATCCAACAGTGTAGAGCATATATAAAAGCGCAAAGTTGTTACAGCACTAAGGCTGGAAGCCGCCTGTCCTAAGTTGTGGGACGAAGAATCAATTATCTATTATTTTGATCTGATAAATAGCATGAAAGTATAAAAGTCAATAAAAAAAGACTCTGGACTTCTATTCACTTTGAGCTTGTGACGTGTCTTTGAAACTTTGAATCGGACATTACTATGGTGTAATACATGTGCTTCTGGGAAGTCTTGGTAACTAATGCTTGAGTAGAATTACAGTGACTTTGGAAAAAAGAGGTGATTTATAAGATATAACAAGAACTATCTGGTTTTTTCACGCTTGTTACTGAGATTCCAATGAGCTTTCTCTTGCGAGAGCCATGGTGGTAGTGCTGGTGATATCGGGATCGATTGATGATCCAATTCCAATATCTCCCACATTCTTGTAAGTATACCACCTGGCGCACAGAACATAGATTCCAAGATTGATGATGCTGAGAAGGGTGAGCAGCCAGTAAAAGTAATCAATGTGAGCCCTGTTGAGATTGTCATTGATCCAGTTGCTGTCAACCCCGCCACCTTTTGTACTTGTAAACTTGACCACCATCTCCACGAGCAAGCTGCTAATGAAGCTCCCAATGGAGATGGTGCTGAGATAGAGCGCGGCTCCAATGCTTCGCATGGAATCCGGGGCTTGATCATAGAAGAACTCGTTCTGGCCGACGGAGATGAAAACCTCGCAAACTCCCGTGAGCGCGTACTGCGGCAAGAGCCAGAATGCGCTCATCGGGACCGTCAACTGGGGGCGATCTAACAGCCCGTGTTGCCTGGCCACTCGCAAGCGCTTCATCTCCACCAGTGCAGCGATGGCGATGGAGACGGTGGAAATGACCTGCCCAATCCCGATGCGCTGGAGCATCGTGATCCCGCGCTCGTTGCCCGTAATCCGGCGCGCGAGTGGCACGAAGTAGCGGTCGTAGAGCGGCAGGATGATACAAATGGTGAGGGTGATGAAGAGCGGGAAGGAGGCGGCAGGGATCTGGAATCGCCCCAAATGCCGCTCCATGGTGTCGCCCTGGTTGAGGAAGAAGGTGCCCACCTGGGCGAAGACGCTGCTAAAGATGAGGTTCGTGAACCAGATGGGCATCACTCGCACCAGGAGCTTCACTTCCTCGACTTGGGTCACTGGGCACAGGCTCCACGGCTTCACTTCCTTGCTCTGCAGATCCTTCTCGCTCACCACCGCCGCCTTGTCCAGGAATCTGCTCGCGATCAATCGAAGTAAGCTAAGATTGTTCTTCCAAGCTAGAGCTAAAAGTTTCTTTAACTAGCTCGATGGACTTACGTGAATTCTTTGCTCCTGGGGAGCTTCCGGATGTGTGGGAACTGCGCCTCCTTGTCGCTCAGCTCGTACAGCTTCTCATCGTCGTCTGGAACGCTCGCATTCCACTTCCTGGTGGCCGCCACCAGGACCTGGGCGACGCGGGTGAAGGGACTTCCAGCGGGCTTTTGGGTGCGATAGTTTGATCTCCCGGAGAAGAAGAGGAGGGTGGCGAGGGCGACGACAGCAGCGGCGCCGCCCCATCCCCACGTCCATCCGTAAGTCACCTGGATGTAGACGAGGACACTGACCGAGAACAAGTTCCCCGAGCTGATGCTCACGAACCACCAGTTGAGGAAGGACATTTTGCGCTTAGATTCCTGCGGGTCTTCCTCGTCGAATTGGTCCCCCGCGAAGGAGGTGACGTTGGGTTTGATCCCGCCGGCGCCCAGCGCCATGAGATAGAGCGCAAAGTAGAAGAATCCCGACTGGATGGAGCTCACGGGCTGGTTTTGCTCGGCCTTGATGCCCGGGACGCTGACGGACATGGTGACGAGAACCAGAGCCTGCGAGGAGGATGAATCATCAAGATACCCAAAAGTTCACAATGGAATCTAGAAAGGTGGAAGGAACAGAGAGACAAGGATGGCATTTTGGAACTTGGGAGCTTTACCATGAGATAGATGCAGAGGAAGATGGACAGGGTGAGGTATCGGCCGAGGAAAGCGTCGCCGAGAAACGCTCCCAGGAGTGGCGTCAGGAAGAGAGTTCCGCTCCAATTGTTCACGTTGGTGGCAGCGTCTGCTCGATTCTCGTGGAGCTGCTGAAAGAGATAGTTGGCCAAGTTGGAAGAGATGGCGTAGTACGCAACTCGCTCACACACCTCGCAACCTGGTGATCGATCACAGAGACACACAAAGTTCCATCAGGAACAGGGAGGGGAAGATAAAGAGAAAAGTATTAGAAGAAAGATGGAGATGATCAAGAAAGAGGAGTGTAAATATCGCAACAGCATGAGAAGCGAGTGTTATTCCGTTTGTCGCAAAAGGTGAGTGGGACATTTGCTTACCGAAGATGAGCCAACAGGCTTTCCAGTTCCCGCTTGTCGATTTCCTCGACGGTCTGTTCCACACGTCGGTGGCATTGTTCGAAACCAAGTCGTCGGGCTCCACGAATTCATCGCTGCTAAACTTCTTCTCCTCCACCGCTGCTGCTGCTGCTGCGGCCATTCCGATCGATCGATCTGGCATCGCCAAGAAACAAAACACCCGAAAAATCGTAAGCTTTTCGACGAGAAACTCTATAATGTCTACGAGGAGCAAACAAGTTCTCAAGACTGCGAGCTTTGGAGGAGGACAAGAGAGATCCTTGCTACTACTGCTACCACTGCCGCTGGTGCTAGCATCTTTCTTTCAAGCGCATTGGCAGCGAAGCAGAGCAGCAAGGATTCCTTCTTCCCGGGATTCACAGAAGAAAATGGAAAAGTACGAGAGAACTGCCCGGGTTTGTGTTTGAATCTCAAGTGGGCGTTATAGAAGAGAGAAAAACTTCGAGCAGGAGTTTCAGTAGGATCCCCGCGGCTGTACCGGATGCAAACAATCATTTCCAGCCCAAAAGATGGAAGAAGAAGAAGAAGAAAATTCTTCGAAGCGAGCGAGCAAACGAGTGAGAGAGATGGAAACTAGCATGACACAAACATGCAATGCAAGAACACACCTCTCAGACCCTCTCACACACACACACACACACACACACACAGACACTCACACGCACGCTCACACCCAAAGTGTGTACAAGTGAGTTTAGTATGTCTTTGCTGGTACTATATAAGACTATCAAAACCAACCAAGATTGGAGAGAGGACAATCTATATGAGCCCAACACCATATAAATGCGTCTTCTTAAGAAACTAGGAGCCAAGATCTTACAGGAGATTGAACTGCTGTAGTCACGATTCGATGAATGGATTGGCAAGAAAAACACACGAGAAATGGAGTGGAGTTTGATCAATTGCGCTTAAGCTTGTAGCGAGCTTGGATCATAGGTTGTGTGACAAGAGACGTACTTATATACCATGCCAGGGGGAGACAAAGAAGGGACACCACTACGCTATAAACCAGCTTATTAGCAAAAGTTTCTAGCATAGAAAAGAGAGAGAGACAGAGAAACTATAGCATTTCTAGTGATTTGGTGCAATTCTCCCCCAAATTTTGAGGAAGTGGGGCTGTAAATTAATACGCGATCGCGATCGGTACAGATTCTTCAAACCGTGATATCACACCGGTACAAAAGCTTTGCCAGTGGGAATCGCATATTATGTTTGCTAGTACTGAATTTACATTAGAGATCCATATATTATGGAGAGAATTTTTTGCCAGCAACATATATAACACTGGGCTCATAACTTGGCTGGATCACCTCGTGGCTTTCGGAGGGACAGAGATTCTTTGCACCGACAATCAAATAGATCCCCCAAATCGTTGTCCTGCAATGGTGGAGCTTTGGTTGGTTCTCGCGGCTCTTGGCTTCAAATGCTGAAAGTTCTAAAAACACAGTCCTTGGTGGTTGTACGGATAGGAGTCTTCGTGCCACAAATCCTTTATCAATTATTTATTGGCATATCGCACCACCAGTTAGCTATAAAGGTAAATGTTTCAAGCTTCTATAATTTGGAAATGGCATGATTTCTTCAGAGATGCCAGCAGAAAATTAAACAGTGGTTTAGAAAGAACATGAAAAAAGAAAGTCAGCCAGCCCAACGATGCACACAACAAAAATCAAAACGAATACAAAAAAGATCAGTCAAACAAAGAAAAAAAAAGGTTTGAAAGTCAAGTTAGCAGTCAGCTCCGAGAACAAGGAAAAAGGGGGAAGCTTGATCTCTGAGCTAGAGTATCAGAGCCAGGTTTCGATCCTGGGACCTGTGGGTTATGGGCCCACCACGCTTCCGCTGCGCCACTCTGATAACGCAATGAAAAAATTTGCAAACGATATCTTCACATTCTGCAAAATTGACAAAGAAGATCCTTGGACGAACAGTTTTTAAGCTCCGCCGGATTGCCTCTTGGACTCCGCCGCCGCTCCGCTGTTTCGGAAGTAGCGGTACACTTGCTGCATGATTCAAAGAAGAACTCACGAGCGATTTAATCAGGATCAAACTTGCTTTTTTTTTTTCGGTTTTACCTGGAGTACCCAGATGCACAGCAACGTTTCCACGCAGAAGAGAGCAAAGCCGACGAGATAGAGGATCTGGAACATGAAGGTATCAATCAGCGAGTTGGCAAGAGAAAGAGTTTGCGTTTCCAAGGAACAGATTTTTTACCCCGACTCCAACCGTGTTGCTAAACACTTGCAGCGCTGGCAAGATACCCCTGTAAAAACGAGTCATTCGTGAATCAACGGGATAACCGGACAGTGATAACTCACGCAAGGGACTTCCCCTTGAAGACGATAGGGGGTCCAATTGACGCGACGATGCAAAAGCAAATGTGGACCTGTAGAGCTGGGTCTTAGCACTCATATCTTTCGAAAGAAACTTTGATATGGAAATCGTTGTGTACCAGATAGCAGAGGAAGAACCATCCAAACCGCAGGCCACTGTCGCTCCTGGAAAAGCAAACGAGCTGAAGAAACGTCCCGTGAGAGTGACACACAATACCTCATTGCATTGTACAGAGGTCGATACCACAGTCCATACGATCCGGGAATTCCAGCTAGCATGTAAATGATCGCGAGGAACCAGATTTGGACACCTGCGGCTCCTTGACTTTAGCACAGCAAGAAAGAAACAACCGATGATAACAGCAAGATTGTGATATACCGTAGGAGGAGCTGACGGTTTTGTGAGCCCAAGCTCCCGAGACAGCGATGAAATTCCACGCGAGGCACAACACGAAGCCTGTACGAGCGAGAGAGAGAGAGAGAGAGAGAGAGAGAGAGAGAGAGAGAGAAGGTTCGTAAAGCACAGGCTTTCGAAAGAAGCAAAAACAAAAACGAACCGAGCCAGCTCGCGAAAGCCATGTACTGTAGGCGTTGAAGATGCAATGGAATGTCGCGACGAATGTCATGGCGGATGATCGGGAAAAAGGGAGGCCAGTTCTTCTCCTCTAGAAAGATTCCAGCTGCATAAACTTGTTTATCATCCAAGACATAATAAATCTGGACAGCTTACCTCGCGCAGCTTGTGCTTCCAGCTTTCGCAGCTCCTGAAACAAAGTAAGCATTTCTCTTTAAGGAGGGAAGAAAAAAATTTCCAACAGAGGACTACTTACTTGCTCACGCCTGGTCAGCTGTTCTTCCTTCTCTTTGAGCTCCCGTTCTTTCTTCCGGATCGACTCCTGCCATGACGACACACGGCCAAAGCTCGAATCTTTTGCACGTAGGGCGGCTTACCGGGCGATCGGAAAGAGGTATTTCGTCGGTCGCGTCACGAGAAGAAGTAAATCTCTCCGCGGCGAGCGTCGGCAGCCTGGGGCCAGCCTGCTGGAACGAAAAACACAGGGATTTCAGCAAAAAGAACACAATGCCAGTCAAATCCGTGACATGCAGCGCCGGAGTGGCCGCAAGATCGCGGCGGCGAAGGCTAAGAAGCAAAAGAAGAGCTCGAAAGATCCCGAGCGAAGCTCGAGCGCGCGCGACACTCACCCCGAACGCAAAGGGATTGGCGCCTCCTCCATCGTCGTCCTCAAAGGGATTCTTGTCGACGCCAGGCATCTTTCCGCGGCGAGCTGCTCAAACCCTATCGAGCGTCGCCGCCAAAACAATGTATGAAAGAGAGACTCTTTGGAAGCACATTCTCAGCGAGATCCTTATTAGTGCGTAACAGGGATTAGCGCGTAATTAGGGCTCTTCCCGCGCGGGTTCAAATCTTTACTTTTTTTAACACCAAAGTCAGTCAAACCGGTGAAAATCACTAAATTGGCATTCTTATCAACGACCGGGCATTTGGTCTAGTGGTATGATTCTCGCTTTGGGTGCGAGAGGTCGCGAGTTCGATTCTCGCAATGCCCCTCAATTCTTAGTCATATTTTTAATTTTTTAAATTATTATTCATGTTTTTTAAAATTTTGTCTAGAAAGTTATTTGTAGAATCATCTTTCAAGCAAGACACAATCTTTTAGCTGCATGAGAATCCTCCAGGAACGTTGAGAGCGCAAGTGTTAACATAAGCATCAAAGTCGGACAAGCTGAGAGTTCCCTGGAGGAGGCTACAGAAGCAATCCAGGCTGAGCTCCTTGACCCTCGCGCAACACGCAGCGCTAGGTGAATTCATCAGCGTCCCGGCGCTAATGCACGGCGACACCTTGTCCTGGATCTTTGCTCGGTCCTCGCATTCGCCCACCACACCTTTCACCACCACCAAGAGCATCAAAGCCGTCACCAAAACCAAGAGCGAGAAGCTCTTCCCAGCGATCGCCATCTTCTTCTCTCTCGCTCTCTCTCTCTCTCTCTCGATGATCTCGATCCCTACAACACCATCACAATCTCCAGGAGGGAGGATGAGCAGACTTATCTTCACAAGAAACCCGCGGGGGCATGCGCGTTTCTCGTGGAGCTTGAGACTAGATACACAAGGATCGTCGACAAGTTCAGTGATCTCTCTAATCAATCACTGTTTACTTGGAGTTCATTTGCGGACGGGGAGATTGCTTTGGATCCAAGCACCGTAGCCGCCACCCATGTCCGTGACTCCAGTGAATCCCTGCCATGATCCATACGTAAGCCTCCCTTGAAAACAACTAGAAGAGAAAAAACAAAGAGAAACGACAAGCTCATTAAGGCTGAAGGAGATACCGAAGCAAGAAGTTCCGTGGCCGCAGCCATTGATCTTCGACCACTCTGGCAACCCTGTCAAAGAACACGAAACAGAGAGTTTGCATTGGTACCAAACTTTGTCTTCGCAAAATCATACCACTACTATCTCGTCGTCTTTGTTGAATCGTGCTGACACTTCTGGGACAAAGTCTAAGTTGGTGATCATGCCTACAGAGAAGAGGCTGTGAGTGAGCGAGCACTGCGAAAAAAGAGAGAGCTCTACTATACCCGTTCCAAATTTGTACATGAATGGAATATTGACAGCGCCCTCGACATGGCCGGCAGCGAACTCTTCCGGAGTTCTGGGAGATCATAAAATGATAGATCATGAGGAAGAACTAGGACGATTGATCAAAGTAGATCATACCTGACGTCGAGGTAATGGTGCCCAGCTTTGAGAAGATCATGAGCGACTTGCACAGGAACGCTGCTCACGGCCGATTCGGTGCTGCTGCTCCTAAGCGCTCGAAATCTTGCAAAAGAAAGAAGAACATGAGCTTCTCAAGCGGGCGTGACCAATTTACCGATTTACCTGTTCTGCCAAGAAGACATGCTCGATGATGATCCGTAAGCGCTGCGCACGGTCACTACTGGCATGCGATTGCTCGCCGCTCTGCCGCTGCTGGAGCATTCCAGAGAGAGATCGCGTCCTCTTAAAGATCCTCCGAGGGATGCCGACGGAAACCCTGAAAGCGATGATCTTGATCCACCGCCGCATGCGAGCCAAGAGCAAGAGGACGATCGAACAGTAGCCAGCGCCATGATTCTACCAAGAAAATTTCGAGGATCGAGCGATCGGCGCCAAAAAAGATGTTTGATTCAAAAATCTGGATGAAATAAGAGAGCTCAACTAACGGTGTTGCCCTGCCCCCTACTTGTTCTTTCGGGGCATCCGGGTATTTGTTTTTGCCACCGGCTGGAGCCGGTTACATGTGGATAAGGCTTTCCGCTTTTACGGGCTGCGGCCAGTCGCTCACTGATTGCGACCGGTTCTGGAGGGAACGTGAGCTAGTAAGCATGTTTCCGGATCAGAATGTCCAGCTCGTGGACTGGACTTTCCAGCTCATGGAGCCGCCGCCAGTGGATCCAAGCGATCCAATCGTGCAAAACGTTGTCCGAGGCGGCGAGGATCCACTCGCTGGCGGAGAAGATCTTTGCCAGCGACGACGCCCTGATCGTCACGAAGCTCATCGAGATGCATGGCAAATGCGGGAGCGTGAGGAAGGCCCGGGCGATTTTCGACGCCATGCCGGGCTCTCGCAGGGATTCCTTCGCGTGGGTCGCGATGCAGTGCGTGTACGCGCGCAACGGCGAGTTGGACGAGGCCAGGGCGCTGTTTGATGCGATGCCGGAGAGGGATCTTGCAGCATGGAATGCCATGCTTTCAGCATTTGCCCGTCTGGGGCATTTTGAAGACGCGAAGAAGCTCTTCAGGATCATGCCAGAGAAAAATTTGATATCGTGGAGCGTGATGCTCGATGCGTTCTCCAAAGAGGGCGATTTGGATCGAGCTCTAGAGGTGTTCTTTTCAATGCCGCAGCACGATTTGGTCGCGTTTAACACGATTGTCGCGGCATTTGCCCAAAAGGGGGAAATTGATCGGGCTAGAAAGATCCTAGAATCAATGCCCGAGCACGACATAGTGACGTGGACGTCACTGCTGGCGGCGCACGGGAACCACGGTGACGTGGAGGCTGCCAAAGAAGTCTTTGACGGCATGCATTACAGAAGCCTTGTGACGTGGAATGCCCTGATGGCAGCATATGCCCAGAACGGGCATTTGGAATCTCTTGATTCGTTTTTCACGGCAATGCCAGAGCGGGATTTAATCTCCTGGAACACTCTACTCTCGGCTTTTGCTCACGGAGGGAATCTAAAAGGCGCTCTTGAAATATCCCAAGCGATGCCACTGAAGAACATAGTCTCCTGGACTTTGCTGCTAGCAGCATATGCCGAGAATGGGAAATTTTCCAAAGCTCGCAGATGCTTTGAGGATATGCCCCAGAGAGACCTGGTTTCATGGACGTGTATGCTCGTGGCATATGCCCAGAGCGGGTATCTCGCAGATGCCCAGCGAATGTTTGAGAGTATGCCACGCCACAATCACGTTGCGTGCAGTGCGATGCTGGTGGCATATGCCCAAAACGGGCAGCTCGAAACAGCGAAAGTCATGCTAGACCGAATGAGAGAGAGGGATTTTTTCTCGTGGAACGCAATGCTGGCAGCATATGCCCAGGCGGGGCATGTCGACCATGCAAAGGAAATGTACGACAATGTGCCGTACCACACCCTAGCTTCGTGGAATTCTATGCTGTGTGCGTACGCATTAAATGGTTACGTACAACAGGCTCTTTGTGTTTTTGAGAATTCTCGAGAAAAAGATTTGGCAACGTGGAATGCACTGCTTGCTGCATATGCCAGAAACGGGCACCTGGATTTTGTTGACAGACTGTTTGTGAAGATGCCGGAAAAGGACTTGGTTTCTTGGGGAACGCTCCTGAATTGCTACGCTGAGAAGGGATACTACAACGATGCGTGTCAAATCTTTGATGAGTTGAGGGCTATCTACACTGCGGACGAGGGGTGCTTCACTTCGATTCTTATTGCTTGCAGCCGAGCCGGGAAGCTCTATGCTGCTCGATCCTTGAGCTTGAGCATGGTGGGCGATTACAAGCTCAAGCCCTCCAAGCAGCACTTTTGCTGCCTGGTGGATTTGCTGGGCCGATCGGGGCACGTTTTAGACGCTGTGGATCTTGTCAATAACATGCCTTATGAGCCTGATGTTCTAGAATGGACATGCTTGCTTAGCTCTAGTTCTAGTAGCTCATCACTTGGAGTTCAGGCAGCAAAGAGAGTTTTCGACAAGGATCAAGGAGAAGGCCATGCCTTTGTGTTGCTTGCATCGAATCTAGAACAAACTAGACTTGTTTCACAGTCAGATCTTGATCCACACCTTAGCTTGCGCGCTTAGACCATTGTTTCATCGTGTGGGCAGCACACTTCTCCATCGAGGTTTCTTGCGAACTTGTTGAGATCGAACAATTCGCCTTCGAATTGTGACATACGAGGTCGCCCGAGATTGGGTCGATTCTTGGGATGCAACGAGCAGCCATGAAGCTGGAGTCGAGCATCTTGCGGTTGTATTGCTTGCAGCTCGTAATCATGGTGGCAAATTCGTCCACATAGCCGATAATGCTGCAAGTCTCAAGCCAGCCGCCGCAAGGCTCTTGACAAATGTCATAGAAACAACGCAAATGAGAAGCAAACCCCCCCCCCCCCCCCCCCCCAAGAGAAACAAGAAATTGTGCCAATAAATAGAGAAAGAAAAAGAAAGAAGCCCCCGAATCTTCGTTTCAATTACTAGAGTCGACCGTGGATAATTGAAAACAACGTAGGAAAGAAGAAAAAGAAAAAAGAGAGAGAGAAACAAAAGAAAAAGCTTCGTCCGTGGACCATTGAAAACAACGTAAACAATGGACGTATGTGATATAATGCATGACAATTTGGACATATGTGATGGTATAATATATGCATGCATGACAGGCGGCAATCGTGAGAGCGATTCGTTACTTGCCAGGTTATTGAGATCATCACTGCAACAATGGGGATCAGTGATGGATTTTATATTATCGACACTGATTTTTTTGGAGGTGAGGGGTATCGATCCCCTTACCTATCGCATGCAAAGCGATCGCTCTACCATCTGAGCTACACCCCCTTAACACACTGATACATTATAAATGTGGCACAGATTATCTGGAAGTCGCGAAACTGTGCTCCAATAACATGCAAAGCCGCAATAGCCAAGAAACTCGATCAAAACCCATAAATCATCCAGCCTTTTCAAGAGCAAAGCTTGCGAGGACGCCTCCTTTAAGAAGCGTAAATAGAGCCTCACGTTAGATTATCTGTTCTTCTTTCTTTTTTCTCGGTCAACTTTCGGGAGGAAGTAATCTTCATTTGAGCTGGACTTCTGTAGCTCTTGAATGATCAATCAGTGGGACTTGCTGTAAGCTCGTCAAGCAATGTCAAACACAGAATAATCCATGAAGAAATATCAACTACTATGGATAATGAAAGTTTGCACTGCTTGAGATCGAATTTAGAACAAACTAGAGTCTTGGTTCATAGTTATACAACTTAGCTTGTGCGCTTAGACCAGTGTTTCATTGTGTGAGCAGCACACAAGCCGTCCATCGAGATTGCTTGCGAGCTTGTTGAGATCGAACTCTTCGCCCTTCGAATTGCTGCAAATGAGATCCTTCGAGTTTGGATACACTCCATGATCTTTGGGTTGCAAAGAACAGCCATGAAGGTGAACCGTGTTTGGTGCCGTTGTATTGCTTGCAGCTCGCGGTAATGGTGGCAAATTCGTCCTCATAATGGATAATGCTGCAAGTGTCAAGCCAGCGGCCGCAAGGCTCTTGACAAAATGTCACAGAAACACCGCAAGTTAGAAGCAAACCCAAGAGATGTAAAAGAGATTATGCCATCACTAAAAAAAACTTAAGAGAGAAAAACTTGCACTTCATGGATACTAATTTTTATTTATATCACCAGAGTTGAAAACAACGTAGGAAAAGTAAACAAAGGTATCGATTTAGATGATTATTTATAATGAAAGGCGGGATCTTCTCGAGGCAATTCAATCATGCTCGAGCCTCTTGGAAGCCCAAAAGCTACACTCGATAGCCAAACGAGTTTTGAGTTCGAGGGATACCTTTGCCATAAACAAACTTGTTGAAATGTATGGCAAGTGTGGGGGAATACAACACGCTAGAATAGTTTTTGATAGCATGAATGAGAAAGACGCATATTCCTGGGTAATTATGCTGTGTGTATATTCCCAAAACGGGCATCTGCAGGATGCTAAGTTCCTGTTTGACATAATGCCACAATGGGAAACAGTGTCGTGGAATGCCATGCTCGCAGCATATGCCCAAACTGGGTATATTGACCAGGCCAAGGTGCTCTTTGACTCAATGCCGGAAAGAAGTTTGGTGACATGGAACTCAATGCTTGCAGCATATTCGCAAACCGAGAATCTGGACGACGCTTGGAATATCTTTGCATCTATGCCTCTACGGGATCTAGTGTCATACAATTCGGTGGTTTTAGCATTCGCCCAAAATGGAGATTTTGCAAGAGCGAATGAGTTTCTCCGCTTGATGCCAGAACACACTCTTGTTGCATGGACGACAATGGTGGCTGCGCTTGGGCGGCACTGCGAATTGGAATGGGCAAAGCAAATGTTTGATTCCATGCCTCTGCAGAACATAGTGACATGGAATGTGATTCTGGGAGCATATGCTGATAACGACCATCTAGAGGAGGCAAAGATTGTGTTTGAGGCAATGCCGGAGTGGGATCTTGTCTCATGGACTAGCATGTTTTCTGCTTTAGTTCGCGGGGGCAATTTGGGTCAAGCCAAGCTAGTTCTCCGGTCAATGCCAGTAGTCAACTCGTTGACATTGACCACTGTTCTGGCGGCGCACGTCAACGCCGGTCAACTCGCGGAGGCTGTGCAGGTCTTTGAGTCAATGCCCGAGAGGGACATGGTTGCGTGGACGGCCATGCTGGTTGGATATGCCCAATCGGGGGATACGAGACTCGCAAGGAATATGCTTGAAAAGATGCCAAGATGGAATGTGGTAGCGTGCAGTGCCATGGTTTTAGCATATATTCAGCACGGCGACGTAGAAAACGCGCAAATAATTTTATCTGAGATGCCCTTTCTTGATAGCATTTCGTGGAATTCAATGCTCTCAGTATATGCCCAAGGAAGGGATCTTGAACATACCATATACGTGTTTGATAGCCAACCTGTCAAGCCAGTAGCGTCCTATAACCTAATTCTCTCATCGTTTTCGCAAAATGGTTTTACAGAAATGGCTGTGAGATTGTTTCATTCAATGCAGGAAAGGAATCTCGTGTCCTGGAATGCAATGCTTGCGGCGTATGCCCACATCGGGTATCTTGATCGATGCTGGAATCTCTTCGAGGCACTTCCAGAGAGAGACACTGTCTCGTGGGGCACAATTTTAGCTGCAATTGCGGAGAAAGGTGATTCGAAAGACGCATTCAAGATTTTTAGCAGCATGAATCTGATCGGCACAACAGCTGATGAAGCTTGTTTTGTATCACTTCTCGTGGCCTGTAGCCGTGGAGGCAAGCTCTACGCGGCCAAAACGTACTTGGCTTCCATGATCCTCGACTTTGGACTGAAGCCCTTGAAGCAGCACTACTGCTGTGTGATAAACTTGCTGGCCAAAGCTGGGCACCTTGACAGTGCTGCGAATCTTATCAATGAGATGCCTTTTGTGCCAGATGCCCTAGAGTGGACGTGCTTGCTCTCAGGAACTTACAGTGGTGGTAGAATTTTGGGGACCAATGCCGCAAAGAAGGTTGCGAGTCATTTAAATGGCCACTTTTTCCCGCCAGAACTTATTTGCCCTAGCTAGGGCTCATGAAGCATGGCGCCAGTGAAAATCCGGAGCAGCAGGCGATCCAGGAAGAAAGCGCTCGTCTCCGCAATGCCGCGATCTCCCGCGGCCTTCTCGGCCGCTCTGCGGCATCGCCGCCGCAGCTGTTGCTCCCATCCAAAGGTAGGCACCATATTCGCCGAGACAGACAACAATCGATTTTCTTGGGAATTTCTAGAGCTTTTGAAGTGCGATGGCAAAGACATCGTGAAGAAGGGGACCAGGAAGAGCAAGTTCTTGTTCTCGTTTCCCGGGCTTGTGGCTCCTGTCGCTGGTGGAAAATTTGGGGATCTTGCTCATCTAGACACGAAGAATCCCATTCTTTATGTCGATTTTCCAAAGGTGCGGTATTGTTTGAGAGAGGAGAGAACGATGAAAAATATCTCTGGCTGGATTCCAGGGGCGCATCAAGCTTTTCGGTACCATTGTCTATCCCAAGAACAAGTATCTTACCTTGCAGCTAACGAAGGGATCAAAAAGTGTTATTTGCGACGATGTGATAGAATCACTGGTAAGCAAAACATAATTTTTTTCAGGAAAGCAGCTTGAGGCTGACCGGTCTGCTAATTTCAGGTGGTTTTCTCCGAGTCCTGGTGGATTGGAACGAAAGAAGAAAATCCCGAAGAGAAAAAACTAGACATGCCGAAAGATCTTTGCGAGGTATTTTGTATAATTCCTAAGGAACTCTATGGATTCGGTTGTCTTACAGGAGAAGCACACGAACTATAGCTTCACGGCTGGTGCTGGATCCGATTCTAAAACAACCACACAAGCGCAAAAGCTAGCAGCTAGTGTCAGCACTTGTACCTTAAAGCAGAGCACTTTAACGGGCTTCCAATCGCCTAGCTTGCCTGAAGAACCGATTCGTCAATCTGTGCGTACTTCTGGCCAGAAACGAAGGTAAGACAACTTGAGTTTATATCCCTCTTGACAATGATTTTCCTGCTACCATTCCAGCTATTCGGAAATTGATATCTCTGACGATGAGATCGACGAAGCTGACACACCGAAAGCGGCCAGCACTTCAAAGTCTGAAGCCTGTCCAGAGAGGAAAGCTGGGAAAAAGGCCACGATTCTAGACTTTATGGTACGCAAGCCAGCGCTGTAGAGAGACAATTCACGCTTTGGAAAACAAGAACCAAGGTATGGAATTTCGGACGGAGTGTTTTTCTTGTTTTCTTTGCAGGCACTACACTCTTAGCGTCCCAAACTAAACTCCCAACTTGGAAGATGATTTGGAATAGCTGGTTTTATTCACTGATAGCAGCATACAGTGGTGCCAGCTATGTTACTTGCCAGGTTAAAGAGATCATACTTGCAACGACCAGGAAGGCATTTTATGAATAAGGAGCTTCGATTCACGCAAATCGCCATTCTTTGTCTTGCATTTTGCTGTGAGACTTATCAATTTCAAGCTTCGCATGAAAGTAGCCACCGCAAGCATTGGTAATTACGCAAAAGCAAATTCGAGATGGACTTTTTCTAGTCTCTACTGATGTCTAATAAATAGACTTTTGGAGGTGAGGGGCATCGATCCCCTTACCTATCGCATGCGAAGCGATCGCTCTACCATCTGAGCTACACCCCCTTAATATCACACTAATAAATTTCTAAGAAGAGTATATAGACAAGTCCAAAATACCTTTGTTCCAAACGATCACTTCTGGATCGATGGATGTTTGTTTTTCTTTTCTTTTGCTTCAGGTGCAAGCAATATAATGGCAGCAAAAAACATGTCTCCACTTGTTGCAATTGCGAAGAGTTCGATCTCAAAGCAATCTCAATGGAGGCCTTGTGTGCTGCTCACATGATGAAATACTGGTTTAACCGCACAAGCTAAATGGGCCTATCAGTCTTGTTGCTCTAGATTTGACGCAAGCAACATGAAGCCATGGCCTTTTCCTTGAACGAAATTATCATCAAGAGAAGTTGATATTTCTTTCCTTTGGTTTCTCTCTTCATGGCTTTTTCTGCTACAAAACTCCGCTTCAAATATGACGCATCTCTCTTTTCTTTATTCTTCCTTTGGAACTGTGTGATAAACTTGCTGGCCAAAGCTGGGCATTTGAATGTGCTGCAAATCTTATCAATGGTCGTATGCTTTGGACCTGGTAGAATTTTGGGGACGAGAGTCATTTAAACGGCATTTTTCCTGCCAGAACTCATTAGCTATGAATGGCGCCAGAGAAAATCCAGAGCAGCGGGCGATCCAGGAAGAAAGCGCTCGTCTCCGAAATGCCGCAATCTCCCGCGGAATTCTCAGCCCTTTCGTGGCATCGCACCGCAGCTGTTGCTATATTTTAGAGATAGGATTCGATTTTCTATGGAATTTCCAGATGTCATGGCGAAGACATCGTGAAGAAGGGGACCAGGAAGATCAAGTTCCTGTTCTCGTTTCCCAGGCTTGTGGCTCCTGTATTCTTATGCCGATTTTCCAAATGTGTGTGAGGAGGAAAGGATGAAAAATTATTTTCTACCTTGCAGGTGTTATTTGCGATGATGGAATCACTGGTAAAAACAGTTCTTCCCGAGGAAAAGTTGCCAGCAGCTTGAGGCTGACCGGTCTACTGATTTCAGGTTGTTTTCTCCGAGTCCTGGTGGACTGGAACAAAGAGAAAAAACTGAACACGCCTAAAGATCTTTGCGAGGTACTTCGTAAAATACCCTACAGACTGGATCGTCTTGTAGGAGGGGAACACAAACTATAGCTTTATGGCTGGTGCTGAATCGGATTCTAAAACACCCACACATATGCAAAAGCTAGCAGCTGCTGTCATCACTTCTACAGCACTCTAGCTTGCTTGAAGAACTGCCAAAGTATATTTATTTCTAATAAACACTATAAACCTGGTGCGTACTGTTGTGAGGGAATCTTGCAATTGCCCCACACTCAAAATCTCATTAGAGAACTCTATCTCTCACTGAAAATGTCACAAAAAAATGTGTGATCAAATCTCATATTTGCGAATATCTCTGGCATCATTCCAACAGGTGACCACAGTAAGATTGTGCAAATGGCTAAGTCTATCAATAGAAGAGAAAATGAAAAAAAAAATTGTAAAACAAATGTATGGACTTTGAAGGAAAAAAAAAAGGAAATTATTGATTGGTTGACTGATTATTATTACACTAATAATATTAACAAGTATTAAGATCATTATGCATTATCTCCTTAATGACCTTTGTCGTTGACAAAGAGTGCAAACTTAATAAAATAATTATTGCTTAGTGGTTTCAATAATTTGGTATTTCAGTTAAGAATATTAACCTATAGTGGTAGTTCTACCTTTTAACTTTTATTCACACTAATAAGAAGAACCCTATGAAAGCAATAAAAATATCCTTATGTATTAAGTATATTTCTATAAATATATTCTAGAATATTAGAGGTTATAAAATTTATAGTGACATTCTCTATTGCATGTCAAATATCATTTATTTATAAATATTTGAATGTTAAGTGTCATTAGCCTCTCAAACTATTTATGTCATGACATTCGATTCAATGCCAAATTATTCCTTACATTTTACTTTCACCGCATGAAAAGTTGACCAAGACAACTCTGACACAGGGTGTTAGCTATCTTAATGGAGGTTAGTCAGAGAATCCTGGATTTCTCTGTTCATCGCATGGAAAAATTTTCTCTTGATAAGGCTCGGTGATTTTCCTACTCCAGGCTAAGACGATGGCTGTTGCGGCTTTGCCTGTTGCTGGATCACAGTTTTGTGACTTCCAGGCCGTAGATCTCACTCTTTCCAGCTCGGGAGTCTTCAGCTGTGGGAAGTATACAGTCCGGGATGCAGAACAAAACCAAGTTTTTGCAGTGGATGGGAAATTTGGCTGCGGTCGCCAGCGGAGAGTTATGGATTCCAGTGGAAAGCTTCTTCTTGTGCTCCAGAAAGAGGTGCTTGAAACGCATCTTTCTTTTCCTTTCGAATTCTCAGAAAACCGTTAGGCAGGCATGTAGTCTCCAGAACAAGTGGAAGGTTTATCTCGACGAAGACAAGCTCCTCTTTACAACGAAGCGGCCTTTCTTCTTCCGGCTAGAGTTATGCGTGGATGTGTACCTCGGGGAGAGCACCACGCCCGATTTCAAGCTCACTGGAAGCGTCTTCACCGGGAAATACTGCTTACACAGGACTGATACTGGAGAGCTGATTGCAAAGGTATGTCTCTCTTTTCTTCTTCTCGAAGAGACTTTGAGTTTGATGAACAGGCAAGGTCCAAGAGGAATCTGGCATGCGGTGCGAGCTACAGCATAGAAATTGAGCCTGGAGTGGACTCGCTATTTGTGGTTCCAATGATTTTAACCATAGTGGGACGTCAATTTTCTGGCTTCATTCCATAGTTGAGTTCATTAAATCCAACTTTATGCAAGTTCATCATTACATAATATCGCGAAATCTTGAAACGGGAAAATTTCACTTCTAAACAGTTTCTTCCAGGCAGCTATGGCGGGCATTGGTTAGTGGTTTCTATCGACATTCTTGCCCGATTGCTTGTTGAAGCTATAGTGGCCCATGGTGATCAACTCCCCTGCTGGGGTGATCCTCACTCATCCTCGGACATGGAGCGTTCGAGGTACCCATCGATTAGGCTTAGTGCCCAGCGTATCGCAAATAGCCCCAATCGCGCGCACTCCTCCAGCTTTGTTTGGGGATGCGGTGCTTACACAGTTCCACAGTTGCGGTATTTTGCGTACTGATAATGGAAGAGCTATGTACTGCCGTTAAGTTGTACTCCATTTTTCGGCTTTAGCCGCGATTTATACTACAGTGTTTATCTTTACGACACGGGAAAAAAAAACACGAAATTATCCCTTTGGTTGTGTTTTGTTTGGTCCCACTCATTGATTAGCCGTTCCCACCAAGAGTTAAAACGCGTCTTAGAGGAGATTAGTCAGAGCATCCTGGATTTCTGTGTCCTCGCAAGCGTGAAGAGCTTTGCTCTTGAAAAGGCTTGGTGATTTTAAACCTCCAGGCTAAGGCTATGGGTTTCGATCAAGATGCTGCCAAGGTTGTTGCAGCTTTGCCTGTTGTTGGAGCACAGTTTTGCGACTTCCAGGCTGTGGATCTTACTCTCTCCAGCTCGGGAGTCTTCAGCTGTGGGAAGTATACTGTCCGGGATGCAAAACAAAACCAAGTTTTTGCAGTGGATGGAAACTTTGGATGCGGTCGCCAGCGGAGAGTTATGGATTCCAGTGGAAAGGTTATTCTCGTGCTCCACAAAGAGGTACTAAACCAACTCTCTTTTCTCTAAATAGTAACCCGTTTGGCAGGCATTCAGTTTCCAGAACAAGTGGAAGGCCTATCTCGTCGAAGACAAGCTTCTCTTCACAGCGAAGAAGCCTTGCTTCCGGCTAAAGTTCTGCGTGGACGTGTACCTCGGGAAGAGCACCACGCCCGATTTCAAGCTCACTGGATGCGACTTCACCGGGAAGTACAGCTTACGCAGGACTGATACTGGACAGCTGATTGCAAAGGTATGTCTCTCTGTTCTTCTGCGAAGAAGAGATTTTGAGATTGATCCACAGGCAAGGTACAAGAGAAAACTGGCAAGCATTGCGGGACGCCACAGCTACAGCATAGAGATTGAACCTGGAGTGGACTCGTTGTTTGTGGTTTCGATGTTTCTAGTCATGAACGAGATTTACCTTGACAAACAAAGAGTTTAAGTTTATATTCGTGAGTGTTTAATTGACCTTCATGGTTATAATATATTGGTACAATAATGTCTCCTTCAATTGGCCCACCATGCTCAAAAGAAGTGTCTAAGTGAAGTTCATATTTGATAGGCATTATTCATATAGCAAGTTATATATAATGCTAAGCATAAATATGGAATGGAAAATATTGAGTAAAATCTCTCATGTTTATCCGCACGGCCATCTTGCACATGTATATGCAATAATTTCCAATCGCTAGATTGGAAAAGTATATTCTAGCAAGTAGGAACTCTTTGGAGCTTAGGAAGATTAAACATCACATGTTGGAAATAAATTTAATAGAAAATGTAGGAGGGATTGAAAAGTTATTCACCCTTGGGTGATTTTTGGAAGGGATGACGATCAACTGTAGATCTTCTGTGGCTGCCAAAGCAAAGAATGCCTTGGCAACTATCAGCTCTAGGTCCATACAAGAATCTGCTCTTGAGATACATGAGAAATTTTTAGTTCATATAGCTATTAAAGATGCATATAATAGAATGATAAACTTGAGATCAAAAGATGATAGTGCCATTAATGATATAGAAAAAGCAATTGCTAAAGTAGGCTAATATGATGAAAGTAATTTCTTTTTGCTCACAAAATAATCTACCCCTTCAACAAATGCCTGATTAAGGTAGGCACCATATTCACCGAGACAGACAACAATCGATTTTCTTGGGAATTTCCAGAGCTTTTGAAGTGCGATGGCAAAGACATCGTGAAGAAGGGGACCAGGAAGAGCAAGTTTCTTGTTCTCGTTTTTCGGGCTTGTGGCTCCTGTCGCTGGTGGGAAATTTGGGGATCTTGCTCATCTAGACACGAAGAATCCCATTCTTTATGTCGATTTTCCAAAGGTGCGGTATTGTTTGAGAGAGGAGAGAACGATGAAAAATATCTCTGGCTGGATTCCAGGGGCGCATCAAGCTTTTCGGTACCATTGTCTATCCCAAGAACAAGTATCTTTCCCTTGGAGCTAACGAAGGGATCAAAAAGTGTTATTTGCGACGATGTGATAGAATCACTGGTAAGCAAAACATAATTCTTTTCAGGAAAGCAGCTTGAGACTGACCGGTCTGCTAATTTCAGGTGGTTTTCTCCGAGTCCTGGTGGATTGGAAGGAAAGAAGAAAATCCCGAAAGAGAAAACTAGACATGCCGAAAGATCTTTGCGAGGTATTTTGTAAAATTCCTAAGGAACTCTATGGATTCGGTTGTCTTACAGGAGAAGCACACGAACTATAGCTTCACGGCTGGTGCTGGATCCGATTCTAAAACAACCACACAAGCGCAAAAGCTAGCAGCTAGTGTCAGCACTTGTACCTTAAAGCAGAGCACTTTAACGGGCTTCCAGTCGCCTAGCTTGCCTGAAGAACCGATTCGTCAATCTGTGCGTACTTCTGGCCAGAAACGAAGGTAAGACAACTTGAGTTTATATCCCTGACAATGATTTTCCTGCTACCGTTCCAGCTATTCGGAAATTGATATCTCTGACGATGAGATCGACGAAGCTGACACACCGAAAGCGGCCAGCACTTCAAAGTCTGAAGCCTGTCCAGAGAGGAAAGCTGGGAAAAAGGCCACGATTCTAGACTTTATGGTACGCAAGCCAGCGCTGTAGAGAGACAATTCACGCTTTGGAAAACAAGAACCAAGGTATGGAATTTCGGACGGAGTGTTTTTATCATGCCTGCTTGTTTTCTTTGCAGGCACTACACTCTTAGCGTCCCAAACTAAACTCCCAACTTGGAAGATGATTTGGAATAGCTGGTTTTATTCACTGATAGCAGCATACAGTGGTGCCAGACTTGCCAGGTTAAAGAGATCATACTTGCAACGACCAGGAAGGCATTTTATGAATAAGGAGCTTCGATTCACACAAATCGCCATTTTTCTTTGAGACTTATCAATTTCAGCTTCGCATGAAAGTAGCCATCCACCGGAAGCATCGGTAATTACGCAAAAAAACAAATTCGAGATGTAGATAACTAACTATATACTGATGTCTAATAAATAAACTTTTGGAGGTGAAGGGCATCCGATCCCCTTACCTATCGCATGCGAAGCGATCGCTCTACCATCTGAGCTACACCCCCTTAATATCACACTAATAAATTTCTAAGAAGGTATATAGACAAGTCCAAATTACCTTTGTTCCAAACGATCACTTCTGGATCGATACACTCGGATGTTTGTTTTTCTTTTCTTTTGCTTCTACTATATGAGCTCCAAGTAATATAATGGCAGCAAAAAACATGTCTCCACTTGTTGCAATTGCGAAGAGTTCGATCTCAAAGCAATGTCAATGGAGGCTTTGTGTGCTGCTCACAGGATGAACTACTGATCTAACTGTGCAAGTTAAGTGGGCTATCAAGATACAAATCTTGTTTGCTCTAGATTTGATGCAAGCAACATGAAGTCATGGCCTTCTCCTTGAACGAAATTATCATCCAGAGAAGTTGATATTTCTTTCCTTTGGTTTCTCTCTTCATGGCTTTTTCTGTGTTTGACATTGTTTGTTGAATAGTACTTGATTAGATTTTCCCCATTCAAGAGCTACAAAACTCCGCTTAAAAAATGACGCATCTCATTCCTCCTTTAAAACTGTGTGATAAACTTGCTGGCCAAAGCTGGGCATCGCATCTTGAATGTGCTGCAAATCTTATCAATGGTCGTGTGCTTTGGACCTGGTAGAATTTTGGGGACGAAGGTCATGAGTCATTTAAATGGCATTTTTCCCGCCAAAACTCATTTAGTTAGGAATGGCGCCAGAGAAAGTCCAGAGCAGCAGGCGATCCAGAAAGAAAGCGCTTGTCTCCAAAATGCCCCAAACTCCCGCGGAATTGTCAGCCCCTTCGTGGCATCGCACCGCAGCTGTTGCTATATTTTCAAGACATCGTGAAGAGGAAGATCAAGTTCTTGTTCTCGTTTCCCAGGCTTGTGCTCCTGGTTTTTTATGCCGATTTTCCAAATGTGTGTGAGGAGGAAAGGATGAAAAATTATTTTGGTCGGATTTCAGGGGCTGTACCATTTTGTAAGTATCTTACCTTGCACGCCTAAAGATCTTTGCGAGGTACTTCGTAAAATACTCTACAGACTGGATCGTCTTGTAGGAGGGGAACACAAACTATAGCTTTATGGCTGGTGCTGAATCGGATTCTAAAACACCCACACATATGCAAAAGCTAGCAGCTGCTGTCATCACTTCTACAGCACTCTAGCTTGCTTGAAGAACTGCCAAAGTATATTTATTTCTAATAAAAACTATAAACCTGGTGCGTACTGTTGTGAGGGAATCTTGCAATTGCCACACACTCAAAATCTCATTAGAGAACTCTAGCTCTCACTGAAAATGTCACAAAAAAATGTGTGATCAAATCTCAATAATGAAGCAGAGTAAGCTTGGAATCATACCAACGAAGATTGCGCAAATGGCTAACTCTATAAATAGAGGACAAAGGAATTGAGAGAGAAAATGGAAAAGAAAATGTAAAACAAACAGGAATTTGAAAAAAAAAGGAAATTATTGATGGCATAGCTTGATTGGTTTACTGATTTATTATTACACTGATAATATTAACAAGTATTAAGATCATCTCTTTATGACCTTTGTCGAGTGCAAACTTAACAAAATAATTATTGATTAATGATTTCAATAATTTGGTCAAGTAAATATTTCAGTTAAAAAAATTAACCCATAGTGGTAGTTCTACCTTTTAACTTTTATCCACTACTACTACGCTACTGATTGAAAACTAAAAATATAAGACTGAAAAATTTTCATTAACATATAATATATTATGATCTTATGCTTCTAGTTAGGCTCCCAAAAACATGTTTTATTACCATGATAATAATATTTAATTATAAAGAAAATCATATGATAGTACTTAAATAACAAAAAAACAGATTAAATTAGTTAGTGGTTAATAAATAGTTGATCAGTTTTTACAAACTGAATGCCATTAACACAGGTAATACTGGACAAGGGGAATAAACATGGGAGATTTTACTGAAATATTCATGCTTAGCATTACATATAACTTGCTATTGGAATAATGCCTATCAAATATGAACTTCACTTAGACTCTTATTTTGAGCATGGTGGGCAACCAATTGAAGGAGACATTATTGTACCATCCGAGCTACGAATATATTATAACCATGAAGTTCTATTAAAACACTCATAAATATAAACTTAAACTCCATCACCACCACCACTTGGAGCTGGTTTGTCGAGTTAAATCTCGTTCATGACTAGAAACATCGAAACCACAAACAACGAGTCCACTCCAAGTTCAATCTCTATGCTGTAGCTGTGGCATCCCGCAATGCTTGCCAGTTTCCACTTGTACCTTGCCTGTGGATCAATCTCAAAATCTCTTCTTCGCAGAAGAACAGAGAGACATACCTTTGCAATCAGCTGTCCAGTATCAGTCCTGCGTAAGCTGTACTTCCCGGTGAAGTCGCATCCAGTGAGCTTGAAATCGGGCGTGGTGCTCTCCCCGAGGTACACATCCACGCATAACTCTAGCCGGAAGCAAGGCTTCTTCGCTGTGAAGAGAAACTTGTCTTCGTCGAGATAGGCCTTCCACTTGCTCTGGAAACTAAATGCCTGCCAAACGGGTTACTATTTAGAGAAAAGAGAGATGTTTTAGTACCTCTTTGTGGAGCACGAGAATAACCTTTCCACTGGAATCCATAACTCTCCGCTGGCGACCGCATCCAAAGTTTCCATCCACTGCAAAAACGTCGTTTTGTTTTGCATCCCAGACGGTTTACTTCCCACAGCTGAAGACTCTCGAGCTGGAGAGAGTGAGATCCACAGACTGGAAGTCTCAAAACTGTGCTCCGCAACAACCTTGGCAGAATCTTGATCGAAACCCATAACCTTACCAAGCCTTTGCAAGAGCAAAGCTCTTCACTGACTAATCTCCTCTAAGACGCGTTTTAACTCTTGGTGGGAACGGCTAATCAATGAGTGGGACACAACCAAAGGGATAATTTCGTGTTTTTTTTCCCGTGTCGGTAACTACAGTATAAATCCCGGCTAAAGCCGAAAAATGGAGTAGAGTACACGCTGGACCTCCAGTGTACGCAAAGACGTAGGAAATACCGCAACTGCGTAAGCACCACATCCCCAAACAAAGCTGGAGTGGCGCGCGCGATTGGGGCTATTGCGATACGCTGGGCACTACCTCAAACGCTCCATGTCCGAGGATGAGTGAGGATCACCCCAGCAGGGGATTTGATCACCATGGGCCACTATAGCTTCAACAAGCAATCGGACAAGAATGTCAATCCAATGCAAGGAAACCGCTAACCAATGCCCGCCATAGCTGCCTGGAAGAAACTGTCTAGAAGTGAAATTCTTCCGTTTCACGATTTCGCCATATTATGTAATGATGAACTTGCATTTAATGGACTCAACTTGGGATGGATCCATTAAATTGACGTCCCACGATGGTTAAAATCATTGAAACCACAAATAGCGAGTCCACTCCAGGCTCAATTTCTATGCTGTAGCTCGCAACGCATGCCAGATTCCTCTTGGACCTTGCCTGTGGATCAAACTCAAAGTCTCTTTGAAGAAGAAGAAAACATAGACATACCTTTGCAATCAGCTCTCCAGTATCAGTCCTGTGTAAGCAGTATTTCCCGGTGAAGGCGCTTCCAGTGAGCTTGAAATCGGGCGTGGTGTTCTCGCCGAGGTACACATCCACGCATAACTCTAGCCGGAAGAAGAAAGGCCGCTTCGTTGTAAAGAGGAGCTTGTCTTCGTCGAGATAGACCTTCCACTTGTTCTGGAAACTACATGCCTGCCTAACGGTTTTCTGAGAATTCGAAAGGAAAAGAAAGATGCGTTTCAAGTACCACTTTCTGGAGCACGAGAAGAAGCTTTCCACTGGAATCCATAACTCTCCGCTGGCGACCGCAGCCAAATTTCCCATCCACTGCAAAAACTTGGTTTTGTTCTGCATCCCGGACTGTATACTTCCCACAGCTGAAGACTCCCGAGCTGGAAAGAGTGAGATCTACGGCCTGGAAGTCACAAAACTGTGATCCAGCAACAGGCAAAGCCGCGACAGCCATAGTCTTAGCCTGGAGCTGGAAAATCACCGAGCCTTATCAAGATAAATTTTTTCCAGGCGATGAACAGAGAAATCCAGGATGCTCTGACTAACTTCCTTTAAGACGAGTTAAATAAAGCCACACTCCTCTGTGTCAGAGTTGTCTCGCTCGGTCAACTTTTCATGCGGTGAAAGTAAGATGGAGTTTTGTAACTCTTGAATGATCAATCAGTGGAGAATAAACCGTGAAGAGAGAGAAATATAAACTTTTGTGGATAATTTTGTTCCGAGGAGAAGGCCATGCTTTTGAGTTGCCTTGCATCTAATCTAGAACAAATCTTGATAGACAACTTAACTTGCGCAAGACCAGAATATCTCTGCAAAGAGCAGTCACAAAGGTTGTAGTTTTGACCTCCAATTTTGTAAAATTCATAGAAAATTTTCCTCAGAGGAATTTGTCATGCTCATTCCAGCTCTCGCGACTTTGTGATGATGTATGGCTGGCTTACGGATCTTCCTGGTGGCATCCCTCTCTTGTATTTGGTGTTGCTCTTGCGCAATCTATATGCACCAAAAACTAGAAATATTGTTAATCACCAGCTTTTACCACGTGCTCTCAAAAGTAAGTTCAAGGTTACTCTAGTGTGGAGCTTTTGGGGTGAACAACATTTATTCTATAGCCTCTTTGCTGGGTGTGCTGAAGAGCAGAAGGTTTCTTCTTTACAAATTTGTCTAAAATCATTTGAGAAACCTTTGCGTCAAAACGTCAATTCGTCCGTCATGGTGGCAAATTCGACCTAATAGCGAAGATACTAAAGAAGTTTTGCTAAGGCACGGATTTGCCTCTTACTGTGTGTAGCTCGAATTTTGATTTGCGAATATGCTAACCATTTAAATGGCATTTTTATCCGAGTGGCTGGCAAAATATCTCTTTTAAGTCCTTGTCACAAAGTAATTACATGAATTTCTCCTACAAGGTGACATGGTTTTGGTTTGCTATTTGATAGGCATTTACAAAGATTCCATGGAATCCATATGGCACTCTAGCAGGCAACTCTATAGAAGCCACTGTCTCAAGCGTGGGCGATTTAGCATCCATGATCAAAAGCTCCGAGACACCACTCTTCTCATCATGGACGTAGCTTAAGACGTATCCATCGTCTTCTTCCTCGCCGTTCGCCACAAAGAAAGGCTCGCCACAAAACTTACCACGTTCGAATCTCCTCGACGCCACAATGCACGGCTCCTTGAGGTCCGGGTCACTTGCACCGTCGATTACCACTCTGGGCAGTCGTGGAGCGTCTAGATCGACCTTGGCCAGGCCGGAGAATTTGGGCCATGGCCCATAGTAGCACATGTAGACGTACCGATTCTTTCGCCCCAGGAATTTCTGGTTGATCTGTCCAAAATCTAGTCCGGCCGAGCACACGTGTTGCTTCCACGACCGTCCAGATCGAAGGTCCAGGTGGATCTCGTGCAATCTGCTGGACAATCCGGCTACGTCATCGAACAGACATTCCACCGGCGAAATAGACGAGCTGAGCACGACGATCTTGTCCGTCCCTTCCTCCCACGCGTTGATGTAGTGGAATGACGTCCAATCCGGAACGTCGATCCAGCGAACGCCGGAATATCCAACGGTCGGGATGCGAGGGATCACCCCGAATCTGGGAACCTTGGCGGTATCTCCACGGATGGGCATCTTGTTCTGGAGCACTACATCCTGGATCTTCATCACGACCTGATTCTCTGGGAAGATTGCGTAGTTCTCCGTGATCGCAAAATCGTGAAACAGGCACGGCTCGCGCAACCACACGTCGAAATCGGGGCTTTTCCTCCCTTCCCGGCTCGCCCAGAAGTAGCGGAGGTGGGGATTGATCACTGGATTGAAGCTAAACGCGAAGAGCTCGCCAGAGGTTGGATCGATCTTTGGATGAGCGCACATTGGCAGTAGCAATCGCTTGTTGAAGTTGTAGCGACCCATGGTGATCAAATCCCCTGCTGGGGTGATATTCACGGCATATGGCATATCATCCTCGGACATGGCAAGAATTCGGCGATCGAAGTAGGCCATCCCAGCGTTGGAAGTTCCCATCCCGCCCAAGATATCGATCAGGCCCAGAGCCGCGCGCATCGCGAATAGCCCCAGTCGCGCGAGCCCGGGATAGCTGCTCATGGTGCCCAGTGTGTAGGGGAAGAGAATCTTGCCCGCAGTTTGCTCCTGGAGGAATCGATTGGTCTGGGTGAATCGCGCGCAGTAGATTGGAGCGTGATGTTCTTCGCGATCATCATCGCCCGGGAACTTGATCGCGTGGAGCATCCCGTGGCCATCGAAGTAGTGGTAGCCGGCGGGAGGGGGATGGAGTGGATTGGAGCCATTGCGGATGTAAGCACCGCCGCGGAGGCAGCGAGGGATCGAGCCAGTGACTCGGCGGCATGGCGTCGGCGGGGATTCTCCGACCGGGGCGAAGTTGTCCGCGAGCTGGATCTTGGGGTCTTGCGAGGGAGGGAACTCCCGGGGATCGATGTACGTGGCGATGAGATTCTCCACAGTGTCGCACAGGGCTACTGCCGCCGCCCGCGCCTCGTCGATTGGATTGGGGATGGAGAATCCGAGGGCGTTGTTGTTCTTGCGAGAGGTCTCTCTCGATTTGGTGGCGGTGGCTGTGATCCTTGATGATCTTCTCCTGGGTGGAGCTGGGAAGAAGGAGCTGCTAATGCCATAACCAGTGCCAATGGCATACATTGCGACCACCTTCCAAATCAAAGCCCAAGACCAGTGCCAGTGGCATACATTGCGATCAATCACAAGTAATTTGATCTCTCAACCGATGTTTTGAGCTATGGATTGATCATCTCTCTGAGCCACACACTTCGCATAGATATTTCCACCAAAAAGGTGTCTCCGCGAAATATCAGTTGGCATGTGAGTCGGTGGTAGGGCTGACTCAGAATAACGGTACCTTGCCATGTCAGCGAGTGAGTCATCATAGTTTGGGTGGTCCTGCGTTCGATTCTAGCCAGCCGCAAGAGAAAGTTTTTAAAAAATATTGGGGGTTTCGTTTTTAGGGTTCTAGCTCGATGAGAATCGGATCGAAAGAAATGTGTCCCGATTTTCCAGCGATAGTTTTTCCTGGATCGCCTACATTCAGCTTCTCGAAGCGATCTCCATCATTGTGGGAAGAAATTGATTTCGCGATTGGATAGGGTTCTTGTTGACGATAGGACACATTTCTAGTACGACTGATTCGCAGTACACTGAACAAAGGCAACGACATGCCTGGTGAGTTTGTTTACGCATCCTTTTCTTTTTTCTTCTTAGATCGATCGATTCACGTCACAAAACGTGGTTTTGACTTCCACAATGGTTTTTTTTTTTTTTTTTTTTGGTACCAAGCGGGTCATCCACACCTCATTATCGCAAATGCGTGGCGACTAATCACGGTATTTATTTCCTAATCCCACTCGTTGTCTTAAGCTCATTTCTTTTTTTGCTTTTTTTGTTTTTGGTACCAAGCGGGTCATCCACACCTCATTATCGCAAATGCGTGGCGACTAAACACGGTATTTATTTCTTAATCCCACTCGTTGTCTTAGCTCATTTCTTTTTTTTGCTGCTACGTTTACGTCAGGTTGTGTTGCTCATCGTTTGTCTTGACCGATTTCCAGATACCGATGAGGAGCGGCCCCTTTGCTTCGGTGTTCCATGTCGCCATCGCCATCAGCAGCAGCGCAGCACGGCGAGGAGTATGCGTAAATTCCCGGCGGTGGCAACAGTGCTAATGCTAGTAGCACTTAAGATCCCCGTAAGCCACGAACAAAAACGATGACGGCTTCTTCAAGGACGACCATGGCACTTAATCAAGTTGAGGGAAAGGCAGGAGTAGGCTTGGTCCCTGTGGTTCGGCACGAGTTTTGTGCGCACGATGGCATGGAGTTGATACTCTCCAAGGTCGAGGCATGGAGTTGGGGCAATTACACTGTCACCGATGGAGTTGGGAATTTCCTCATCACGGTGGAAGGGAGGCTGAGCTTGCGATGGACTCGGACTCTGCTGGATTCGAGCGGGACACGGATCCTCAAGATCCACAAGAAGTTCATGGTTTGTTGCAGCTCCTAGATAGCAAAGTTTTGGTTTTTCTTGTTTACATTTTTCTGACAAGGTTTCTCTTTCCGAGACAGAACCCAAGCATCTTCGATGCCTTCATTGACGGTGAAGACGGCGCGAGGAGAGTGTTCACAGTGCAATCTTCGTTGGAAGCACCGGCTTCACGCTTTTCTCTCAAGGTGTTCTTGCCAGTGAAAGGCTCCGAGCCGGATCTCTCCATGGATCCCGACTTTAAGCTCGAGGGGGCCTACTTCCAAAATGATTACGGTATCTATTGCGGAGAAAGGTCGATTGCACAGGTACGATTTCTGTGATCTTCCTCTTTCTTTTCTGTACTTTGGAAAGAATGTTTCTCAGTATGCACCTGACAATTGATATCGTCCCGTGCAGGCCTCACGAAAGCCAGACGCGTCCAGCTTTGTTCTGGGATGCGGTGCTTATACCGTTGCGGTTTTTCCTGGGGTCGACCACGTCTTTGTAGTCGCCCTCGTACTGATAATGGACGAGCTACACTTGGAGGCCAGCGTGGGTCACGACTCGACTTAACTTGCGTGGAGAAGCGAAAACGAGAGAGAAACATCACTACTGCCTTGTAAGTGAACTCCATTTTTTCGGGTTTATATCTTCGTTGGACATACATCGCAGGGATTTATATGTCGCTACTGTGCTGTGGTGTTTATCTTAACCGACACGAGAGAAAAAAAACACGAAATTATCCAGAGAAGTTGATTTTTCCTTGGTTTATCTCTTCATGGCTTTTTCTGTGTTTGACATTGCTTGTTGAGCTTACAGCAGGTCCCACTGATTGATTACCTGTTCCGTACAAAACTCCAGCTCAAATGAAGATTACTTCCACCGCACGGAAAGTTGACCGAAGAGCAGACGTGTGGCTTCATTTACGCTTAAAACGCGTCCTAGAGGAGATTAGTCAGAGCATGGAAGCCTCCTGGATTTCTCCGTTCATCTTCCTCGCAAGCATGGAGAGCTTTGCTCTTGAAAAGGCTTGATGGTTTTCCAGTTCCAAACTGAAGGCTATGGGTTTCGATCAAGATTCTGCCAAGGCTGTTGCGGCTTTGCCTGTTGTTGGAGCACAATTTTGCGACTTCCAGGCTGTGAATCTCACTCTCTCCAGCGCGGGAGTCTTCAGCTGTGGGAAGTATACCGTCCGGGATGAAAAACAAAACGACGTTTTTGCAGTGGATGGGAACTGTGGATGCGGCCGCCAGCGGAGAGTTATGGATTCCAGTGGAAAGGTTCTTCTTGTGCTCCACAAAGAGGTACTTAAACACATCTATCTTTTCCTTCGAAACTTAGAAACCCGTTTGCAGGCATTTAGTTTCCAGAACAAGTGGAAGGCCTATCTTGACGAAGACAAGCTTCTCTTCACAGCGAAGAAGCCTTGCTTCCGGCTAAAGTTCTGCGTCGATGTGTACCTCGGCGAGAACACCACGCCCGATTTCAAGCTCACTGGATGCTGCTTCACGGGGAAGTACAGCTTGCGCAGGACTGATACTGGAGAGCTGATTGCAAAGGTATGTCTCTCTGTTATTCTGCGACGAAGAGATTTTGAGTTTGATCCACAGGCAAGGTACATATGGAAACTGGCAAGCATTGCGAGATGCCACAGCTACAGCATAGAGATTGAGCCTGGAGTGGACTCGTTGTTTGTGGTTTCTATGTTTCTAGTCATGAACGAGATCTACCTCGACAAACCAGCTGCTGGTGGTGGTGGAGGTTGAAATTGCGGTTCATTGCTTGTTTCTAGTATACTATTTGTGAGTGTTTTCAAGGATTATGTTATTACTGTGTTGGGCCTCTTTGGCGTTTTTCTGCTCTTTCCAAGTCTCTAGATTCATCGTTGGAAAAATTCACTCGGATCTAAATTTCTTTAGATCTCTGATCTCTTTTAAAGATTTCTTTAACAGACATTCCCACTGGAATTATGTTGTTTCCTGTGTCTAACTAAATTTCCTTATGCTGAGGAAGCTTTGATGTGAGAATGGCTCCATGCATTTTCTATCCACCTTCGGATTTACATAGTCCGGCTATTAGTTTTGTTAAAGTTTAAAATTTAATGTTTTATTAACGTGTTGTAGGGCGATCTCTTCGCATGTAATAATAATAATACATGTTTTTGGAGGTCTCAATTGGAGGCATGAGACCACTAGTGGGTATTTGTGATAATCAAATATTTAGTCATTCTCATTTCAACGTAGGAAAGTGTGAGAAATAAGGCCATCGAAATTTGAATACCGTAAACAGATCTCTGAGATTTTACTCATATTTTTGCATCTCAGAAATTAGCAATGCTTAATGCAGTGGATGGCAAGCCTTAGAACTGATAACTCCTACAAACTCTAACATGCAAGAAGAAGAGTCGTCAATTGCTTGAATCAATCTTTCAACTCTTACTATAATACATTTTTTTTTTTTTGGGGGGGGGGGGGCGGGAGGGGCCTTTTGGCGCCCAGGTAGATACATACAACTACTTGTGAAATGAAGAATGTATTACCTGTCTACTCTCTCCAACTTGACGCTCCCTTAGCTCCTCCATGCGACAAAGATAAATGGCCAGCTGATGGCCTGGTTCTCGGCCTAGTTCTCTAGGAAGCCCGCGGGATCCCTTTAGCTCGTCTTAAGAGAGCATGTGGAAGGCTATACAGTCATAGACAACGTGAAAGACATCTTCCACCCTGTAAATTGCATTATTGATCCGTCTCACACAGATCCCAATGACTTAGCAAATAACGATGATGATAAAACTAGGTATTCCAACGCTTCCAAGTTGGGAGTATGGTCAGGGACGCTAAAAGTCCAAAGAAAACGATAAAATTACAACGTCCCGTTCTTGTTTTCCAAAGCTTGTCTCTACGCTGGCTTGCGTACCATAAAGTCTAGAATCGTGGCCTTTCTTCCCAGCTTTCCTCTCTGGACCGGCTTCAGATTTTGAAGTGCCGCTTTCAGCAGAGACATCAATTTTCAAATAGCTGGAGTGGTTATAAACTCAAGCTGTCTGAACTTCGCAAGTTCTGCCACAAACCTATTGTTGTGGTGTGCCAAGAACAATTTGGGGGATCTATTTGTGATGTCGCGACGAGGTGATCCAGCCATGTCATGAACATAGTTTTTGTGTTGCTATATAACGGTAGTAGTTAGAGCTAGTTTGTTTGCTGTGTTTTTTTTTTCCTGATTCACTATGTGGCTGCCCTTCGCTTGAGAGACAACACCCACAGGAACAAAAAAACAAGCATCTTCCACTCAAAGGTAGCAGTACAGCAGAGGAGCACCAGATTGTGATCTCGTAAATTCAGTACTAGCATTACAATATGCGATTCCGAAAGCTTTTGGCGCGTGAAAACAGACTACTATACTACTGCTGCTGATCAAGCCCACAAGATGGTCAGGTTTTCTTGGCTGAGTGGGGGAATAGATAAGTTTCCAATTTCTTTTCTGTTCTTTCTTTTGTTTTTCTAATATTTGAAGAGTTGGCAAGTCGTGGAGTGGAGAAGTGTCGAGATTCTAGAGAATATTTTTGCTGATCCAGCTTTATCTCGGCTGAGTGGGGGTGTGATTCCATTGCCTTGTCACGGTTTGAAGAATATATCTATCCTAATTGATTCCCACTTCTTCAAAATGGCTGGTTCTTCCGGCCAAGCATCTATTACGTCAAGAACACCACAATAGGACGCAATGAGGAGTGGCTTACCAGTCATGAAGTTCAAGTATGGTTTTTCTCTCTTTTGTGAGAACTTTTGCTGGAAATGATTGTTTGCACCCATCTCATTTTCTTCTGTAAATCCCGGGAAAAAGAAAGAAGGCATCCTTGTCGCTGCCAATGCGCTTGAAAGAACACCAGCCCCAGTGCTAGGAGTAGCAGCAAAATCTTTCTTTAACTCCAAAGCTCGCAGTCTCGATAACTTGTTTGCTCCGAAGCCATTGTATAGAGTTTCTCGTCAATTTCTTGGCGATACCAGATCTATTGTTCGGAATGGCAGCAACAGCAGCAGTGATGGTGGAGGAGAAGAAGTTTAGTAGGGATGAGTTCGTGGAGCCCGACGAGAACAATGCCACCGACGTGTCATGGAACAGACCGTCAAGGAAATCGACAAGCGGAAACTGGAAAGCCTGTTGGCTCATCTTCGGTGAGCAAATGTCCCACCCACCTTTTGCAACGGACTAACACTAGCTTCTCATGCTTCTGCGATATCTCAACTTCTCTTCTTTACCATACTTCATCTTTTCTTCTATAACTTTTTCTTTATATTTTCCTGATAGTACTTTGTATGTCTCTGTGATCGATCGCCAGGTTGCGAGGTGTGTGAGCGAGTTGCGTACTACGCCATCTCTTCCAACTTGGCCAACTATCTCTTTCAGCAGCTCCACGAGAATCGAGCGGACGCTGCCAACAACGTGAACAATTGGAGCGGAACTCTCTACCTGGTGCCACTCCTGGGAGCGTTTCTCGGCGACTCTTTCGGCCGATACGTCACCCTTTCCACCTTCCTCTGCATCTATCTCATGGTAAAGCTCCCATCCTTATAACCTTGTTTCTTCGAACTTACCGAGGCTTTGGGCGCAGGCCCTGGTTCTCATCACCGTGTCCGTCAGCGTCCCAGGCATCAAGACTGAGAAAAACCAGCCCGTGAGCTCCACCCAGTCGGGATTCTTCTACTTTGCGCTCTATCTCATGGCGTTGGGCGCCGGCGGGATCAAACCCAACGTCACCTCCTTCGCAGGGGACCAATTCGACGAGGAAGACCCACAGGAATCCAAGCGCAAAATGTCTTTCCTCAACTGGTGGTTCGTGAGCATCAGCTCGGGCAACGTGTTCTCGGTCACTGCCCTCGTCTACATCCAGGTGACTTACGGATGGACGTGGGGATGGGGCGGCGCCACCGCTGTCGTCGCCCTCGCCACCCTCCTCTTCTTCTCCGGGAGATCAAACTATCGCACCCAAAAGCCCGCTGGAAGTCCCTTCACCCGCGTCGCCCAGGTCCTGGTGGCGGCCACCAGGAAGTGGAATGTGTGCGTTCCAGACGACGATGAGAGGCTGTACGAGCCGAGCGACAAGGAGGCGCAGTTCCCACACATCCGGAACCTCCCCAGGAGTAAAGAATTCACGTAAGTCCATCGAGCTAGTTAAAGAGAGAACAATCTTAGCTTACTACGATTGATCGCGAGCAGATTCCTGGACAAGGCGGCGGTGGTGAGCGAGAAGGATCTGCAGAGCAAGGAAGTGAAGCCGTGGAGCCTGTGCCCAGTGACCCAAGTGGAGGAAGTGAAGCTCCTGGTGCGAGTGATGCCCATCTGGTTCACGAACCTCATCTTTAGCAGCGTGTTCGCCCAGGTGGGCACCTTCTTCCTCAACCAGGGCGACACCATGGAGCGGCATTTGGGGCGATTGCAGATCCCAGCCGCCTCATTCACGCTCTTCATCACCCTCACCATTTGCATCATCATGCCGCTCTACGACCGGTGCTTCGTGCCATTCGCGCGCCGGATCACGGGGAACGAGCGAGGGATCACGATGCTCCAGCGCATCGGGATCGGCCAGGTCATCTCCACGGTCTCCATCGCCATCGCCGCGCTGGTGGAGATGAAGCGCTTGCGAGTGGCTAGGCAACACGGTCTGTTGGATCGCCCCCAGTCGACGGTCCCGATGAGCGTATTCTGGCTCTTGCCGCAGTACGCCCTCGCGGGAGTTTGCGAGGTTTTCATCTCCGTCGGCCAGAACGAGTTCTTCTACGATCAAGCCCCGGATTCCATGCGAAGCATTGGAGCCGCGCTCTATCTCAGCACCATCTCCATCGGGAGCTTCATCAGCAGCTTGCTCGTGGAGATGGTCGTCAAGTTTACAAGCACAAAAGGTGGCGGGGTTGACGGCAACTGGATCAATGACAATCTCAACAGGGCTCACATTGATTACTTCTACTGGCTGCTCACTATTCTCAGCATCATCAACCTTGGGATATATGTCTTGTGCGCGAGGTGGTATACTTACAAGAATGTGGGAGATATTGCAATTTGATCATCAATCGATGTTATGCAGCAGTTTGCGAGACGAGAGCATACCAGGAGAAACCAAGAGAAGGCAAACCTGGTTGGAATCTATTAATAAGATACTTATTGTTATATCTTTTAAGTTTAGCTCAAAGTTTGAACTGTGGAAAATGAGAACAGTCGAACTTGAGATTCCAAGCTCAGCCCTTTGTAGTGTTCTAGTAAAGAAATATTTGAGTTGCTTTTGATTAACTGTGGAAACACAGATCCCTAGCAGGAGGTATCCAGTGAGTTGGAGTGGCCAAGAAAGATTTCTGGTAACTTGTGCTGGCTAGCTCCACAAAGCTTAGAAAGCTGTACGTTAAATGAGAATCCTTTTGTCAACAAGTGGGAGTTTCTTTGCATACTTTTGCAAATGGTCGTGGCAACAACCACAACAAAGAGCTAAGAGAACATAGAAGAAGATTAGCGGCGGATTCTAACACAGCCAAGAAGCTAGGAGAGAGAATTGTTGGCAGGCAACACACAATATCTTCTTGGTGTTACAATCTGGTGGCTTCAGAAGAGTGCCCTGGAGCTGCTGGGGACAAGCCGGAAGAGCTTGAGAGCAGGCAAGGAAAAAAGAGAGGAGGAGTTTATTTTTCACCTTGATGTTCAAGTTGTTTCTTTGCTGTTTTTCCACTCATACGGTTTACATGGTCTCACTGAAGCATTAGACCAAAACTCTTAAGCTTTCGATAACGTTAGAGCTATTTTTGGTTTGCAAGATGGATACCTAGAATATTCTTTAATTTAACAAATTTTGTTAGTGATCAAGTACAAACTATCCTGTAAGGATATACTTGAATATCCTAGTATATTCTATCATCATTTAGATTAAAGTATATACATTACACCAAGTACCACGTCAGCTGGAGCCTGGGTACACTAAGGCCAAGAGCTTCTTGAACACATGGTCTTGGAGCTTTGAACATCCTACTCGGTCTATATATCCAAAGAGGGATGTCTGTTCTAATTGTCACTGAGCAAATAACAACATAACCCAAAGAGAGTAATGGCAATTGTTTAACAGGTACATAGTATATCTAAGTGGCTCTTTCTTGATACAAGCCAACTTCTTTTTCACAACAAATACCACAACATCCTGCCTAATAATAGATATTTCGTGGACCAACACCAATCCCTGCTGTAAGTCCTTTCTCCACTCTTAGTTTGATATTCCTGCACAAACAAAGTCTGAAGCTTGTCCATACTCTCAACCAACAATTGACACAGACTTCAACAAATATTTTGTATCTGGATGAAGCCTATCGTGGAAGAAACTTCCCTTCATTTCATGGTTTACACCTAATGCTCTATCGGCTAGAGTTTGCCAGTTCTGCGAACGTGAAACTGTTATGGAAGGATCTTCAGAAAGTTTTCTCCTTTAGCAGGGGCAAAAATCGTCACGAAGATCAGAATTTAAGAGAATAAAGACAAGAAAATGATGAACAACAGCAAAAGTTCCACGCTGCCAATTCTTCGCTAGTCAAATCGCAGCAGAACTATCTTAATTCTGCTCAGAAAGAATTTTTAGCTGCGAATTACATTATTCTAGGGTGCGCTAGGAGACATGAATCTAGATTGAATATATCTAGCTTTGTTTTTGGGTCCATCTCGGGCCCATCTAGGAAGCATGGGCTAGATGGCGACCTTTACATCATAGTCTTTATCCCCTCCGCCGACACACAATTATTGGTCTCACGCGCATTGTTTCCAACCTCTGCTTGTCCCACATCCCAAGTAGCTAGTAACATTCTCCACCTCAGCCCTGCAATAGATCTTATCTATGCGAGGCGTGTGGCTCAGAGCATCCAATCCACAGCTCTGAAATTCGATTGGAGAGACCAATGTATGTATGCCAATGGCACTGTTCTTAGTCGTTGATTGTGTCTCAATGCATGGCACAGCTGGCATTGATATTTATAGCCTTACCAACTTCTCCTTCCCTCCTCCACCCAGGAGAAGATCATCGAGGATCACAGCCACGGCTACCAATTCCTCTCGCAAGTATATCAATACCCCTGGATTCTCAATCCCCAATCCGATCGAAGAGGCGCGGGGTAGCCCTGTGCGACACGGTGGAGAATTTCATCTCCATGTACATTGATCTTCGCGAGTTTCCTCCCTCGCAAGACCCCCAGATCCAGCTCGCGGATAATTTCGCGCCGGTTGGAGAGTTCCCGCCAACGCCGTGCCGCCGAGTCACTGGCGAGATCCCTCGCTGCCTCTGCGGCGGTGCTTACATCCGCAATGGCTCCAATCCACTCCATCCACCTCCCGCCGGCTACCACTACTTCGATGGCCACGGGATGCTCCACTCTGTCAAGTTCGGCGATGAAGAAGATCAGGCTCCAGTCTACTGCGCGCGATTCACTCAGAACAATCGATTCGTCCAGGAGCAAGCAGCGGGCAAGCCTCCCTTCCCCTACACACTGGGATGGCCTACTTCGATCGCCGAATTCTGGCCATGTCCGAGGATGATATGCCATATGCAGTGAGTATCACCCGAGCAGGGGATTTGATCACCATGGGCCGCTACAGCTTCAACAACCGATTGTTCTTGCCGATGTGCGCTCATCCAAAGATCGATCCAATCTCTGGCGAGCTCCATAAGCCTGCCAGAGTTCCATATGGATTCCATGGGATCTTTATAAATGCCGATCAAATAGCCAGCCAAAACCATGCCACCTTGTAAGGAAATTTGATATAGTTGTATATCCATAAATTGGTATAATCTCTTGTGAATATCTAGCCTATGTAACTATGTGTATGGAGCACTGGCATTTTTCACGGCATACATATTATAGAAAATGTAGAGTAGTCTATATAAGGATTTAGTTTATATCAAGACATGTTTCCCCCAATTCCTATGCCAAAGTCTGCATTTGCAAATATATTCCCGCGCTCCCTCAGAAGTCGGAAAGTGGCAGCTTTGACGGGGCAAAGAGTCCAGCATATCGATGTACAGCAGTAGAATTGCTGAGAAAAATTCCTAATGCAGCGCCACAACGTTTTTTCTTGCAATGCGATGCTGCCCTGGTTTGCTCTGATTACAGCTAATGCCAGCAAAGGGCATCTGGAAAAGTTAAAGAATCGAAGGTGTGAAATTACGATGTGTGGACTGTCAATCTGACAGCATGTAGCTTGGAGGGAGCATTGTGAATTTTGAAAAAATGCCAGATCATACCATATCCCTACTTGGCACATTTTGATAGAATCATGCTCCAGGAGATTAAGCTCCTTTCTGGCATTAGCTCGTTGCTTTATCCAAATGCCTGTTACTGGCATAATCTCTGCTTGTCGGAAGAATCCATACCGAGAGAAGGCAGTGATCATGATCCTCCCACTCGGGCATTCGCTTAACCAGCTGCTTGGCCTGGTCAAGAGATTCTATACAGATTTCTTGGAAGATTTAATGTTGGAGATCTGTGCATGTTAGTCAGAAGAACATATGATGATGCCAAGGCGAAGAGCATGACATTCCACGAGAATCACTTCCTAGATCTAGAGCCACGAAAGACTTGCCATGCCACCTATGGGAATCCACACCTCATCCACACCACATTGCTCCACCGGACGCCAAACAATCTCCGGCCCCTTGCCTGGATGTGGATAAATTTGATACAGTTCTTTATTCCAATACTAAAACAGATGATATTTCGCGCGGGGAGTACTTTCTTATGAAAACTACGGAGGGAGACTTCGAGTGCATTATGTAAAGGTACGGTCCCATGCGTCCTAAACGGGCACGAGTGGACAAAAGACACAGCTACTCATGTCTCCTAACGCACACACAGTTATTGGTCTCACGCGCATTGTTTCCAACCTTAGAATCCTCACAGGTCAGCCCTAAAATATTGATCTTATCTATGCCTGTGGCTCAAGATCATCCTGAAATTTGATTGGAGGGATCAATGTATTTAGGTATGCCAATGGCACAGTTAATTTGGTCGCAATGCATGCCACAGATATTGGTTATAGCCTTACCAACTTCTCCTTCCCAGCTTCACCCAGGAGAAGATCATCAGGGATCACAGCCACCGCCACCAAATCCTCTCGCAAGTACACCAATACCCTTGGATTCTCAATCCCCAATCCAATCGAAGAGGCGCGGGCGGCGGCGGTAGCCCTGTGCGACACGGTGGAGAATTTCATCTCCACGTACATTGATCTTCGCGAGTTTCCTCCCTCGCAAGACCCCCAGATCCAGCTCGCGGATAATTTCGCGCCGGTTGGAGAGTTCCCGCCAACGCCGTGCCGCCGAGTCACTGGCGAGATCCCTCGCTGCCTCCGCGGCGGTGCTTACATCCGCAATGGCTCCAATCCACTCCATCCCCCTCCCGCCGGCTACAACTACTTCGACGGCCACGGGATGCTCCACTCTGTCAAGTTCGGCGATGAAGAAGAGCAAGCTCCAGTCTACTGCGCGCGATTCACCCAGAACAATCGATTCGTCCAGGAGCAAGCAGCGGGCAAGCCTCTCTTCCCCTACACACTGGGCACCATGAGCAGCTATGCCGGGCTCGCACGATTCGGGCTATTCGTCATGCGCACGGCTCTGGGCCTGATCAATATCTTGGGCGGGATGGGAACCTCCAACGCTGGGATGGCCTACTTCGATCGCCGAATCCTGGCCATGTCCGAGGATGATCTGCCATATGCTGTGAGTATCACCCCAGCAGGGGATTTGATCACCATGGGCCGCTACAGCTTCAACAACCGATTGTTCTTGCCGATGTGCGCTCATCCAAAGATCGATCCAATCTCTGGCGAGCTCTTCGCGGTTAGCTTCAATCCAGTGATCAATCCCCACCTCCGCTACTTCTGGGCGAGCCCGGACGGGAGGAAGAGCCCCGATTTCGACGTGTGGCTGCCGGACCCGTGCTTGTTTCACGACTTCGCGATAACAGAGAACTACGCAATCCTTCCAGAGAATCAGCTCGTGATGAAGTTCCAGGATGTAGTGCTCAAGAACAAACTGGTCATTGATGGAGATACCGCCAAGGTTCCCAGATTCGGGGTGATCCCTCGCATCCCGACCGTGGGATCTTCCGGCATTCGCTGGATCGACGTCCCGGATTGGACGTCATTCCACTACATCAACGCCTGGGAGGAAGGGACGGACAAGATCGTCGTGCTCAGCTCGTCCATTACGCCGGTAGAACATTTCTTTGACGATTTCGCCGGATTGTCCAACAGATTGCACGAGATCCACCTGGACCTTCGATCTGGACGGTCGTGGAAGCAACACGTGTGCTCGGCCGGACTGGATTTTGGACAAATCAACCAGAAGTTCCTGGGGCGGAAGAATCGGTACGTCTACATGTGCTACTATGGGCCATGGCCGAAAATCTCGGGCCTGGCCAAGGTCGATTTGGACGCTCCACGGCTGCCCAGGGTGGTAATCGATGGAACAAGTGACCCGGATCTAAACGAGCCGTGCGTTGTGGCGTCGAGGAGATTCGAACGTGGTCAGTTTTGTGGCGAGCCTTTCTTTGTGGCGAATGGCAAGGAGGAAGACGATGGATACGTCTTAAGCTATGTCCACAATGAGGACAGTGGTGTCTCGGAGCTTTTGGTCATGGATGCCAAATCGCCCACACTTGAGACAGTGGCTTCTATAGAGTTGCCTGCTAGAGTTCCATATGGATTCCATGGGATCTTTATAAATGCTGATCAAATAGCCAACCAGAACCATGCCACCTTGTAAGAGAATTTGTAAATTGATATAATCTCTTATAAATATCTAATCTATGTAACTATGTGAGAATTGGCAAGAAGAACATATGGAGCACTGTTACTAGGCTCCACACTAATGGCAATTTTCATTGCATCTCCACTTGCTGCAGCTCCAAGCACTTCCAATCCATGGAATCCAGGTACACTACTTATGTATGATTAGTCGGGTAGGGTATGTCCAAAACGCTGAAAATCTTCTATGGGAGATGCTATATTAGCTTTGAGGGTTTGATTCCAATTGAAATATGGATTGGATGATCTCACCTTCGCTAATATTTTAGGGCTGAGGCAGGACAGTGCTTCTAGAGAAATTGGGCATGAAAAGGTTGCGATGCTGACAGGAAATGTGAACACTCAGAGGACCAATAATTGTGTGTCCATATATGTTTTGCATTTTGTTTTTAGTCCACTCCCTATCTAAGGACCATTGAAAATAATGTCAATCACTTGACATTCAGATTTGATGATTTTTTAAGAATGTCACAGTAAAATATATCTATAAGAATATACTTAATATATACCTATTAAGGATATCCTAGCGTTTACCAATGTGTGATCACTTTATTTTTACCCTCAAACCTCCTTAACTCTAAAATGAAGCAATAGAAGAGATTGAGGAATAAATAAAAATAAAAATGAAACAGGGAATTTTGAAAAAAACTTAACATATAGATATAAATAGATCAAAGAATGTTATTTTGATGAAGAAACTCTTTAGAACAATCTTAGTTATTCCAGTAAGCATGGTTGCTTGTAAATGATGATTTCCTTGCAAAATGTGATAGAGAATCATCTTCAAAATTAACTTAACCTTACACTTGGTATTGGTACACTTCTTTATTGCATCCAACAAAACCTCTCGACAATCTAGTGTTAACATGGTTCTCTGTAAGAAAAAACCATATAATCATGCACAATCTTGGATGGTTCCTTGGTTGTTGTAGAAACAACCATCATTTCGGAGATTAGTTTCATGATCAACATTACTTTTATCTTTGCACGTCGCATAGTAGACCAACTTTGGGATGGTTTCATTGTTATACATGAAACCTATGGGCGTGCATGTCTCTAAAAATTTTGCCCCGCCACACTTTAAATTCCCATTATCATTGTGGATGTGAGTGTTCAAGACCAAATAAATCTTAGATTTTCAAGGGAGACACCATTCTAAATAAATAGTGGTTGAGCTGAATTCAGCTATAGCACAAGTAAGTGAGAAATCCCCACACCCAAATGTTTTAGGAATGATCAAAGCAGCAAGCGAGGCAACAATAGAAACTATCAATCGCACACCCATTCTAAAAATTAGTTTTTTGAAGTACAAACGCTGAGATTTATTGGCAAGTGAAAATCCAATCAACCTTTATGGAGACGAAATTTTTTGCCATGTAGTCACATAGGATTGGTGATGAAGTAGCTAAATATTCTTATTGATGAACAAAAATATTCGAGAACATTGGAATTCTCTTCGCAAAAAGCATATGTCCATTTCAGGCAAGAGCACAATCTGGTATCACGCTGTGATCGGCATTGCTTCGATGGTAGTTAACATGCATGGCGGTGCACGTAACCTCGTCTCATCATTCATCAAAGAGATTCTTTAGATGTTGCCGGACTAAATGATCGCCTTGATCAGGCAGACCTAAATATATGGCTTCGGCGTCATGAGTCCGTTCTTGAGAATACAAGCGCAGGATAAATGCTGCATGCTGTAAAAATTCTGCTGCACAAGACAATAGACTCGTGAAGAAGCCACTTTCCGCCAAGATGACAAGAAAAGCAGTGGACGCAACCAAATCCTTATGAGGGTGGCCAAAGCACTGGGCGTGAACGACAGAGGAGCAAACTCTGGCATGTTGGAAAAGATGTTCTTCGCCTCCTGCAAATGCCCAGCTTGGGCAGTTGCTGCTAGATGAGAGTTAAAAAAAACAAGATCTCTCGGCATGAACAGAGTCCTTAATTGGCATATGTTGGTTGTTTGTGGTCTAAGAGATTAGCTCCTTTCTGGCATAAGCTCAAAGATGCATTGCTTTATCCAAATGCCCGTTTGTGGCATACTATCATTGCATTCCCGCCTCTCTCTCTCTCTCTCTCTCTCTCTCTCTCTCTCACACACACACACACACACACACACAATTCATGGAATAAAAAATATGAGTAAGCCATGCCGAGAGAAGGCAGTGATCATGATCGACCATGAAGCAAGGTCCCATTCGATCAAACAACTGCTTTGCTTGGTCAAGATGGCTGTCTGATGCGGCATGGCATTCCATTCCTCGATCTAGATACTTGCCATGCCGCCTCAGGCATCCACACCTCCCATACATTTGCACCAGAAAATTGGATGCCAAACAATCTCCTGCCGCAAGGACGTGCTTGATCTCTTTGTGAAGCTTACAATCTGCAGATAGATTGCTACACTTTTTTATTCCATCCAATAAAACCTCTTGACCATACATTGCTCTCTATGAGAAAAAAAGCATATCTGTTGATGCAATCTTGGCTTGCCTTGAGAGTTGTAGAAACAATCATTGATTCGGAGATTAGTGTCTTGACCTACACCACCATCGTCTTTGCAAGTTTGGGATTTCCATTTGTAAAATTCAAACATGCATGTCGAAAGTGGGGCTGTAAATTAATACGCGATCGCGATCGGTACAGATTCTTCAAACCGTGATGTCACACCGGTACAAAAGCTTTGCCAGTGGGAATCGCATATTATGTTTGCTAGTACTGAATTTACATTAGATCTAAACATAGATCCATATAAATTATGGAGAGAATTTTTTGCCCGCAAAACTAAGAACGTTCAGACTTTCCAAGGACACACTGTTCTACATGACTATTGGTTATATTGAATTCACTTACAAAGCGAAATCCCCCAGAAATGATCCAAGCAGCAAGCCACACAACAATCACTTGTACAACCATTCTTAAAATTTGGTTTTGAGGCAAGGATAACTATCTCAATCTCGGTCGTGGAAGCAACATGTGTGCTCGGCGGGACTGGATTTTGGAAAGATCAACCAGAAATTCCTGGGGCAGAAGAACCGGTACGTCTACATGCGCTACTATGGGCCATGGCCCAAATTCTCGGGCCTGGCCAAGGTCGATCTGGACGCTCCACGGTGTCCAGTGTGGTAATTGACGGAACAAGTGACCCGGACCTCAAGGAGCCGTGCATTGTGGCGTCGAGGAGATTCGAACGTGGTAAGTTTTGTGGCGAATGGCGAGGAGGACGGCGATGGATACGTCTTAAGCTACGTCCATGATGAGAAAAATGGTGTCTCGGAGCTTTTGGTCATGGATGCCAAATCGCCCACGCTTGAGACAGTGGCTTTTATAAAGTTGTTTGCTGGAGTTCCATATGGATTCCATGGGATCTTTATAAATGCCGATCAAATAGCCAACCAAAACCATGGCACCTTGTAAGAAAATTTGATATAGTTGTAAAAATTGATATAATCTCTTGAAAATATCTAAGCTATGTAACTATGTGAGAATTGGCAACAAGAACATATGGAGCACTGTTACTAGGCTCCACACTAATGGCATTTTTCATTGCATCTCCACTCGCTACAGCTCCAAGCAAGCACTTCCAATCCATGGAATCTGGGTAGTATGGCATCTCCCACAGAAGATTCTCAGCATCTTGGATATACCCTGACCGGACAAGCACACCAATCATACACGAGTAGTGTTGCTTTGAGGGTTTGATGGAGTGATCAAACTGGAAAGACACAAAGAGATCCCGAGCTATGGCAGCAGTGCCTTTGTGAGCACACGACGTGAGCAATGCTGTTAAGCTAGCTTCATCAGGTGTATTAGTAGTGACCATGGTTTGAAAGGCATCCAAGGCTCTGGAAATGGCCCCAATCCGAGAGTATGCCGCCAGCATTGCGTCCCAAGATATGAAATCCTTGTCCGGCATTGTTAAGAATATCCGATTTGCCATATCCAGATGCCCGTTTTGGGTATATGCAGAAAGCATTGCACTCCATGAAGATTGGTTTCTTTCTTGGATTGAATCGAACACACTTTTGGCTTCCAGTAACTGCGAATTTGATGAAAAACCAGACAAGAGAGCATTAAAAGCAATAGCACTCTTTTCATTGAAGTTGTCAAAAATTCTCTTAGCAAAAGGCATATGTCCACTTCGGGCATATGCCGACATGAGCACAATCAACGGTATCTCGCTGTGACCCGGCATGTTTTCAAAAATACACAGGGCGTCCTCTAGCCTGTGGTTGTTTACATATCCTGTCAGCATGGCAGTCCAGGTAACCTCGTTTCGCTCCCTCATTCCATCAAAGAGTTTCTTTGCCTTTTCCAGATGCCCGTTGCAAGCATATGCTGTAATGAGAGCGGTTGCCGGGACTAAATGCTCGCCTTGATCAGGCAGACCTAAATATATGGCTTCGGCGTCGTGAGTCCGTCCTCGCCGAGAATACAAGCGCAGCATTGCAGTGCAAGCAAACGCGTTGTGGCGCTGCATGTTGTAAAAAATTTGCTCAGCCTCCGTGATGCTGCTGTCGTCGTGATCTGCGTAAGCGGACAGGATTACCGCGCATGAAACCACATCGATACACTCCATCGACTCAAACAGATTCTTTGCCTCGTGAAAGCAGCCACTTTCCACCAAGACGACAAGCAAAACCGTGGAGGCAACCAAATCCTTGTGAGGCAGCGCGAGGAAGAAACACTTGGCATCTTCCAAAAGGCCGTGCTGGCCAAAGCACTGAATCATGGACGTAAAAGACAGAGCATCAAATTCTGGCATGTTGGAGAAGATGTGCTTCGCCTCCTGCAAATGCCCAGCTTGGGCAAGTGCTGATAGTTGGGAGTTCCAAGCAACAAGGTCTCTCTCAGGCATGGAGCTGAAGAGTGTCGTTATTTGAAACAAGTATGTGGATTTGGATAGAATTGTGGTCCAAGATATTAAGCTCCTTTCTGGCATAAGCTCAAAGAGCTGCATTGCTTTATCCAAATGCCCGTTTGTGGCATATGCTAAGATCATTGCATTCCATGCTACAAGGCCTCTCTCTCTCATGGAATCGAAAACTTCTTTCGCCTGTAGGAGTAAGCCATGCCTAGAGAAGGCAGTGATCATGATCGACCATGAAGCAACATCCCATTCGGGCATTCGATCAAACAACTGCTTTGCTTGGTCAAGATGGCTGTTTGATGCGAAGGCAGAGAGCATGGCATTCCACGAGAATCGATTCCGTGATGTAGAGCCGCGGAAGATTTGCCATGCTGCCTCTGGGCATCCACACCTCCCATACATTTGCACCACCAAATTGCATGCCAAGCAGTCTCCTGCTGCCAGGAGGTGCTCAATCTCATTTTGGAGCTTAGAAGCTGTGGATAGATTGCTACACTTCTTTATTGCATCCAACAAAAGCTCTCGACAATCTAGTGCTAACATGGTTCTCTGTTAGAAAAAACCACATAATCATGCACAATCTTGGATGGTTCCTTGGTTGTTGTAGAAACAATCATCAAGTCGATTAGTTTCATGATTCGCACCACTGTTGTCTTTGCACGTCGCATAGTAGACCAACCTTGAAATGATTTCGTTGTTATATCTGTAACCTATGGGCGTGCATGTCTCTAAGAATTTTGCCCCGCCGCACTTTAAATTCCCATTATCATTGTGGATGTGATTGTCCAAGTCCAGATAAATCTTAGATTTTCCAGGGAGACACCATTTTAAATGAATTTTGGTTGCGCTTAATTCAAATATATTACAAGTAAGTGAGAAATCCCCACACCCAAATGTTTTAGGAATGATCAAAGCAGCAAGCGAGGCAACAATGGAAACTATCAATCGCACACCCATTCTAAAAATTAGTTTCTTGAAGTAGAAACGCTGAGATTTATTGGCAAGTGAAAATCCAATCAACCTTTATGGAGCAAAATTTTTTGCCATGTAGTCCACGTAGGATTCGGTGATGAAGTAGCTAAATATTCTGATTGATGAACAAACATATTCGAGAACATTGGAGTTGTCAAACATTCTCTTTGCAAAAAGCACACGTCCATTTCGGGCAAGAGCACAATCTACGCTGTGATCGGCATTGTTTCGAACGCTTCGTCCAACTTCTGGTAGTTAACATACCCTGTCAGCATGGCGGTCCACGTAACCTCGTCTCGTCATTCATCAAAGAGATTCTTTAGATGTTGCCGGACTAAATGATCGCCTTGATCAGGCAGACCTAAATATATGGCTTCGGCGTCATGAGTCCGTTCTTGAGAATACAAGCGCAGCATAAACGCTGCATGCTGTAAAAATTCTGCTCAGCCTCGACTGTCGTCGTGATCTGCGTGAAGCAGCCACTCTCCGCCAAGATGACAAGCAAAGCAGTGGACGCAACCAAATCCTTATGAGGGTGGCCAACGCACTGAATGGGCGTGAAAGACAGAGGAGCAAACTCTGGCATGTTGGAAAAGATGTTCTTCGCCTCCTGAAAATGCCCAGCTTGGGCAGTTGCTGCTAGATGAGAGTTCCAAGAAACAAGATCTCTCGGCATAAACAGACCTTAATTGGCATATGTCGGTGGTCTTTGATAGAATTTTGGTCTAAGAGATTAGCTCCTTTCTGGCATAAGCTCAAAGATACATTGCTTTATCCAAATGCCCGTTTGTGTCATACTATCATTGCATTCATCTCATAGAATCAAAAACAGGAGTAAGCCATGCCGAGAGAAGGCATGTTCGACCATGAAGCAAGGTTCCATTCGATCAAACAACTGCTTTGCTTGGTCAAGATAGCTGTTTGATGCGGCATGGCATTCCATTCCTCGATCTAGATGGCATCCACACCTCCGATACATTTGCACCAGAAAATTGGATGCCAAACAATCTCCTGCCGCAAGGAGGTGCTTGATGTCATTGTGAAGCTTACAAGCTGCAGATAGATTGCTACACTTTTTTATTCCATCCAATAAAACCTCTTGACCATACATTGCTCTCTATGAGAAAAAAAGCATATCTGTTGATGCAATCTTGGCTAGTGTTGCAACAATCATCGATTCGGAGATTAGTGTCTTGACCTACACCACCATCGTCTTTGCAGCTTTGGGATTTCCATTTGTAAAATTCAAACATGCATGGCTGTAAAACTATGCGATCGCGATCGGTACAGATTCTTCACACCGTGATGTCACACCTGTACAAAAGCTTTGCCAGTGGGAATCGCATATTATGTTTGCTAGTACTGAATTTACATTAATTTTTTGCCAGCATCTAAGAATCTAGTCCCGCCACTCTTCAAAACTAAGAAATTTCAGACTTTCCAGGGGCACACTGTTCTACACAAAGCGAAATCCCTCAGAAATGATCCAAGCTACAACCAATTCTGAAAATTTGGTTTAGAGGTAATCTCAATCCAGAGATAAAACCAGCATAGAGCAGAATTTCACAACTGATGCTGATCACTCTCAATCAAATCCTCGAGAAGTTTGATTGGGAAAAATCCAATCAAGACGCTTTTCAATTTCTAGAAAAAACTGGCGCGTCAAGGGGCTGGAATCTCGCCACGTACGCGCAAAAAGACACGTGGCTTGCATAGATTCGCCGCCACTAGCGTGTGCTCTTGACCACGCCTGGCTCCACGCTTTCGATTGACGCAATAAAAGTACCATTCCTCGTTTGGTGGCACACCTCCCATCTCCGCTCCCTCCAATTCGATCGATCGATCGATCAATCCGGTAGCCAGTAGCGCTAGCATCCAGATCCTCTCCTCCAATTCGCGTCAATTCTATGCTATAGATTACAGGATCTATGGCTTACTTCAAATCTATGGCAACTATGGCGGCTGCCACGGCCACTGCAGCGATCTACGAGGCTCGAGTCCATCACTTCCATCACGACTCGCCTTCCTCCTCCGCGAATTCACCAGATCACGAGCAATTCCACCAGGATCCCTCGTCAGGAGCGCACAGCCAAGGGGCAAGCAGCAAGATCCAAGCTCACGATCACAAGAACCAAGGGGGAGGAGTGATGGGCAGTGGTTGTATCCCACAGCATCAAGACCCAAGGCTCCATTTCTTCGATACTCTCATCCCTGGCACTAGATACTAGCGATAGAAACGAAAAGGCTCCCATTCATCGATGATTCTTCCAATTGTCAATAAATTCCATGACCTCTCATACTAAAAGAACTCCATTAGATTGATCAAATGGTTCTTTAGTTCTTCCCAGTCGATGATAGTTTACACCCAAAAAGTTTCTTCTACGATCATCTCTATGATCGCCTAAACGCGTTCTTGTCCGTGAACTTCTCGCGGTAGTGCGATCGCCGATGCAAAGTATCCCCGACCGAGGCACTGCCTCCATTCTCGGTGCCATAGACACTCCTGTTCGTCTCGTCCAGGAAGTTCTTCCCCGACTTGATCGAGTCCTTCTCCTCCTGGACAGCGTCGCTCGCCGAGGCGCGTTTGATCCGCTGCCATCGCTGCTCCTCGTGGAGCTCCGCGTCCTGCTGCATCTCTCCTCCTCGCTCAGCTGGACTTTCTTCCTCGGCAGCGGTGGCTTGCCGGAGTCGCGGTTTTCCTCCCTGTCCCTGTGCCTGTCTTCGTGCCTGCGATGCCGATCATCCACGTCTGGGCTATCGTGTCTCTCCCGCTTTCTACTTCTCGTATCATCGTCCTCGCGAACTTGGTTGCTTCTGTACCTGTCTTGCTCGTCTCTCTCGGGAATTCTTTTGCTGCGATCTTCTCGATCATCCCGTGAAGAAGCACCTATTTTGTTTCTATGCCTGTCTTCCCCGTCGCTGCCCTCGGCAGATCTTTTCCTCCTGCTATACCTGTCATCCTCATCGGAAGCTCCTTTGTTTCCATCGTCATCCTCCTCGGCAGCTCTTCTGCTTCGATCAGCTCTCTTTGCTTCTGGCTCGCCAGCTTCACCGTTCTCTTTCATTTTCTTCTTCAGTGCCTTCCTTTTCTGCTTCTCCTTGGCTTATGGATTCATGGCTTCTGCTGCTGCTAGATCGTTGATCGCTTCGTGAGAAATTAGTTATCTTCCTCTCAAGATCGATCAAACTAAAGCTTTTTCACTGCAGATTGGAGAGAACGAGATTCTTTTTGCGGCACTCGTATCTCAAGACGCCGGCACTGATGGGTATGATCGCATTGTCGATCCAAGCGGGGGTTCCTCTCTCGTTTGGAATTTTCAAGCAAAGCCTCGGTGGATGTGGCGAGCCTGGAGAGGAGAGAGAGAATTGTTGGCAGGCAACACACAACATCTTCTTGGTGTTACAAGCTGGTGGCTTCAGAAAAGTGCCCTGGAGCAGCTGGGGACAAGCCGGACGAGCTTGAGAGCAGGCAAGAAAAAAAAAAGATCCCCAAATAAAGAGAGGAAGCGTTTATTTTTTACCTTGACGTTCAAGTTGTTTCACTGCTCTTTTTTCCACTCATTAATTCATTCATTTATTCAAACGGTTTACATGGTCTCACTGAAGCATTAGACCAAAGCTCTTTGTAGAAAAGAGCAAACTTTAGGCGATCGAAAGAATGCTTGCCTGAATTTCTTTCGATGAGATGATCGTCCAGAGCGGTTTGCAAGATGGATACCTAGAATATCCTTTAATTTAACAAATTTTGGGCGGGGAGAAAGCGCTCACGATCCCAATATATTTATCATCATTTAGATTAATCTTAAATTATATACATTACAACATTTTCTCTCTCTAAATTTAGTGCCTTTGTTTATTAGAACGGACTGACAGCCTTTTACGGGGCTGGAATCTTTGCTGGTAGGATTTTCTTCTTTTGTTTTTTTGAATTTTTGCGAATTGCTGCTTGGATTTACACCATTGCCTAAAACCCAATTATCTCACTGCCACGTCAGCTGGAGCAGCCCGGCTCTTCAACACATGGTCTTGGAGCTTTCCGCATCCTATACTTGGTCCATATATCCAAAGAGGGATGATTGTTCTAATTGTCACTGAGCAAATAACAACATAACGCAAAGAGATTAACAGGCTTGAAAACTTAGTGTTTAACAGGGGCTCTTTCTTGATACAAGCCAACTTCTTCTTTCACAACAAATACCACAACATCCTGCCTCATAATAGATATTTCGCGGCCCAACACCATCCAGGTGTAATCCCTGCTGTAAGTCCCTCTTTCTCCGCTCTTGGTTTGATATTCTTGCACAAACAAAGTCTGCAGCTTGTCCAGACTCTCAACCAACAATTGACTCAGACTTCAACAGATATTTTGTATCTGGATGAAACCTGTCGTTAGCAGGGACAAAAATCGTCACGAACATCAGAATTTAAGAGAATAAAGACAGGAAAATATGAACAACAGCAAAAGTTCCACGCTGCCAATTCTTCGCTAGTCAAATCGCAGCAAAACTATCTTAATTCTGCTCAGAAAGAAAAAAAAAATGCTACAATGCACATCAAGCAAACTAAAATTCGCATCCAAATGTTCTCTTAGCAAAACGTGATCCGGCCTTTTTACAACATTCCCAGCGCTCCCTCTAACCTTTGGTTGTTTACATGCTGTCAGCATGGCAGTTGACATCGTCGTTTCACACATTCGATGCTCTAACTTTTCCAGCTGTAATAAGAGCAAACCAGGGCAAGAAACAAGACCATATCCCCTTTCTGGCATTAGCTCGTTGTTTTATCCAAATACCTGTTACTGGCATAATCAGGAACGTCGTCTGCTTGTTGGAGGAATCCATACCGAGAGAAGGGCAGTGATCATGCTCGTCCCACTCGGGCATTCAATCAACCAGCTGCTTGGCGACATTCCACGAAAATCAATTCCTTAATCTAGAGCCCCAAAGGACTTGCCACTATGGGCATCCACACCTCATATACATTGCACCACCAAATTGGACGCCAAACAATCTCCTGCCGCCGAGGAGGTGCTTGATCTCATTGTGGCTGGATGTTGGTAAATTTGATACGGTTCTTTATTCCATCCAGCAAAACCTCGCTTGCGAACGCATGACCACCTAAAATTACATTATTCTAAAGCAGAGATGATATTTCGTGTGGGGGTGCGTTGAATATATCTAGCTTTGTTTTTGGTCCACTCGTGCCCGTCTAGGAAGCATGAGACCCTACCTTTACAGCCTCCGCCGACACGCAATTATTGGTCTCACGCGCATTGTTTCCAACCTCTGATTGTCCCACATCCCAAGTAGTTAGTAACATTCTCCACCTCAGCCCTACAATATGATCTTATCTATGCGAGGCGTGTGGTTCAGAGCATCCAATCCATAGCTCTGAAATTCGATTGGAGAGACCAATGTATGTATGCCAATGGCACTGTTCTTAGTCGTTGATTGTGTCTCAATGCATGCCACAGCTGGCATTGATATTGGTTATAGCCTTACCAACTTCTCCTTCCCTGCTCCACCCAGGAGAAGATCATCGAGGATCACAGCCACGGCTACCAATTCCTCTCGCAAGTATTATCAATACCCTTGGATTCTCAATCCCCATCGAAGAGGCGCGGGGTAGCCCTGTGCGACACGGTGGAGAATTTCATCTCCATGTACATTGATCTTCGCGAGTTTCCTCCCCAGATCCAGCTCGCGGACAATTTCGCCCCGGTTGGAGAGTTCCCGCCAACGCCGTGCCGCCGAGTCACTGGCGAGATCCCTCGCTGCCTCCGCGGCGGTGCTTACATCCGCAATGGCTCCAATCCACTCCATCCCCCTCCCGCCGGCTACAACTACTTCGACGGCCACGGGATGCTCCACTCTGTCAAGTTCGGCGATGAAGAAGAGCAAGCTCCAGTCTACTGCGCGCGATTCACCCAGAACAATCGATTCGTCCAGGAGCAAGCAGCGGGCAAGCCTCTCTTCCCCTACACACTGGGCACCATGAGCAGCTATGCGGGGCTCGCACGATTCGGGCTATTCGTGATGCGCAGCTCTGGGCCTGATCAATATCTTGGGCGGGATGGGAACCTCCAACGCTGGGATGGCCTACTTCGGATGCAAAACCAGACAAGAGAGCATTGAAAGCAATAGCACCCTTTTCATTGGAGTTGTCAAAAATTCTCTTAGCAAAAGGCATATGTCCACATCGGGCATATGCCGACACGAGCACAATCAGTGGTACAATCAGTGGTATCTCGCTGTGACCCGGCATTTTTTCGAAAATCCACAGGGCGTCTTCTATCCTGTGGTTGTTTACATATCCTGTGAGCATGGCAGTCCACGTAACCTCGTTTCGCTCCTTCATTCCATCAAAGAGTTTCTTTACTTTTTCCAGATGCCCGTTGCAAGCATATGCTGTAATGAGAGCGGTTGCCGGGACTAAATGCTCGCCTTGATCAGGCAGACCTAAACATATGGCTTCGGCGTCGTGAGTCCGTCCTCGTCGAGAATACAAGCGCAGGATTGCAGGGCAAGCAAACGCGTTGTGGTGTTGCATGGTGTAAAATATTTGCTCAGCCTCGGCGATGCTAATGTCGTCGTCATCTGCGTAAGCGGACAGGATTACCGCGCATGAAACCACATCTATACACTCAATCGACTCAAACAGATTCTTTGCCTCGTGAAAGCAGCCACTTTCCACCAAGACGACAAGCGAAACCGTGCAGGCAACCAAATCCTTGTGAGGCAGCGCGAGGAAGAAATACTTGGCATCTTCCAAAAGGCCGTGCTGGCCAAAGCACTGAATCATGAACGTAAAAGACAGAGGATCAATTCTGGCATGTTGGAGAAGATGTCCTTCGCCTCCTGCAAATGCCCAGCATGGGTAAGTGCTGATAGCTGAGAGTTCCAAGAAACAAGATCTCTCTCAGGCATGGAGCTGAAGAGTGTCGTTACTTGAACCAAGCTGGTGGATTTGGATAGAAGAGATTAAGCTCCTTTCTGGCATAAGCTCAAAGAGCTGTATTGCTTTATCCAAATGCCCGTTTGTAAGATCATTGCATTCCATGCTACAAGGCCTCTCTCTCTCATGGAATCGAAAACTTCTTTTGCCTGTAGGAGTAAGCCATGCCTAGAGAAGGCAGTGATCATGATCGACCATGAAGCAACATCCCATTCGGGCATTCGATCAAACAACTGCTTTGCTTGGTCAAGATGGCTGTTTGATGCGAAGGCAGAGAGCATGGCATTCCACGAGAATTGATTCCGTGATGTAGAGCCGTGGAAGATTTGCCATGCTGCCTCTGGGCATCCACACCTCCCATACATTTGCACCACCAAATTGCATGCCAAGCAGTCTCCTGCCGCCAGGAGGTGCTCAATCTCATTTTGGAGCTTAGAAGCTGTGGATAGATTGCTATACTTCTTTATTGCATCCAACAAAACCTCTCGACAATCTAGTGCTAACATCGTTCTCTGTAAGAAAAAACCATATAATCATGCACAAGCTTGGATGGTTCCTTGGTTGTTGTAGAAACAATCATCAATTCGGAGATTAGTATCATGATCCGCACCACTATTGTTTTTGCACGTCGCATAGTAGACCAACTTTGGGATGTTTTCATTGTTATACAAGTAACCTGTGGGTGTGCATGTCTCTAAGAAATTTGCCCCACCACACTTTAAATTCCCATTATCATTGTGGATGTGATTGTCCAAGACCAAATAAATGTCAGATTTTTCAGGGAGACACCATTCTAAATGAATACTGATTAGGCTGAATTCAACTATAGGACAAGTAAGTGAGAAATCCCCACACCCAAATGTTTTAGGAATCATCAAAGCAGCAAGCGAGGCAGCAATAGAAACTATCAATCGCACACCCATTCTAAAAATTAGTTTTTTGAAGCACAAACGCTGAGATTTATTGGCAAGGGAAAATCCAATCAACCTTTATGGAGACGAAATTTTTTGCCGTGTAGTCCACGTAGGATTCGTATTGATGAACAAAAATCTTCAAGAACATTGGAGTTGTCAAACATTCTCTTCGCAAAAAGCATACGTCCATTTCGGGCAAGAGCACAATCTGGTGTCACGCTGTGATCGGCATTGTTTCGAACGCTTCCTCCAACTTCTGGTAGTTAACATACCCTGCACGTAACCTCGTCTTGCGCCTTCATTCTTTGGGACGCTAAATGCTCGCCTTGATCAGCCAGACCTAAATATATGTCATGAGTCCGTTCTTGAGAATACAAGCGCAGCATTGCAGTGCAAGCAAACGCTGCATGCTGTAAAAATTCTGCTCAGCCTCGACTGTCGTTCTGCGAAAGCATAGCACAAGACAATGGACTCGTGAAGCAGCCACTTTCCGCCAAGATGACAAGCAAAGCAGTGGACGCAACCCAAATGCTTATGACGGTGACCAAAGCACTGAATGGGCGTGAAAGACAGAGGAGCAAACTCTGGCATGTTGGAAAAGATGTTCTTCGCCTCCTGCAAATGCCCAGCTTGGGCAGTTGCTGCTAGATAAGAGTTCCAAGAAACAAGATCTCTCTCAGGCATAACACAACGTCCTGGCTGATAATAGATATTTCGCGGCCCAGCAGGTGTAATCCCTGCTGTAAGTCCTTCTTTCTCCGCACTTTTGAGATTCCTGCACAAACAAAGTCTGAAGCTCGTCCATACTCTCAACCAACAATCTACATGCTGTTGTTCATCATTTTCCTGTCTTTATTCTCTTAATTCTGATGTTCGTGACGATTTTTGTCCCTGCTAAAGGATAAAACTTTCTGAAGATCCTTCCATAGCAGTTTCACGTTCGCAGATAGAGCATTAGGTATATACCATGAAATGTCTTCCACGACAGGTTTCATCCAGATACAAAATATTTGTTGAAGTCTGTGTCAATTGTTGGTTGAGAGTATGGACAAGCTTCAGCCCCTGTTAAACACTAAGTTTTCAAGCCTGTTAATCTCTTTGCGTTACGTTGTTATTTGCTCAGTGACAATTAGAACAGACCTCTTTGGATATATGGACCGAGCATAGGAAAAGCTCCAAGACCATATGTTGAAGAGACGGGCTGCTCCAGCTGACGTGGCAGTGAGATAATTGGGTTCTAGGCAATGGTTTAAATCCAAGCAGCGATTCGCAAAAATTCACAAAAACAAAAGAAGAAAATCCTACCAGCAATGGTTACCAAGATTCCAGGCTGTCAATAAACAAAGGCACTAAATTTAGAGAGAAAAAATGTTGTAATGTATATAATTTAAGATTAATCTAAATGATGATAAATATATTAGGATACACAGGACATGCTCTAATTGTCGTGAGCCGGTGTGTTAAATTAAAGGACATTCTAGGTATCCATCTTGCAAACCAAAAATAGCTCTGGACGATCATCTTATCGAAAGAAATTCAGGCAAGCATTCTTTCGATCGCCTAAAGTTTGCTCGTTTCTAGAGAGAGTTTTGGTCTAATGCTTCAGTGAGACCATGTAAACCGTTTGAATAAATGAATGAATTAATGAGTGGAAAAAAGAGCAGATGAACGTCAAGGTAAAAAATAAACGCTTCCTCTCTTTACTTGGGTATCTTTTTTTTTCTTGCCTGCTCTCAAGCTCGTCCGGCTTGTCCCCGGCAGCTGCAGGGCACTCTTCTGAAGCCACCAGCTTGTAACACCAAGAAGACGTTGTGTGTTGCCTGCCAACAATTCTCTCTCTCCTAGCTTCTTGGCTGTCAGTTCAAACTTTGAGCTAAACTTATAACTGGATAGGGTATCTTATTATGGTGGTGGTAGTGATATCACATCATCGCTATTGCGATAGCTCGTCCCCAGCCGCTTAACCCCTCTCTTGGTCTCTCCTGGTATGCTCTCGTCTCACAAACTGCTGCAGAACATGTTACTAGGATCGATTGATGATCAAATTGCAATATCTCCCACATGCTTGTAAGCATACCACCTCGCACACAAGACATATATCCCAAGGTTGATAGAATTGTCAGCAGCCAGTAGAAGTACTCAATGTGAGCCCTGTTGAGATTGTCATTGATCCAGTTGCCGTCAACCTGGCCACCTTTTGTACTTGTAAACTTGACCACCATCTCCACGAGCAAGCTGCTGATGAAGCTCCCCATGGAGATGGTGCTGAGATAGAGCGCCACTCCAATGCTTCGCATGGAATCGGGGGCTTGATCGTAGAAGAACTCGTTCTGGCCGACGGAGATGAAAACCTCCAAGAATGCGCTCATCGGGACCGTCGACTGGGGGCGATCCAACAGACCGTGTTGCCTAGCCACTCGCAAGCGCTTCATCTCCACCAGCGCGGCGATGGCGATGGAGACCGTGGAGATGACCTGGCCGATCCCGATGCGCTGGAGTCCCTCGCTCGTTCCCCGTGATCCGGCGCGCGAATGGCACGAAGTAGCGGTCGTAGAGCGGCATGATGATGCAAATGGTGAGGGTGATGAAGAGCGTGAAGGAGGCGGCTGGGATCTGGAATCGCCCCAGATGCCGCTCCATGGTGTCGCCCTGGTTGAGGAATAAGGTGCCCACCTGGGCGAAGACGCTGCTAAAGATGAGGTTCGTGAACCAGATGGGCATCACTCGCACTAGGAGTTTCACTTCCTCGACTTGCGTCACTGGGGCACAGGCTCCACGGCTTCACTTCCTTGCTCTGCAGATCCTTCTCGCTCACCACCGCCGCCTTGTTCAGGAATCTGCTCGCGATCAATCGTAGTAAGCTAAGATTGTTCTTCTGGACTTACGTGAATTCTTTACTCCTGGGGAGGTTCCGGATGTGTGGGAACTGCGCCTCCTTGTCGCTCAGCTCGTACAGCTTCTCATCGTCGTCTGGAACGCTCACATTCCACTTCCTGGTGGCCGCCACCAGGACCTGAGCGACGCGGGTGAAGGGACTTCCAGCGGGCTTTTGGGTGCGATAGTTTGATCTCCCGGAGAAGAAGAGGAGGGTGGCGAGGGTGACGACAGCGGTAGCGCCGCCCCATCCCCACGTCCATCCGTAAGTCACCTGGATGTAGACGAGGGCAGTGACCGAGAACTTTGATTGTTTTTGCAGGTAGAGAGCAAGATGGAAGCTAAAGAGGAAACGAAGCGATTGAAAGCACAAGTAAAAGCCGAGGAGAAGCAGAAAAGGAAGGCACTGAAGAAGAAAATGAAAGAGAACGGTGAAGCTGCCAAGCCAGAAGCAAAGAGAGCTGATCGAAGCAGAAGAGCTGCCAAGGAGGATGACGATGGAAACAAAAGAGCTTCCGATGAGGATGAGAGGTATAGCAGGAGGAAAAGATCTGCCGAGGACAGCGACGAGGAAGACAGGCATAGAAACAAAATAGGTGCTTCTTCACGGGATGATCGAGAAGATCGCAGCAAAAGAATTCCCGAGAGAGACGAGCAAGACAGGTACAGAAGCAACCAAGTTCGCGAGGACGATGATACGAGAAGTAGAAAGCGGGAGAGACACGACAGCCCAGACGTGGATGATCGGCATCGCAGGCACGAAGACAGGCACAGGGACAGGGAGGAAAACCGCGAGTCCGGCAAGCCACCGCTGCCGAGGAAGAAAGTCCAGCTGAGCGAGGAGGAGAAGATGGCGCGGCTGAGAGGGATGCAGCAGGACGCAGAGCTCCACGAGGAGCAGCGATGGCAGCGGATCAAACGCGCCTCGGCGAGCGACGCTGTCCAGGAGGAGAAGGACTCGATCAAGTCGGGGAAGAACTTCCTGGACGAGACGAACAGGGGTGTCTATGGCACCGAGAATGGAGGCAGTGCATCGGTCGCGGATACTTTGCATCGGCGATCGCACTACCGCGAGAAGTTCACGGACAAGAACGCGTTTAGGCGATCATAGAGATGATCGTAGAAGAAACTCTTTGGGTGTAAACTATCATCGACTGGGAAGAACTAAAGAACCATTTGATCAATCTAATGGAGTTCTTTTGGTATGAGAGGTCATGGAATTTATTGACAATTGGAAGAATCATCGATGAATGGGAGCCTTTTCGTTTCTATCGCTAGTATCTAGTGCCAGGGATGGATCTTGCTGCTTGCCCCTTGGCTGTGCGCTCCTGGTGGAATTGCTCGTGATCTGGCGAATTCGCGGAGGAGGAAGGCGAGTCGTGATGGAAGTGATGGACTCGAGCCTCGTAGATCGCTGCAGTGGCCGTGGCAGCCGCCATAGTTGCCATAGATTTGAAGTAAGCCATAGATCCTGTAATCTATAGCATAGAATTGACGCGAATTGGAGGAGAGGGTCTGGATGCTAGCGCTACTAGTTACCGGATTGATCGATCGATCGATCGAATGAGGGAGCGGAGGTGGGAGGGGATGAGATCGCAGAGCACAGGCTGTGCCACCAGACGAGGAATGGTACTTTTATTGCGTCAATCGAAAGCGAGAACACACGCCTGGCGGCGAATCTATGCAAGCCACGTGTCTTTGCGCGTACGTGGCGAGATTCCAGTCCCCTTGACGCGCCAGTTTTTTCTAGAAATTCCTTCTCCAAAAGCGTCTTGATTGGATTTTTCCCTATCAAACTTCTCGAGGATTTGATTGAGAGTGATCAGCATCAATTGGATTGGATCATCCAGGAACCTCTTGTGAGTTTCTGCTCTATGCTGGTTTTATCCCTGGATTGAGATAGTTAATCCTTACCTCAAAACCAAATTTTAAGAATGGTTGTACAAGTGATTGGTGTGTGGCTTGCTGCTTGGATCATTTCTGGGGGATTTTGCTTTGTAAGCGAATTCAATATAACCAATAGTCATGTAGAACAGTGTGTCCCTGGAAAGAGTGAAATTTCTTAGTTTTGAAGTGTGGCGGGACTAGATTCTTAGATGCTGGCAAAAAATTCTCTCCATAATTTATATGGATCTATGCTTAGATCTTATGTAAATTCAGTACTAGCAAACATAATATGCGATTCCCACTGGCAAAGGTTTTGTACCGGTGTGATATCACGGTTTGAAGAATCTTTACTGATCGTGATCGCGTCAACTTTCTCAAATTGAGACATGCATGTTTGAATTTTACAAATGGAAATCCGGACACATAAACACTCTCTCGTATTCCTTGTGTCCTTGAATTGGAATCATGAACATGATAGCGTTCCTCATTAAATATAATTCCAGGCTGCGAATCCCCGGGAGACGGCTTAATCAGAATTTCACGAGTAATGTCGGTGGAAAGCATGATTATCCATCTGAGCTGGAAACAAGCATGATCCACGTACTTATCGTGATGGAGCTGGTTTTGTGACTACCTACCTGTAGTCGTCGCCACAATCACCAGCGATCGAGTGGAGGATCCCTGCAAATCGGAACCCCCCCCCCCCCTGCAAGTTGTGCTCGCCAATGCTCTCAGCGCCGATGATCACGCTGGCAACTCCTGGCTTGACCGCACGGAAACTGTACTTCGTGCCTATCGCTTTGCAAACTCCTGATCACGAGAGCTCGAACGCAATGGTGGTGTAGGTCAAGACACTAATCTCCGAATCGATGATTGTTTCTACAACTCTCAAGGCACTAGCCAAGATTGCATGGACAGATATGGTTTTGTCTCATAGAGAGCAATGTATGGTCAAGAGGTTTTATTGGATGGAATAAAAAAGTGTAGCAATCTATCTGCAGCTTGTAAGCTTCACAATGAGATCAAGCACCTCCTTGCGGCAGGAGATTGTTTGGCATCCAATTTTCTGGTGCAAATGTATGGGAGGTGTGGATGCCCTGAGGCGGCATGGCAAGTATCTAGATCGAGGAGTGGAATGCCATGCCACATCAAACAGCCATCTTGACCAAGCAAAGCAGTTATTTGATCGAATGGGAGCTTGCTTCATGGTCGATCATGATCACTGCGTTCTCTCGGCATGGCTTACTCCTGTTTTTTATTCCTCCTATTATTTATTTTATTTTATTTAGAGAGAGAGAGAGAGAGAGGCCGGAATGCAATGATAGTCTGCCACAAACGGGCATTTGGATAAAGAAATGCATCTTTGAGCTTATGCCGGAAAGGAGCTAATCTCTTAGACCACAATTCTATCAAAGACCACCAACATATGCCAATTAAGGACTCTGTTTATGTCGAGAGATCTTGTTTCTTGGAAATTGCTCCTCTGTCGTTCACGCCCAGTGCTTTGGCCACCCTCATAAGGATTTGGTTGCGTCCACTGCTTTGCTTGTTATCTTGGCGGAAAGTGGCTGCTTCACGAGTCCATGGAGTGTTGTCTTGTGCTGTGCTTACGCATATCATGACGACAGTAGGCTGAGCAGAATTTTTACAGCATACAGCGTTTGCTTGCACTGCAATGCTGCGCTTGTATTCTCAAGAACGGACTCAGCCATATATTTAGGTCTGCCTGATCAAGGCGAGCATTTAGTCCGAAAGAATCTCTTTGATGCGAGACGAGACCGCCATACCATCGAAACAATGCCGATCACAGCGTGATACCAGATTGTGCCCGAAATGGACGTATGCTTTTTGCGAAGAGAATCTTTGACAACTCCAATGTTTTTGAATATTTTTGTTCATCGATAAGAATATTTATCTACTTCATCACCGAATCCTATGTGGACTACATGGCAAAGAATTTCGTCTCCATAAAGGTTGATTGGATTTTCCCTTTCTCAGCACTTCAAAAAACTAATTTTTAGAATGGGTGTGCGATTGATAGTTTCCATTGTTGCGCTTGCGGCTTTGATCATTCCTAAAACATTTGGGTGTGGGGATTTCTCACTTACTTGTAATATAGTTGAATTCAACTTAACCACTATTCATTTAGAATGGTGTCTCCCTGGAAAATCTGAGATTTATTTGGTCTTGGACAATCACATCCACAATGATAATGGGAATTTAAAGTGTGGCGGGGCAAATTTCTTAGAGACATGCACGCCCACAGGTTGCATGCACAACAATGAAAACATCCCAAAGTTGGTCTACTATGCGACGTGCAAAGACAACAGTGGTGCGGATCATGAAACTAATCTCCGAATTGATGATTGTGTCTACAACAACCAAGGAACCATCCAAGATTGTGCATGATTATATGGTTTTTTCTTACAGAGAACCATGTTAGCACCAGATTGTCGAGAGCTTTTGTTGGATGCAATAAAGAAGTGTACCAATCTGTCCACAGCTTCCAAGCTCCACAATGAGATTGAGCACCTCCTCGTGGCAGAAGACTGCTTGGCATGCAATTTGGTGGTGCAAATGTATGGGAGGTGTGGATGCCCAGAGGCAGCATGGCAAATCTTTCGTGGCTCTACATCACGGAATCGATTCTCGTGGAATGCTATGCTCTCTGCCTTCGCATCAAACAGCTATCTTGACCAAGCAAAGCAGTTGTTTGATCGGATGCCCGAATGGGATGTTGCTTCATGGTCGATCATGATCACTGCCTTCTCTCGGCATGGCTTACTCCTACAGGCAAAAGAAGTTTTCGATTCCATGAGAGAGAGAGGCCTTATAGCATGGAACGCAATGATCTTAGCATATGCCAGAAACGGGCATTTGGATAAAGCAATGCAGCTCTTTGAGCTTATGCCAGAAAGGAGCTTAATTTCTTGGACTACAATTATATCCAAATCCACCAGCTTGTTTCAAATAACGACACTCTTCAGCTCCATGCCTGAGAGAGATCTTGTTGCTTGGAACTCTCAACTATCAGCACTTGCCCAAGCTGGGCATTTGCAGGAGGCGAAGCACATCTTCTCCAACATGCCAGAATTTGATGCTCTGTCTTTTACGTCCATGATTCAGTGCTTTGGCCAGCACGGCCTTTTGGAAGATGCCAAGTATTTCTTCCTCGCGCTGCCTCACAAGGATTTGGTTGCCTGCACGGTTTTGCTTGTCGTCTTGGTGGAAAGTGGCTGCTTTCACGAGGCAAAGAATCTGTTCGAGTCGATGGAGTGTATAGATGTGGTTTCATGCGCGGTAATCCTGTCCGCTTACGCAGATCACGACGACAGCAGCATCGCGGAGGCTGAGCAAATTTTTTACAACATGCAGCGCCAGAACGCGTTTGCTTGCACTGCAATGCTGCGCTTGTATTCTCGGCGAGGACGGACTCACGACGCCGAAGCCATATATTTAGGTCTGCCTGTTCAAGGCGAGCATTTAGTCCCGTCAACCGCTCTCATTACAGCATATGCTAGCAACGGGCATCTGGAAAAGGCAAAGAAACTCTTTGATGGAATGAGGGAGCGAAACGAGGTTACCTGGACTGCCATGCTGACAGGATATGTAAACAACCACAGGCTAGAGGACGCCCTGTGTATTTTTGAAAAAATGCCGGGTCACGACGAAATACTACTGATTGTGCTCGTGTCGGCATATGCCCGAAGTGGACATATGCTTCTTGCCAAGAGAATTTTTGACAACTCCAATGAAAAGAGCGCTATTGCTTTCAATGCTCTCTTGTGTGGTTTTTCATTAAATTCTCAGGTACTGGAAGCCAAAAGTGTGTTCGATTCAATCCAAGAAAGAAACCAATCTTCATGGAGTGCAATTCTTTCTACATATACCCAAAACGGGCATCTGGATATGGCAAATCGGATATTCTTAACAATACCGGACAAGGATCTCATATCTTGGGACACAATGCTGGCGGCATACTCTCGGATTGGGGCCATTTCCAGAGCCTTGGATGCCTTGCAAACCATGGTCACTACTAATACACCTGATGAAGCTAGCTTAACAGCTTTGCTCACGTCGTGTGCTCACAAAGGCACTGCTGCCATAGCTCGGGATCTCTTTGTGTCTTTCCAGTTTGATCACTCCATCAAACCCTCAAAGCAACACTACTCGTGTATGATTGGTGTGCTTGTCCGGTCAGGGTATATCCAAGACGCTGAGAATCTTCTGTGGGAGATGCCATACTACCCGGATTCCATGGATTGGAAGTGCTTGCTTGGAGCTGTAGCGAGTGGAGATGCAATGAAAAATGCCATTAGTGTGGAGCCTAGTAACAGTGCTCCATATGTTCTTATTGCCAATTCTCACATAGTTACATAGATTAGATATTTACAAGAGATTATATCAAATTACAAATTTTCTTAGAAGGTGGCATGGTTTTGGATGGCTATTTGATCAGCATTTCTAAAGATCCCATGGAATCCACCAGCAGGCAGCTCTTCAGAAGCCACTATCTCAAGCGTGGGCGATTTGGCATCCATGGCCAAAAGCTCCGAGACACCATTTTTCTCATCATGGACGTAGCTTAGGATGACGTATCCATCGTCTTCTTCCTCGCCATTCGCCACAAAGAAAGCCTCGCCACAAAACTTACCACATTCGAATCTCCTCGATGCCATAACGCATGGCTCGTTTAGATCCGGGTCACTTGTTCCATCGATTACCGCCCTGGGCAGCTGTGGAGTGTCCAGATCGACCTTGGCCAGGCCCGAGATTTTGGGGCATGGCCCATAGTAGCACATGTATATGTACTGATTCTTCCGCCCCAGGAATTTCTGATTCATCTGTCCAAAATCCAGTCCAGCCGAGCACACGTGTTGCTTCCACGACTGTCCAGATTGAGCATGAACCTTGACCGCACTCTGACCGCGTTGACTGCAACCTGCCGGCCTGAAGTCGTCGCTGAAGCCGATGTTCCTCAGGTCCCGGGTCCAGACGAGCTGGGATGTGTTCGTTGTCCGATTTGGGTGTGTTCACTGGAAGGACACGGAGCTGCTCGAGCACACCAACCTCTGTGCGATCCACCCGATGAGTTGGGTACGTATGCGTAGCTGGGCTATGTTCGTTGTTTGATTTGCCTGTGCTTAATGTCTCATGTGGTTGATTATAACAATCTTGTCCATCCCTTCCTCCCACGTGTTGATGTAGTGGAATGATGTCCAATCTGGGACGTCAATCCAGCAAATGCCGGAAGATCCAACAGTCGGGATGCAAGGGATCACCCCGAATCTGGGAACCTTGGCGGTATCTCCATCAATGACCAGTTTGTTCTTGAGCACTACATCCTGGAACTTCATCACGAGCTGATTCTCTGGAAGGATTGTGTAGTTCTCTGTTATCGTGAAGTCGTGAAACAAGCACGGCAGCCACACGTCGAAATCGGGGCTCTTCCTCCCAGAAGTAGCAGAGGTGGGGATTGATCACTGGATTGAAGCTAACAGCGAAGAGCTCGCTGGAGATTGGATCGATCTTTGGATGAGCGCACATCAGCAAGAACAATCGCTTGTTGAAGCTGTAGCGGCCCATGGTGATCAAATCCCCTGCTGGGGTGATACTCACGGCATATGGCATATCATCCTCGGACATAGCCAGAATTCGGCAAAACCTCCAACGCTGGGATGGCCTACTTCGATCCCATCCCGCCAAAGATATTGATCAGGCCCAGACATTGCGACCAAATTAACTGTGCAATTGGCATACCTAAATATATTGATCCCTGCAATCGAATTTTAGAGCTCTTGAGCCATACGCATAGATAAGATCAATATTTTAGGGCTTACTCTGTCTTGAATGGAAACAATGCGCGTGAGACAAATAATTGTGTGTCGGCATGCTTCTTGGAGGGGATGAAAAGGGTAAGGTCCCATGCTTCCTAGACGGGCACGAGTGGACCAAAAACAAAGCTAGATATATTCAATCTTGATTCATGTCTCCTAACATGAAATATCCTCTCTGCTTTAGAATAATGTAATTTTAGGTGGTCATGCGTTCGCAAGCGAGGTTTTGCTGGATGGAATAAAGAACCATATCCAATTTACCCACATCCATCCACAATGAGATCAAGCACCTCCTCAGCGGCGGGAGATTGTTTGGCGTTCAATTTGGTGGTGCAATGTATATGAGGCGTGGATGCCCATAGGTGGCATGGCAAGTCTTTTGCGGCTCTAGATCCAGGAAATGATGCTGGTTGATTGAATGCCCGAGTGGGACGAGCATGACCACTGCCTTCTCTCGGTATGGATTCCTCCAACAAGCAGTTATGCCACTAACAGGCATTTGGATAAAGCAACGAGCTAATGCCAGAAAGGAGCTTAATCTCCTAGAGCACGATTATGTAAGGATATGGTCTTGTTTCTTGCCCTGGTTTGCTCTTATTACAGCTGGAAAAGTTAAAGCATTGAATGTGTGAAACGACAATGTGAACTGCCATGCTGACAGCATGTAAAGAACCAAAGGTTAGAGGGAGCGCTGTGAATGTTGAAAAAAGGCCGGATCACGTTTTGCTAAGAGAACATTTGGATGCGAATTTTAGCTTGCTTGATGTGCATTATAGCATTTTTTTTCTCTTTCTGAGCAGAATTAAGATAGTTCTACTGCGATTTGACTAGCGAAGAATTGGCAGCGTGGAACTTTTGCTGTTGTTCATCATTTTCCTGTCTTTATTCTCTTAAATTTTGGTGTTCGTGACGATTTTTGTCCCTGCTAAAGGATAAAACTTTCTGAAGATTCTTCCATAGCAGTTTCACGTTAGCAGAGAGAACATTAGGTATAAACCATGAAATGTTTCATCCAGATACAAAATATTTGTTGAAGTCTGTGTCAATTGTTGGTTGAGAGTATGGACAAGCTTCAGCCCCTGTTAAACACTAAGTTTTCAAGCCTGTTAATCTCTTTGCGTTATGTTGTTATTTTCTCAGTGACAATTAGTACAGACCTCTTTGGATATATGGACCAAGCATAGGATGCGGAAAGCTCCAAGACCATGTGTTGAAGAGCCAGGCTGCTCCAGCTGACGTGGCAGTGAGATAATTGGGTTCTAGGCAATGGTCTAAATCCAAGTAGCAATTCGCAAAAATTCACAAAAACAAAAGAAGAAAATCCTACTAACAATGGTTATCAAGAATTCCAGGCTGTCTATCCATTCTAATAAACAAAGGCACTGTGAGGGCTAGTGTACGGCTACAATGTCATATACTAATATTGGTGTAGTGGGATTTTGGTAGCCATCGGATTGGTTTCAATCCAGACCACTCGCTTTTGTATATAAGCTAGAGTTCTTGGGCTAATTAATATGCACATTTCTGTATTCCCTTTCCATATTCCATGCACTCACATTGGTGAAGGTGAGGGGCATCGATTCCCTTACCTATCGTAAGCAAAGCAATAGGTAAGGGGATTGATGATTGATCGGTTTGGGTCTAAGGACACAATTTATCTTGGGTACTGTATTTCTCGTGAGGGTTTATAAGTTGATTTTGACAAACTTGTAAATGTTCTAAAGTTCCTTACTTCGAAATGTGTGAATGATATGCAACGCTTTCTGAGCAAGGTGCAGTATCTCGGTTGTTTTGTGGATCATCTTTCTGATCGCATTGCATTGTTGCGAGCATTGCTGAAGTCGTCAATGTCATTTTTCATCTGGTCTTCAGATTGTGAGCGGGCGTTTGTGGATCTCAAAGTGCTGTTAACGACTCCTCCAGTTTTGGCATATCCTGACTACAGTCGACCTTTTATTTTGCGCGTCGATGCTTCTGATATTGGTCTTGGAGGTGTATTAATGCAAGAAAGTTCGAGTGTGCCTGGTCAGCGTCATTCTATTGCATATATAAGCTGTACATTACAACCAGCAGAGGTGAACTACTCCACGATAGAGAAGGAGTGTTTAGCGGCAGTTTGGGGTTTCGAGAAACTTCATGCATATCTACATGGTTCTCGGACGTTACTTGAAGGTAATCATGTTGCCGTTCATTATTGAAGTGGAAGAACTTGGTTGGTTATACTGTTTGGTGGGCTTTGAAGCTTTAGATATATGATTTTGATGTTGTTTATCGCTTAAGGAGTTCTATGGCTGATGTTGATGCCCTTTTTGAGCTCTTCTTCCTTCTCCACTCTCTTTTCATGTTTTTGATAAGCTTGTTGTTTCAGCATCTGTGGATTTTCTAGACGAGGATTTTGTGCCATCGGCGGTTGATATACTTAACGTTCAGTGTCCTTAAGGCACAAAGCAAAATCTACCTTCTCTTGATGAGGTTCGCGAGGCTCAAAAGATTGAGCCGTGGATTCAAAGGCTTTGAAATGCATTTGAGAATCCTGCATCACTTGCTAATGACTTGCCTTTCCAGCATTTACATTCTCAATATCATCTTGAAGATGGCCTTCTTTATTTTGTGGGGATGGATCCTGATGATCATTTACGGCTGGTGGTGCCTTCTATCTTTATTCTGCGGTTTTTCCATGCCTACCATGATTCTCCTGTTATAGGTGGGCATATGGGACATCGTTGGGTGACTGAGAAGTTACGCAAGACTTTCTATTGGCCAAAGATGCGCCGTGATGTTATCCGGTATGTGTGTAGTTGTGTTTGGTGCCAAGCTCGTAATACTCCCCCTTGTACTGCGGAAGGATGGTTTGAGTCAATTGCAGTTATGTAGCGCATCTTATCTCTCTCCCCTTAAACCAACTGGAAAATGGGCAATTGCTTGATGAGAGAGCCCTTAGTGGCTATTTTATCCCCATTTATCCCCCAACTCCCCCTTGTACTGCGGAAGGACGGTTGGAGTCAATTGCAGTTTTGTAGCGCACCTTATCTCTCTCCCCTTAAGCTAATTGGAAAAGGGGCAATTGCTTGATGAGAGAGCCCTTAGTGGCTATTTTATCCCCATTTATCTCCCAAGGTTCCAAGGATCCACGGTGACAATATATCCAAATCTCATCCCATGATCACATGCGCTACACTCACCCCCCTTTCAGAGATGTCAATGTCCTCATTGACTATTGACTAACAACCCCTACTGAGCCAAGGGGAACCAGCACCTCCATTTCCGCACTCAATCTACCAGCTATTCCATGTGAGGCAACTAGTCATCCACCCGTACCGCAGTCCCACGGTGGATACCTTCGTCCGTGGATACACCACACAAGAGGAAGGACGTACGCATGGATGCCCAATACGTACGATTTCAAATTTAGGGGTAGGAATATACCTTGCTCAAGGGTATATTATACTTTTAAGTAATCACTAATCAATGGGAATCGAACCCGTGCCATTTGCTTCGATACCAACTGTAGCGCACCTTATCTCTCTCCCTTTAAGCCAACTGGAAAAGGGGCAATTGCTTGATGAGAGAGCCCTTAGTGGCTATTTTATCCCCATTTATCCCCCAAGGTTCCAAGGATCCACAGTGACAATATATCCAAATCTCATCCCATGATCACATACGCTACAAGTTTCCCGTCCATTTGAGTTGGTGGCATTTGATCTCATAGGACCTTTTCCACGGTTGATTGCTGACAATGAGTATGTTATTATTGCTTCTGACTACTTGACTCGTTGGGTGGAAGTTGGTGCTCTTGCTAGTGCTTTTGCAACTGATGTTGGATACTTCCTCCTCAATCGAGTGGTGTTCCAGCATTCTTGTCCAGAGCAAATTCTTTTGGATAATGGTCTTGCATTTATGGTTGAGGCATTTCATATTTTGACATCTCAGTTGGGGATACGCTACACTTTCACGAGTGTTTATCATCCACAATCAGACAATCTGGTGGAATGGCTCGTTCGGATATTCAAAGGGATGATAGTGAAGTATATGAACTTTTAGCATTCGGATTGGGATGGTTATTTGCCGTCTCTTTGGTATGCCTATGTCATAGGGGTGTAGAGTTCTATTAGTGCTTCACCATACAAACTTATATATGGTCATGATCCAATATTACCAATGGAGCTAGGTTTACCTTTGCGATTGCCACAAGCTCCTGATGCTAGGTCGTGGGATCAATATTTGATGAGCATTCTTCCACTTGTCTAAGCAGAGTTTGCCGAACACTTAGGCCGCGTACAAGTGGGACAATAACGGTGCTACAACTCCCATCATCATCCACCAGCAGAGTACAAAGTGGATGATTTAGTGTTAGTCCGTTTTCCCCATATTACGGTACATTGTTTATCTAAGGGGCTCTTTGCACAATGGAAAGGACCGTATCGGGTGTTACAGCAAGTTGGACTGCAAGTTTATGAACTTTGGCATGACGTTCAACAGGCTGATCCTCTGAAGATTGTGCATGTGCAGCGGTTAAAACGCTTCATACAAAGGGATCAAGAGTAATTAATACCATCTACAGATCCGCCAATGCCTCCTCCTAACGTTCCTCCAAATCCCAGCATGTCTACAAGAGAACTCTGATGGCCTTCCATTATTCTGAGAGCAGAGGATGATGTGAGGGCCAAGTATACGGCTACGATGCGGTATATTAATATTAGCGTAATAAGATTTTAGTAGCTGTCAGATTGGTTTCAATCCGGACCATTCATTCTTGTATATAAGCTAAGGTTTTTAAGCTAATTGTATTCCCTTTCCACACTCACAGCACTAAATTTAGAGAGAAAAAATGTTGTAATGTATATAATTTAAGATTAATCTAAATGATGATAAATATATTAGGATACACAGGAGATGCCGGTGTGTTAAATTAAAGGATATTCTAGGTACCCATCTTGCAAACCAAAATTTAGCTTTGGACGATCATCTTATTGAAAGAAATTCAGGCAAGCATTCTTTTGATTGCCTAAAGTTTGCTCTTTTCTAGAGAGAGTTTTGGTCTAATGCTTCAGTGAGACCATGTAAACCGTCTGAATAAATGAATGAATTAATGAGTGGAAAAAAGAGCAGAGAAACAACTTGAACGTCAAGGTAAAAAATAAACACTTCCTCTCTTTACTTGGGTATCTTTTTTTTTCTTGCCTGCTCTCAAGCTCGTCCGGCTTGTCCCCAGCAGCTCCAGGGTACTCTTCTGAAGCCACCAGCTTGTAACACCAAGAAGACGTTGTGTGTTGCCTGCCAACAATTCTCTCTCTCCTAGCTTCTTGGCTGTGTTAGAATCCGCCTCTAATCTTCTTCTATGCTCTCTTAGCTCTTTGTTGTGGTTGTTGCCACCACCATTTGCAAAATCATACAAAAGGATTCTCATTTAACATATAGCTTTCTAAGCTTTGTGGAGCTAGCCAGCACAAGTTACCAGAAATCTTTCTTGGCCACACCAACTCACTGGATACCTCCTTCAACAGTTCTCTCATGCTAGGATCTGTGTTTTCACAGTTGATCAAAAGCAAGTCAAACATTTCTTTCCTACAACACTACAAAGGGCTAAGCTTGGCATCGAGCCTCACCACTTGAAAATCATAGTTCCATTTTCCACAGTTCAAACTTTGAGCTAAACTTATAACTGGATAGGGTCATATTTAAAAGATATAACAATAAAGTATCTTATTATGGTGGTAGTGATATCACATCATCGCTATTGCGATAGCTCGTCCCCAGCCGCTTAACCCTTCTCTTGGTCTCTCCTGGTATGCTCTCGTCTCACAAACTGCTGCAGAACATGTTACTACGATCGATTGATGATCAAATTGCAATATATCCCACATGCTTGTAAGTATACCACCTCGCACACAAGACATATATCCCAAGGTTGATAGAATTGTCAGCAGCCAGTAGAAGTACTCAATGTGAGCCCTGTTGAGATTGTCATTGATCCAGTTGCCGTCAACGCGGCCACCTTTTGTACTTGTAAACTTGACCACCATCTCCACGAGCAAGCTGCTAATGAAGCTCCCGATGGAGATGGTGCTGAGATAGAGCGCCACTCCAATGCTTCGCATGGAATCCGGGGCTTGATCGTAGAAGAACTTGTTCTGGCCGACGGAGATGAAAACCTCGCAAACTCCCGTGAGCGCGTACTGGGACAAGAGCCAGAATGCGCTCATCGGGACCGTCGACTGGGGGCGATCCAAAACCGTGTTGCCTAGCCACTCGCAAGCGCTTCATCTCCACCAGCGCGGCGATGGCGATGGAGACCGTGGAGATGACCTGGCCGATCCCAATGCGCTGGAGCATCGTGATCCCTCGCTCGTTCCCCGTGATCCGGCGCGCGAATGGCACAAAGTAGCGGTCGTAGAGCGGCATGATGATGCAAATGGTGAGGGTGATGAAGAGCGTGAAGGAGGCGGCTGGGATCTGGAATCGCCCCAGATGCCGCTCCATGGTGTCGCCCTGGTTGAGGAATAAGGTGCCCACCTGGGCGAAGACGCTGCTAAAGATGAGGTTCGTGAACCAGATGGGCATCACTCGCACTAGGAGCTTCACTTCCTCGACTTGCGTCACTGGGCACAGGCTCCACGGCTTCACTTCCTTGCTCTGCAGATCCTTCTCGCTCACCACCGCCGCCTTGTTCAGGAATCTGCTCGCGATCAATCGTAGTAAGCTAAGATTGTTCTTCTGGACTTACGTGAATTCTTTACTCCTGGGATGTGTGGGAACTGCGCCTCCTTGTCGCTCAGCTCGTACAGCTTCTCATTGTCGTCTGGAACGCTCACATTCCACTTCCTGGTGGCCGCCACCAGGACCTGAGCGACGCGGGTGAAGGAACTTCCAGCGGGCTTTTGGGTGCGATAGTTTGATCTCCCGGAGAAGAAGAGGAGGGTGGCGAGGGCGACGACAGCGGTAGCGCCGCCTCATCCCCACGTCCATCCGTAAGTCACCTGGATGTAGACGAGGGCAGTGACCGAGAACTTTGATTGTTTTCGCAGGTAGAGAGCAAGATGGAAGCCAAAGAGGAAAAGAAGCGATTGAAAGCACAAGTAAAAGCCGAGGAGAAGCAGAAAAGGAAGGCACTGAAGAAGAAAATGAAAGAGAACGGTGAAGCTGGCGAGCCAGAAGCAAAGAGAGCTGAGCGAAGCAGAAGAGCTGCCGAGGAGGATGACGATGGAAACAAAGGAGCTTCCGATGAGGATGACAGGTATAGCAGGAGGAAAAGATCTGCCGAGGACAGCGACGGGGAAGACAGGCATAGAAACAAAATAGGTGCTTCTTCGCGGGATGATCGAGAAGATCGCAGCAAAAGAATTCCCGAGAGAGACGAGCAAGACAGGTACAGAAGCAACCAAGTTCGCGAGGACGATGATAGGAGAAGTAGAAAGCGGGAGAGACACGATAGCCCAGACGTGAATGATCGGCATCGCAGGCACGAAGACAGGCACAGGGACAGGGAGGAAAACCGCGACTCCGGCAAGCCACCGCTGCCGAGGAAGAAAGTCCAGCTGAGCGAGGAGGAGAGATGCAGCAGGACGCGGAGCTCCACGAGGAGCAGCGGTGGCAGCGGATCAAACGCGCCTCGGCGAGCGACGCTGTCCAGGAGGAGAAGGACTCGATCAAGTCGGGGAAGAACTTCCTGGACGAGACGAACAGGAGTGTTTATGGCACCGAGAATGGAGGCAGTGCCTCGGTCGCGGATACTTTGCATCGGCGATCGCACTACCGCGAGAAGTTCACGCGTTTAGGCGATCATAGAGATGATCGCGTAGAGATGGCAAAGAAACCTTTTGGGTGTAAACCATCATCGACTAAAGAACCATTTGAAGTTCTTTTAGTATGAGAGGTCATGGAATTTATTGACAATTGGAAGAATCATCGATGAATGGAGCCTTTTCATTTCTATCGCTAGTATCTAGTGCCAGGGATGAGAGTATCGAAGAAGTGGAGCCTTGGGTCTTGATGCTGTGGGATACAACCACTGCCCATCACTCCTCCCCCTTGGTTCTTGTGATCCTGAGCTTGGATCTTGCTGCTTGCCCCTTGGTTGTGCGCTCCTGACGAGGGATCCTGGTGGAATTGCTCTTGATCTGGCGAATTCGCGGAGGAGGAAGGCGAGTCGTGATGGAAGTGATGGACTCGAGCCTCGTAGATCGCTGCAGTGGCCGTGGCAGCCGCCATAGTTGCCATAGATTTGAAGTAAGCCATAGATCCTGTAATCTATAGCATAGAATTGACGCGAATTGGAGGAGAGGATCTGGATGCTAGCGCTACTGGCTACCGGATTGATCGATCGATCGATCGAATTGGAGGGAGCGGAGATGGGAGGGGATGAGATCGCAGAGCACAGGCTGTGCCACCAAACGAGGAATGGTACTTTTATTGCGTCAATCGAAAGCGTGGAGCCAGGCGTGGTCAAGAACACACGCTAGTGGCAGCGAATCTATGCAAGCCACGTGTCTTTTTGTGCGTACGCGGCGAGATTCCAGCCCCTTGACGCGCCAGTTTTTTCTAGAAATTGAAAAGCGTCTTGATTGGATTTTTCCCAATCAAACTTCGAGGATTTGATTGAGAGTGATCAGCATCAATTGGATTGGATCATCCAGGACCCTCTTGTGAAATTCTGCTCTATGCTGGTTTTATCTCTGGATTGAGATAGTTATCCTTACCTCAAAACCAAGTTTTCAGAATTGGTTGTACAAGTGATTGGTGTGCGGTTTGCTGTTTGGATCATTTCTGAGGGATTTCGCTTTGTGTAGAACAGTGTGCCCCTGGAAAGTCTGAAATTTCTTAGTTTTGAAGTGTGGCGGGACTAGATTCTTAGATGCTGGCAAAAAATTCTCTCCATCTAATGTAAATTCAGTACTAGCAAACATAATATGCGATTCCCACTGGCAAAGCTTTTGTACTGGTGTGATTTCACGGTTTGAAGAATCTTTACCGATCGCGATCGCGTATTAATTTATAGCCCCACTTTCGACATGCATGTTTGAATTTTACAAATGGAAATCCCAAAGTTGCAAAGACGATGGTGGTGTAGGTCAAGACACTAATCTCCGAATCGATGATTGTTTCAAGGCACTAGCCAAGATTGCATCAACAGATATGCTTTTTTTCTCATAGAGAGCAATGTATGGTCAAGAGGTTTTATTGGATGGAATAAAAAAGTGTAGCAATCTATCTGCAGCTTGTAAGCTTCACAATGACATCAAGCACCTCCTTGCGGCAGGAGATTGTTTGGCATCCAATTTTCTGGTGCAAATGTATCGGAGGTGTGGATGCCATCTAGATCGAGGAATGGAATGCCATGCCGCATCAAACAGCTATCTTGACCAAGCAAAGCAGTTGTTTGATCGAATGGAACCTTGCTTCATGGTGGAACATGCCTTCTCTCGGCATGGCTTACTCCTGTTTTTGATTCCATGAGATGAATGCAATGATAGTATGACACAAACGGGCATTTGGATAAAGCAATGTATCTTTGAGCTTATGCCGGAAAGGAGCTAATCTCTTTATCAAAGACCACCGACATATGCCAATTAAGGACTCTGTTTATGCCGAGAGATCTTGTTTCTTGGAACTCTCATGCCCAAGCTGGGCATTTTCAGGAGGCGAAGAACATCTTTTCCAACATGCCAGAGTTTGCTCCTCTGTCTTTCACGCCCATTCAGTGCGTTGGCCACCCTCATAAGGATTTGGTTGCGTCTACTGCTCTGCTTGTCATCTTGGCGGAGAGTGGCTGCTTCACGCAGATCACGACGACAGTCGAGGCTGAGCAGAATTTTTACAGCATGCAGCGTTTATGCTGCGCTTGTATTCTCAAGAACGGACTCATGACGCCGAAGCCATATATTTAGGTCTGCCTGATCAAGGCGATCATTTAGTCCGGCAACATCTAAAGAATCTCTTTGATGAATGACGAGACGAGGTTACGTGGACCGCCATGCTGACAGGGTATGTTAACTACCAGAAGTTGGAGGAAGCGTTCGAAACAATGCCGATCACAGCGTAGATTGTGCTCATAGCCGAATCCTACGTGGACTACATGGCAAAAAATTTTGCTCCATAAAGGTTGATTTGCCAATAAATCTCAGCGTTTCTACTTCAAGAAACTAATTTTTAGAATGGGTGTGCGATTGATAGTTTCCATTGTTGCCTCGCTTGCTGCTTTGATCATTCCTAAAACATTTGGGTGTGGGGATTTCTCACTTACTTGTAATATATTTAAATCAAGCGCAACCAAAATTCATTTAAAATGGTGTCTCCCTGGAAAATCTAAGATTTATCTGGACTTGGACAATCACATCCACAATGATAATGGGAATTTAAAGTGTGGCGGGGCAAATTTCTTAGAAACATGCACGCCCATAGGTTACAGATATAACAATGAAACCATTTCAAGGTTGGTCTACTATGCGACGTGCCAAGACAACAGTGGTGCGAATCATGAAACTAATCTCCGACGATGATTGTTTCTACAACAACCAAGGAACCATCCAAGATTGTGCATGATTATGTGGTTTTTTCTAACAGAGAACCATGTTAACACTAGATTGTCGAGAGCTTTTGTTGGATGCAATAAAGAAGTGTACCAATCTATCCACAGCCTCTAAGCTTCACAATGAGATTCAGCACCTCCTCGCGGCAGGAGACTGCTTGGCATGCAATTTGGTGGTGCAAATGTATGGGAGGTGTGGATGCCCAGAAGCAGCATGGCAAATCTTCCGCGGCTCTACATCACGGAATCGATTCTCGTGGAATGCCATGCTCTCTGCCTTCGCATCAAACAGCCATCTTGACCAAGCAAAGCAGTTGTTTGATCGAATGCCCGAATGGGATGTTGCTTCATGGTCGATCATGATCACTGCCTTCTCTAGGCATGGCTTACTCCTACAGGCAAAAGAAGTTTTCGATTCCATGAGAGAGAGAGAGGCCTTGTAGCATGGAATGCAATGATCTTAGCATATGCCACAAACGGGCATTTGGATAAAGCAATGTAGCTCTTTGAGCTGATGCCAGAAAGGAGCTTAATCTCTTGGACCACAATTCTATCCAAATCTACCAGCTTGGTTCAAGTAACGACACTCTTCAGCTCCATGCCTGAGAGAGATCTTGTTGCTTGGAACTCTCAGCTATCAGCACTTGCCCAGGCTGGGCATTTGCAGGAGGCGAAGGGCATCTTCTCCAACATGCCAGAATTTGATGCTCTGTCTTTTATGTCCATGATTCAGTGCTTTGGCCAGCACGGGCTTTTGGAAGATGCCAAGTGTTTCTTCCTCGCGCTGCCTCACAAGGATTTGGTTGCCTCCACGGTTTTGCTTGTCGTCTTGGTGGAAAGTGGCTGCTTTCACGAGGCAAAGAATCTGTTTGAGTCGATGGAGTGTATAGATGTGGTTTCATGCGCGGTAATCCTGTCCGCTTACGCAGATCACGACGACAGCAGCATCGCGGAGGCTGAGCAAATTTTTTACAACATGCAGCGCCAGAACGCGTTTGCTTGCACTGCAATGCTGCGCTTGTATTCTCGGCGAGGACGGACTCACGACGCCGAAGCCGTATATTTAGGTCTGCCTGACCAAGGCGAGCATTTAGTCCCGGCAACCGCTCTCATTACAGCATATGCTTGCAACGGGTATCTGGAAAAAGCAAAGAAACTCTTTGATGGAATGAAGGAGCGAAACGAGGTTACGTGGACTGCCATGCTGACAGGATATGTAAACAACACAGGATAGAAGACGCCCTGTGGATTTTCGAAAAAATGCCGGGTCACAGCGAGATACCGCTGACGGCATATGCCCGAAGTGGACATATGCTTTTTGCTAAGAGAATTTTTGACAACTCCAATGAAAAGAGTGCTATTGCTTTTAATGCTCTCTTATCTGGTTTTTCATCAAATTCGCAGTTACTGGAAGCCAAAAGTGTGTTCGATTCAATCCAAGAAAGAAACCAATCTTCATGGAGTGCAATGCTTTCTGCATATACCCTAAACGGGCATTTGGATATGGCAAATCGGATATTCTTAGCAATGCCGGACATGGTCACTACCAATACACCTGATGAAGCTAGCTTAACAGCTTTGCTCACGTCATGTGCTCACAAAGGCACTGCTGCCATAGCTCGGGATCTCTTTGTGTCTTTCCAGTTTGATCACTCCATCAAACCCTCAAAGCAACACTACTCTTGTATGATTGGTGTCCTTGTCCGGTCAGGGTATATCCAAGACACTGAGAATCTTCTGTGGGAGATGCCATACTACCCAGATTCCATGGATTGGAAGTGCTTGCTTGGAGCTGTAGTGAGTGGAGATGCAATGAAAAATGCCATTAGTGTGGAGCCTAGTAATAGTGCTCCAAATGTTCTTATTGCCAATTCTCACATAGTTACATAGCTTAGATATTTTCAAGAGATTATATCAATTTTTACAACTATATCAAATTTTCTTACAAGGTGCCATGGTTTTGGTTGGCTATTTGATCGGCATTTATAAAGATCCCATGGAATCCATATGGAACTCCAGCAAGCAACTCTATAAAAGCCACTGTCTCAAGCATGGGCATTTGGCATCCATGACCAAAAGCTCCAAGACACCATTTTTCTCATCATGGACGTAGCTTAAGACATATCCATCGCCTTCCTCCTCGCCATTCGCCACAAAACTTACCACGTTCGAATCTCCTCGACGCCACAATGCATGGCTCCTTGAGGTCCAGGTCACTTGTTCCATCAATTACCACCTTGGGCAGCCGTGGAGCATCCAGATCGACCTTGGCCAGGCCGGAGAATCTGGGCCATGGCCCATAGTAGCGCATGTAGACGTACTGGTTCTTCTGCCCCAGGAATTTCTGGTTGATCTTTCCAAAATCCAGTCCCGCCGAGCACATGTGTTGCTTCCACGACCATCCAGATTGAAGGTCCAGGTGGAGCTCGTGCAATCTGTTGGACAATCCGGCGAAATCATCAAACAGATGTTCTACTGGCACAATGGATGAGCTGAGCACGACGATCTTGTCCGTCCCTTCCTCCCAGGCGTGGATGTAGTGGAATTACATCCAATCCAGGACGTCAATCCAGAAGATCCTACGGCCGGGATGCCAAATCTGGGACCCTTTTGGGCAGTATCTCCATCAATGACCAGTTTGTTCTCGAGCACTACATCCTGGAAATTCATCTCTTTTCCTTCTGTCTGGGCTTGCCCAGAAGTAATGGAGGTGGGGATTGATCACTGAAGTTAACCAACCAAAGATTTCTATTTTTGATGAGCACACGTGAAATCTAGGCTATTATTCATGTAAAATCTAACCTTGGGCTTCACTAATCTGCCTACTACCTCCTAATGCATTTTTCAATGTAATCCTCACCTAGTTGTTAGTGAGTGGTTGAACCATTTGATGTGGCAGTTAACTGAGGTGTATGCATGGCAAGAGTAAAGTGAGGGGTTATGCACTAAAAATCTCACAATGGGTATTTAAGATTATGTATGCTATTATATGTGGGATTTTGGGCAAAAAATATATATGTGCATTATTCTAAAATAAAGTTACAGTGCTAAGAATTTTATATAAAATTTTAGGAAGAATGATTTGAATTTCATTAGATAGAGTTGTGGTACATAGTGAAGTTTTAGTGATTTTTTGTTTTCATTGTCATTTTCATTAACAATTCTAGTTATTCCTAATATGTATTTTTGCCAAATTGATTTATTTTAAAATTGTTCTAGTTTTTTATTCTAGGAATTTTGGCTTATAATTTGTACTTTAAATCACTAGTGCTCCTATTGGACAATGCTCTTGTTAGCTAGTGTTGCAATTATGTTGTGAATCTCATTTAAACTCATGTTATAGAGTCAACAATAGTGTTATAAATTTGGTAACTTCTTCTTGAGTACCTCTCATCTTGAGTAGCCATCCTATGAACTTTTTGAGAAATAATTATAAAAAGTTTAGTGAAGTATCTAACTTATAGTTCTGGTGTTGTGTGTGATACGAACCACAAGATGAGAGGTACTCAAGAAGAAGTTACCAAATTTATAACACTATTGTTGACTCTATAACATGAGTTTAAATGAGAATCGTGGAATGGAAATCATTACTGAATGCTTGTGATAGTCAAGAGGTTGATTCTTAGTTAGAATTGTAGGAAGTTGTTAATCTCACAATCTTTGTGAGGATAAAGTGAAGATAGATTTTTTTGTGACAAAGTTTACAAGCCATTCTTCTTTATAGTGGAAGAACTACATCAAAGCTAATCCAAAGCCACACTTCATTTGTCAAGAAGTTTGAACAAGTTGATCTCGTAAATCAGCTATTAGAGATTCGGTAGGGCACTTTGTTTTTGGATGTGTATGCCCGCAAGTTCTGTGATCTTTGCCTTAGTTTCACAGGCACCTATAATTAATTGTTAAACATGCAATGTTTCATCAAAGGATTGAATTCAATAGATGTGCAGTATAAGGTCAAGAAGGATTTTCTAGCAACATTGACTAATGCTATCACTAAGGCTCAGATCTTTTTGCCCAAACCGTTAGTCAACTTGTTCAACTCCAGTCAATGGGATGGTCTACAGGGTGATAACTAACTTGCCAATGCTTCATATTTGAGGAAGAAACAGCTGTTGTTCCATTGTGGCTCGAAGCATAAAGATGGCAGTAAGGCTAAGAAACTTCGTTTGGACCAACAAAAGAAGGACAAGGTAGAAAGCAATTGTTTTTGTTGCCATAAGGCTGGACATCAGAGCAAAGATTGTTCTAAAGGGGTCAATAAATGATAAAGTGACTGTGATGGAAGTTAAAGGCAATGATGTGAGTGATAGTGTTTTTAGGGCTGCATTACTTCAAGTTAGGCATTCATGAGCCACAAATTTGATGCCATATAGTGGAATTAACCTAATCACAACAAAGAGTTGTATATTGTGATTGTTGCTGTGAAAGAATGGCAATATTATTTGTATGGATCAAGCTTCCATATCGATTTTGTTCATCAATCTTTCTAGATGTGGATCTTCGAGGCCACCTTGCTCGTTGGCAAGAGTTCCTGCAGGAAATATCAATTAAGATCCAGTACAAGCATGGAGGTGACAATAAAGTGGTTGATGCATTATCCAAGATGGTAAATTCTATTTCATTCGTAAAGCTATTTAGCAATCTCTTGGATGAGCTTAAGGAGTTTGTTGACTTCAACTCCTTTATCATTGATATTTGTGCTAAAGTTTTGTTGAGGGACCCCTCTACATATTTGAAGGGTGACAAGTTTGCATCATTTGAGATATGAGATGGAATCCTAGTGAAGAAGGGACATATAGTGGTTCTTCGTGTTGACAAACTCATCAAACGGATTTTGGTTGAGTGTCATGATGTGCCAAGTGCTGGGCATTCGGGGGTATTAAGAACATATATATTGGTGAAGAGGTATTTCTTTTGGCCTGGGATGAAGTCAGATGTTGAGAAGTACATACGTGGTTGTTTGACTTGCCAATTGGTCAAAGTTAATCATTAGAAGCTTATCATTCTTTACGTATACCCAAGAATAAGTGGGATAACATTTCAATGGACTTTATCATTAGTTTGCCCAAAACCTTTCGAGGAAATGATGCTATTTGGGTGTAAGTGACTAAATTTTCCATTTTACTTTAGTCACTTAACCACGCCTTCAACCATTTGGAAGAGTCTCACTCACAACCTTTGTAAGTCCTATTTTGGACTTAAGGACTTGCTAGCCCCAAGAATGGCATCCATGCCACTCAACCATTGCACTTGGTCTAAGTGCTCCACGTGTCTGATCCCATGACCGACACCCCAAAGTACCACTGACATCTCTGCCTGTTACGCTAAGGTTATGCCCCTTCACCTTGGTCACACTGGTGGTCTAACACCACCTACATCACAGTCCCGTTTCTCAAAGACTTGGCTATCCATCCATGAGTGATCATCCCAGATCCACTCCTTAGTATCCTTAGGATGCCCGCAGGCATAGGGAATAACCTTCCCTAATATCCCTTTTGCGATCCCCACTAAGTCCTTTTCTGTCCATGGCCGTGTTTGCCAACACTGGCACTGGATCAAGGCCCACGGGCCCGACCACTAAGTCCCATGGACCTCTGGGACTTCCTCACTGTGTGACTGTGCGCTTGGTCACCACACCAGAGGGCTACTCCTCTTCCTTTCCATAGTTTGGGCTTTTGGGATAACATTTCGGAACACCGTAGCCCTACGTGAACCTCATGGGTACTCTCCTCGCCTTCCGCCTTTGGGTGCTCTAGCCATGGGCTTAGAGCGAGGTTCCATTGAGCCACGCTAGGTATCCAAGTAGGTAATGCCACCCACACTTGGACTAGGAGCATCGACCATTCGATCTCCTAGGGGAATTAGAGCCGGCTCTTGAACACTTCACCAAGCGACCCCGCTTGTCGGTCCGTATTCACTCTAGTCTTGGACTTCCTAGTGGTTATCCCATCACCCAACACCTGGGTATAACCTTTCTAGGACAAACTAGCCTTTCCTGGCCAAACTGGCTCCATTGGAGTCCTCCCCCTACTATACTTTTGGAGCTCACCAAACCCCCCAAGGTCTAGGAGACAAACGCTTTGGGCTTTCACCCTCTCAAACTTGAACTCGGACTCGGACTCGAACTCAGACTCAGACTCGAGCTTGGGCTCGGTCTCGGTCTCGGCCTCGGCTTCGGTCTCGGTCTCGGTCTCGGTCTCGGTCCCGGTCTCGGTCCCGGTCCCGGTCTCGGTCTCAGTCCTGGTCCCGGTCTTGGTCTCGGTCTCAATCTCGACTTCGGACTCCATCTCAGGTCCTTCTCAGACTCCATCTCGTGTCCATCTCAGACTCCATCTCGGTCCATCTCGGACTCCATCTCAGGTCCATCTCGGACTCCATCTCGGACTCCATCTCAGGTCCATCTCGGATTCCATCTTGGGTCCATCTCGGACTCCATCTCGGGTCCATCTCGAACTCCATCTCGGACTCCATCTCGGGTCCATCTCGGACCCCATCTCTGACTCCATCTCAGACTCCATCTCGGGTCCATCTTAGACTCCATCTTGGTCCATCTCGGACTCCATCTCGGTCTTCATCTCAGGTCCATCTCGGACTCCATCTTGGACTCCATCTCGGGTCCATCTCGGACTCTATCTTGGGTCCCTTTTCTAGAGATTCTCTTATGGCTTGCTTCATACTCGTTCCTTAAGCACTCTATTGGGAGTTCCACTCCCGCTCTTGACCTTTCAAGTTGAAGTTTTTAGTCCAAACGTGTTATGTTCGCTTGACTTTCGCTTCGGCCACTACCATGTGGTGCCCTTTCGGCTCCACTTTGGGGCTTAGGGATTTGTGTCTCACATTGGGTTGTTATGGATTGTTTGATGAAGATGGCTTACTTCTTCCTTGTGAAGACAACAATAAAAGCTTTTGAACTTACTTAATTGTTTGTAAATTAGTTATTTAATCTTTATGGTTTGCCAGGTGACATTGTGAGTGATCAGGATCCCAAGTTCATGTCCAAGTTTTGGCAAACAGCCTTTGAGAAGCTAGGGACTAAGCTAAGCATGAGTAGTGGTGAGTATCCACAATCTGATGGGTAGATAGAGCACATGAATCAGCTATTAAAAGATATGCTAAGGTCTTTCATGGGAAATTTGACTCAACAAGGAGTATAGGAGAAGTACTTGCCTTTGTTTTAGTTTGCTCACAATAATGCTCATCAATCAGCTATTGGCATATCTCCTGTTAAGAGTGAGACAAAAGATTTGCTAATGAGCATCGTCATCATCAAGAGTACAAAGTTGGTGACAAACTTTTCCTTAAGTTGTTGGATGCACAACAGTCTCTGAAAGGAGGTGGCAATGCTAAGTTGTCTCCATAGTATTGTGGGCCTTGGACAATTTTACAGCGTGTGGGGGATCTTGCATACACTTTGGACTTGCTAGCTAGTTCGAAGATTCATTCAATGTTCCATATGAGTAAGTTTAAAGCATGTTTGAACTTTGGTGATGTCGTGGATCAGTCCATCATCCAGGTCCCAGAGATTAATACAAAGAAGGCTAGTCCGGCCAATATTCTTGCTCAAAGATTGGTGAAAACATGCCAAAAGACAATTAAGGAGTTGTTAGTTCAGTGGAATGGTTATTCCATGCACAAAGCTATATGGGAAATTGAGGATGACATGAAGAGAGTGTTTCCGAGTTTTCATTATAACTTGGATGACATTCCTAAGGAAGGGGAGAATTGAGTTTTATAGCCGTATTGCTATATAATTTGAGCCATTTGTTCTATTCTCATTCTCTTGTTTCTATGACCGTATTGTCATTTGAGAAAGCTGTATTGCTTTCTTTCTTTCATGGCCATTTGTTGTGATGTTGGTGTTGTTGTTTGCACATCTTTTCTTCATGGTTGTATTGCCTTGGACTCCCTTCATATGAGGCTCATTTAGCTTCTTGAGGCTACCATATGTGGCTAAGTCATGAGGGGGAGAATAAAACAAACCACAAGAATATTTCAAGAATATTCCATAGCTTGGGATTTAAGACCGTAATGCCTTAAGGGTTGGGAGGTTGGCCTAGGGTTTGCTCTCTTGTTCGTTTCAGTGTGAGTGATGCAGATCCCATGGAATGAGTGAATCTTAAAGTAAATATGCCAGCTATATTGGTGTCACTGATAGAAATCTTAGTTTGCAAAAGAGAACTAAGTCTAAAGTGGTCACACTTGTTTAGGGTAGGATCACTCAAAGGGTTAAAAAAACCTATTATATACCTTTAGAGTAAAGGTTTAATTGTTTTTTTAAAGTATATTCTTGGTGTTGCATAATCTAAAATTTAAATATTATTGGTTTTAATAAAAGCCACTGATCCAATAATTAATTGAGATGAATAAACAATTTGGAGATCTTCTTTTCTCAAACCTTATGTGTATGGTTTTTGAGACAATTTGAGTGTAAACATATTTGCTCAAGCCTTGTCAAATGCATTTCCACCTATGAACATGATGGATTTTAAGCTTAGTTGTTAATGAGCTTCATGGCATCCTTGTGCATATGTTTCCTACTTGAGAATAGGGGGTAAAGAAAATAGAAAAATGTTTCAAACCTCGAAAGATGAGGAAGAACTACAAGCACAAGACAAAGTAATGACACCACTTTCTTCCATAAATTTTTAATCTCTCTAAAAATTTCTAACCCTAGCAAGCATTAATCTAAGCTAAATTCTTAGTGCTTATGTCTTGTGATGCAATCTAGAACTGCTGTGACAACACACCCTATAGCAATGGTGTACCTTGGCAAACAAAAGTCTTTGCAAATCTACATTCCATCCCCAGTAATAGTTGGAAATGCCAAAGCTACAAAATTTCCCAAGATTGATCAATCTAGAGAACATTATACTGTTTGGCACTTAATGGTGTCCACCCTAAACCCTAGATTTAACTTCAAACACTCAAACCAGGAGATTATTCCTGAATAACTTTTGAGATAATTCCCAAACCTTGATAAAGAAATAAATCATTAGATAATGTCCCAAGAAAGAGAATGCCACCACCAACTCTCACAGCTTGGATTCCAAAGCCCATATGCTACTTATTATCACCAGGACTGATGCATCAAGCAACACAAAAATACTTGAACAATACCTATTTAACAAAAGGATGTTAGAACAAAGAATGCCCCTTAATCTTGCTTTTGAGATCTGTGAAATTTCTTCTTGGATAAATGGCATCTACACAAAAACTTTAAGGAATTAGCACTTATACCATTGATGTTTAGGAAGAAATTTATATAGCTTTGATTAATTAAATTGGCTACCTTGTTTGATGAATGACTTTAACACAATTTGAGAGCCACATGATTGCATGTATATGACAATGAGTGTTGTGGATGAAGGTTCTTACTTAAGTTATACTTCATCTCTCTCTCTCTCTCTCTCTCTCTCTACATTAGGCACAATAGATTGAAATAGCATGATTTCCATAATAGGTGTTAATGGTTGGGCAAGAAAGTCAAAATTTGCTAGTCATAGTCAAAGTAACAAAAAAAAATTTCAATTTATGTTATTTTATTAAGGTCATTTGCCTAGGCTAGTTGATATTTTATGTATTGCATCATGTAAAGGTGTTTTATACAGAGAAGTTTTTATTTTTTTTTACATTTATCCACTAAAATATAAATATAAATGTTAAATGATATTATGATAAATATAAAGTTGCTATTTTGACTTTATCCTGTAATGTTGTGACTTTGGACTTGAAACTACACCTAACACATGACTAATAAAAAATAAATAATAAAAATATAAAAATATAAAATATAAAATATAATTATATATATAATATATAATTATTATAAACTATAATTATAAAATAAAAAAAATCCCACCATAATCACCAAATGAAGAGGTGTGGAAACTCCTCTTCGCTGGAAATCTATTGTTAGTAAGAAAACAAAAGAGAAAAAAGCCTAATCTCCAAGGGCTGAGAAGAAGAATGCGTTGAAAGAATGCTGTATATTGATAAAAAAATAATGAATGGAGATAGGGATCCATAATTCAGATTCCCCCCTTTGAAAGCTTAGCAGTTCTAACTGTCAGCATATACTATATGCTGTGCATGATTTAATCTATAGCTCCGATGCAGCCCTTAGTTCAAGGTCAAAGTCCCTTGAGCTTGGGTTTTTGGTTGATACAATATTATAAGCCCTTTACTAAGAAAAACATATACACATCTAATATCTTAAAGTTAAGTCAATTTTGAAGATAATTCTCCATCACATTTTGCTAGGAAAAACATCATTTACAAGAAACCATGCTTACTGGAATAACCAAGATTGCTCTAAAGAGTTCCTTCTCTACTCTATTTATATATATATATGTCAATTGTTTTTCAAAATTCACTGTTTCATTTTCATTTTTATTTATTCCTCAATCTCTTCTTCAAGCTTTATTGCTTCATTTTAGAGTTAAGGAGTTTTGAGGGTAAAAATGAAGTGATTACACATTGGTAAACGCTAGGATATCCTTAATACGTATATATTAAGTATATTCTTATAGATATATTTTATTCTTATAAAATCATCAAATGTGAATGTCAAGTGATCGACACTTTTTTTCAATAGTCCTTAGACATTTCAGTGGACTAAAACGAAATGCAAAAACATTTCAGGCATTTACGGATACAATTATTGGTCCTCTAAGTGTTCACATATCCTACGGACACACAATTATTGGTCCTCTCAGTGTTCACATATCCTGCCAGCATTGCAACCTTTTCATACCCAATTTCTCTAGAAGCACTGTACTGCCTCAGCCCTAAAGTATTATTGCGAAGGTGAGATCATCCAATCCATATTTCAATTGGAGGGATCAATACACTTGATAAATCTAACTTAATAGCTTTGCTCACTTCGTGTGCCCACAAAGGCACTGATGCCATAGCTGAGCATCTCTTTGTGTCTTTTCAGTTTGATCACTCCATCAAACCCTCACAGCTAATATAGCATCTCCCACAGAAGATTCTCAGTGTTTTGGATATACCCTACCCAACTAATCATACATGAGTAGTGTACCCGGATTCCATGGATTGGAAGTGCTTGGAGCTGCAGCAAGTGGAGATGCAATGAAAATTGCCATTCCATATGTTCTTATTGCACATTCTCACATAGTTACATAGATTAGATATTTACAAGAGATTATACAAATTTTCTTACAAGGTGGCATGGTTCTGGTTGGCTATTTGATCGGCATTTATAAAGATCCCATGGAATCCATATGGAACTCTAGCAGGCAGCTCTATAGAAGCCACTATCTCAAGCGTGGGTGATTTGGCATCCATGACCAAAAGCTCCGAGACACCACTTTCCTCATCGTGGACATAGCTTAAGACATATCCATCATCTTCCTCCTTGCCATTCGCCACAAAGAAAGGCTCTCCACAAAACTGACCTCGTTTGAATCTCCTTGACGCCACAATGCACGGCTCGTTGAGGTCCGGGTCACTCGTTCCATCGATGACCACCCTGGGCAGCCGTGGAGCGTCCAGATCGACCTTGGCCAGGCCCGAGATTTTCGGCCATGGCCCATAGTAGCACATGTAGACGTACCGATTCTTCCGCCCCAGGAACTTCTGGTTGATCTGTCCAAAATCCAGTCCGGCCGAGCACACGTGTTGCTTCCACGACCGTCCAGATCGAAGGTCCAGGTGGATCTCGTGCAATCTGTTGGACAATCCGGCGAAATCGTCAAAGAAATGTTCTACCGGCGTAATGGACGAGCTGAGCACGACGATCTTGTCCGTCCCTTCCTCCCAAGCGTTGATGTAGTGGAATGACGTCCAATCCGGGACGTCGATCCAGCGAATGCCGGAAGAGCCCACGGTCGGGATGCGAGGGATCACCCCGAATCTAGGAACCTTGGCGGTATCTCCATCAATGACCAGTTTGTTCTTGAGCAATACATCCTGGAACTTCATCACGAGCTGATTCTCTGGAAGGATTGCGTAGTTCTCTGTTATCGCGAAGTCGTGAAACAAGCACGGGTCCGGCAGCCACACGTCGAAATCGGGGCTCTTCCTCCCGTTCGGGCTCGCCCAGAAGTAGCGGAGGTGGGGATTGATCACTGGATTGAAGCTAACCGCGAAGAGCTCGCCAGAGATTGGATCGATCTTTGGATGAGCGCACATCGGCAAGAACAATCGCTTGTTGAAGCTGTAGCGGCCCATGGTGATCAAATCCCCTGCTGGGGTGATACTCACGGCATATGGCATATCATCCTCGGACATGGCCAGGATTCGGCGATCGAAGTAGGCCATCCCAGCGTTGGAGGTTCCCATCCCGCCCAAGATATTGATCAGGCCCAGAGCCGTGCGCATCACGAATAGCCCGAATCGTGCGAGCCCCGCATAGCTGCTCATGGTGCCCAGTGTGTAGGGGAAGAGAGGCTTGCCCGCTGCTTGCTCCTGGACGAATCGATTGTTCTGGGTGAATCGCGCGCAGTAGACTGGAGCTTGATCTTCTTCATCGCCGAACTTGACAGAGTGGAGCATCCCGTGGCCGTCGAAGTAGTTGTAGCCGGCGGGAGGAGGATGGAGTGGATTGGAGCCATTGCGGATGTAAGCACCGCCGCGGAGGCAGCGAGGGATCGAGCCAGTGACTCGGCGGCACGGCGTTGGCGGGAACTCTCCAACCGGCGCGAAATTATCCGCGAGCTGGATCTTGGGGTCTTGCGAGGGAGGAAACTCGCGAAGATCAATGTACGTGGAGATGAAATTCTCCACCGTGTCGCACAGGGCTACCGCCGCCGCCCGCGCCTCTTCGATTGGATTGGGGATTGAGAATCCAGGGGTATTGATATACTTGCGAGAGGATTTGGTGGCGGTGGCTGTGATCCCTGATGATCTTCTCTTGGGTGGAGATGGGAAGGAGAAGTTGGTAAGGCTATAACCAATATCAATCCCAGCTGTGGCATGCATGACAGAATCAACGACTAAAAACAGTGCCATTGGCATACATAAATACATTGATCCCTCCAATCGAATTGGATTGGACTCTCTGAGCCACACCATTCGCATAGATAAGATGATGGCGCGATAGAGAAAGTTTTTAAGGCTTACTCTGAGGATTCTAGCTACTTGGGATGTCGACCAATTAGAAGCAATGCGCGTGAGAACAATGTCGGCATTTGGAGATGTCTAGCTTTCCTCTCGTACCCGTCTAGGAAGCATGGGACCTTACCTTTACAGGATGCAATGTAAACATTTGGAGATGTCTAGCTTTCCTCTTGTACCCGTCTAGGAAGCATGGGACCTTACCTTTACAGGATGCAATGTAAACATTTGGAGATGTCTAGCTTTCCTCTTGTACCCGTCTAGGAAGCATGGGACCTTACCTTTACATGATGCAATGTAAATCCTGAGCACTCGAGTGTCCCACATAAGAAAGTACTCTCTGCGCGAAATATCATCTCTGTTTGGTTTTGCTGGATGGAATAGAGAACTGTATCAAATTTCTTCCACCTAGCTGGCAATGACGTGGACACTCCCATCTAATAGGAAAAATTGGCTAAGTTTACAGTTAGTCTTAAGGAGAAGCCCACTGCAGTGTGCTGCACCCCTCAATTTTGATCCATCTCCTTCTTGAGACCAAAAGTGGCTGCGAAGTGATCAAGACCTGGGAGAAAAACCCATTTTGGGTTTTAGAGAGGATCTCACATCTACATCCTCCAACTATCTTCCAGTACGTCCAATGGATGCATGACCTTCTGTGCCGGTCAGAAAACGAGAAAGACCGTCGGACGGCGGACGGACAGATGCGAAGGTGTATTGCCAATTAGGTTGAGAGAGATTAAAACAAGATGGTGTTTAACGGGATGCTCCAGCCACAAATAGATCAAGCACCTTGCGGCGGGAAATTATTTGACGTCCAATTTGGTGGTGCAGTGTATATAAGCCACAGATGGCATGGCAGCTCTAGATTGAGCAATTGGTTCTCGTGGAATGCCATGCTCTTCGCCTTCACATCTCTTGACCAGGCCAAGCAGCTGGTTGATTGAATGCCCGAGTGGGACGATCATGATCACTGCCTTCTCTTGGTATGGATTCCTCCAACAAGCAGACGACATTCCTGATTATGCCAGTAACAGGCATTTGGATAAAGTAATGCCAGAAAGGAGCTTAATCTCTTGGAGCACGATTCTATCAAATGTGCCAATTAGGGAGGTCTTGTACCTATGCCAAAGTCTGCATTTGCAAAAGGCAAAGAGAATTTTGTTGGGCTCCCTCAGAAGTGCTTGTATGCTTGGCTTGGCGGAAAGTGAGTCCATGGAGCAACAACAATAGAATTGTTGAAAAAATTTCTTAATGCAGACGCTTTTTCTTGCAATGTAATGCTGCCCTGATTTGCTCTAATGCCAGGAAAGGGCATCTGGAAAAGCTAAAGAATCGAAGGTGTGTGTGGACTGCCATGCTGACAGCATGTAAACAACCAAAGGTTAGAGAAAACGTTGTGAATTTTGAAAAAATGCTAGATCACATATCATAGTATGGAGCCAAGTAACAGTGCTCCATATGTTCTTATTGCCAATTCTCACATAGTTACATGGATTAGTAATTACAAGAGATTATATCAACTTACAACTATATCAAAATTTCTTACAAAGTGGCATGGTTTTGGTTAGCTATTTGATCGGCATTTATAAAGATCCCATGGAATCCATATGGAACTCTAGCAGGCAGCTCTATAGAAGCCACTATCTCAAGCGTGGGCGATTTGGCATCCATGACCAAAAGCTCTGACACACCATTTTTCTCATCGTGGACGTAGCTTAAGACGTATCCATCGTCTTCTTCCTCGCCATTCGCCACAAAGAAAGGCTCGCCACAAAACTTACCACGAATGTCCTTGACGCAACAATGCACGGCTCGTTGAGGTCCGGGTCACTTGTTCCGTCGATTACCGCCCTGGGCAGCCGTGGAGCGTCCAGATCGACCTTCGCCAGGCCCGAGATTTTGGGCCATGGCCCATAGTAGCACATATAGACGGACCGATTCTTCCGCCCCAGGAATTTCTGGTTGATCTGTCCAAAATCATGTTGCTTCCACGACCGTCCAGATCGAAGGTCTAGGTGGATCTCGTGCAATCTGTTGGGCGATATCGTCAAACAGATGTTCCACCGGCGTGATCGACGAGCTGAGCACTGTTACGGTGGCAAGCCGTACGATGTATGGACAGACACCAGTGCCAGCTAGGACGCCAGGAGACGCGTCGTTTTTGGTTGTATATTGACCAAAATCTCATGAATGAAAATTCATTCGATGGTCAAACACAACATGGTATCGGAGCAGATCTATGATCCTGGATGACGAGAAGGAGAAACCAGCGTAGGATGCGTAGGCGTGCAATAGCAACAGCAAGACGCATCACTAGGAGGAGATTGTTGGCTCGGGTAGTTAGGGTTCTAGTTGCAAACTGGAATACGACTGGACCGAGTGGATAGGGGCGCCTCCTACCGAGATGGCAGCGCCACCTCAGCCCCCTCCTCTTCCTCTTCGTCCTACAGCACCGCCTTCCTTATCGGGTTTATCTTTGCCGCAAACTCTTCACGATGGCGATGTCTGAGGCTGACCACCTCCCCACACACATCGCTGCCGTTACTTGGCGCGATGTAACAACCGCGTTGAAGAACACAGAACTGAGGCGCAAGGCGAGTGACAAGGAGACAACCTCGTTCTACACCACTGCAAAGACGCAGCAGAAAAAGAAGCCGTTCAAAGCAAGTGGGAGCTCTTCATCAGGGAAATTCCCACCTTGCGAGCACTGTAAGAAGACCAATCATGAACCTAAGAACTGCTGGTTTAAGTTCCCAGAGAAGCGGCCCAAGAAATCAAAAGCACTCCTAGTTCAACCACCGCTCGACATTGAAGCACATGCTTATGAGCGAGTGACCACTTGACGCACGATGCGAGGTGGTTCAAGACGCTCCAAGAGCTGGACATGCTGGCAGGAGTAGCTGTTGGTGATGGCCGCACTCTCAAGATCACGGGACGTGGAACCATACTTCTCAAACTATGTAGTGGCTTCACAGTCACGATTGAGAATGTTCTCCTTGTTCCAAAACTTAGCGCCAATCTACTTTCAGTTGGCCAGCCCACAGACTCTGGCTTTGATCTCCGTTTCAGTAAATCTGATTGCTCGTTCCTTACTCCTGATGGCAATCTCGGATTTGTTGGCGTACGACGTGAGAACAGAGGCCTTTACGAGCTCTGTATGGAACCCATTCACGCCACAGAGTTGGTGGAGAAACCTCATCAATTTCTCACCTTTGTGGCGGCTAAGACACATCATCTTGAGCTTTGCCAGCACTCTACGCATTGCTCAACTAGCTAAGGACCAGATGGTTGATGGTCTTGATCCTCAGCTTGACAGCTCTACGCACATCTCCTTCTGCGAAGGCTGCCAGCTTGGGAAACAGCATCGGCTCCCTTTTCCTAAGCGTGGAGCAAAACGAGCCAAAGAAGTCTTGGAGCTTGTCCATAGCGATATTTGGGGCCCTGCTCCTCATGTCTCCTTTGGCGGCTCCAAGTACTTCATTACTTTCGTGGACGATTACAGCAGGAAGACCTTCGTCTACTGCTTGGTCACGAAATCCCAGGCTCTAGATAAGTTCGAGATCTTCAAAGCTCTTGCTGAAAAGCAAACTGGAAAACCGTTGAAGCGACTCAGATCAGATGGAGGTGGCGAGTATGTCTCTCAGAAGTTTTCTGCTTTTCTTCAAAAGCATGGAATTCAAAGAGAGCAAACCGCCCCGTATTCCTCTCAGCAGAACGGTGTTGCAGAACGCAAGAACCGGAGCTTGATAGATGCCGCAAATAGCATGCTTCAAGCCAACCGCGTTCCTGCTACGTTCTGGGCTGACGCAGTTATGACCGCCTGCTATCTACAAAATCGGCTCCCTACAAAAGTCGTGGTTGGAAAAACACCTGAAGAAGCCTGGTCAGGCCGCAAGCCAGCCATAGATCACTTGCGTATCTTTGGATGTGAGGCCTACACTCACGTCCCCAAGGCCATCAGAAAGAAGCTTACGCCCACCAGCGAGCGAGGCATCTTTCTTGGCTATAGCCTGGAGCACAAGGCTTACAGGATTTTCAACCTAGTCTCCAGGAAGCTGACTATCTCCCGCGACGTTCACTTCAATGAGAATGCCACTCGTTCTCATCCAGTGGGAGATCTCTTCCCTCCTGCCCCGATTCTTCCAACTGAAGACTCTTCTTCAACCTTGGAACCGGTGGTAGTCTCTCCTATCTTGCCGCTGCAAGTGGGAGCTTCCAGAGCGCCAGATCTCCAGGTGGGAGATCTACGCGTTCCGGTTTTGCCAAATTCGCCGAACAGGGGTGCCCTATCCCCTGTTCGGCCTCAACCGAGATTCTCCTCGAGGCCCTCCGGAGCAACCTGCAGTACCTCCGGATCAGCCTCCCCGCCGGTCTTCCCGGTCGAATTTAGGTGTCCCTCCGCAGCGGTTGATCGAGACAATGCTCTCGGTCGTTCAAGACATTCCTGAAGGCTTGGTTGAGACATTGCTTGCTGGCGTGGACATTCCGGAAGTTCCTCGCAGCTACGTCGATGCTCTTGCCTCTCCTAACAGAGACAAATGGGTTGCAGCCTTTGATGAGGAGTATAACTCCTTTCTCAAGAACAACACCTTCTCCTTGGTGGAAAGAGCTCCGGCCGGGCGTAAACTAGTGAAATCCATGTGGATTCCTAGTATCAAGCTCAACCCAGACCACACCATTTCTCGCTACAAGGCTCGCTTGCTGGCGAAAGGCTACTCTCAAGTGGCTGGTGTGGATTACACTGAGACGTTTGCCCCGGTGGTCAAGCTGACTACCATTCGCACCTTGCTCGCTTTAGCGGGTGCGCACAATTGGCACGTACACCAGATGGATGTCAAGACGGCTTTCCTGAATGGAGAGCTTGATGAGGACATCTATATGGAGCAGCCAGAAGGCTACAAGGTCCCAGGACAAGAGAGCCACGTTTGGAAGCTCCACAAGGCGATTTATGGCTTGAAGCAAGCCTCTCGCCAATGGTACAAAAAGCTTGATGATTTTCTTGTGAAATCTCACTTTTCCAGGAGCAAGAACGATCCGAATCTCTACTTTAAACGAGTAGGAGATGAAGTGATTTACATCGCTGTGTATGTAGACGACACTCTACTCGTTTGCAACAGCCTTGCTTTCCTAGCTAAAATCAAGGTGGCTTTCTCATCTCATTTTGAGATGAAGGACCTTGGTGAAGCTCGCTACTGCCTTGGCATCCAGATTGATCGCAGAAAAGATGGCTCTCTCTTTCTGCATCAAACCAAGTATGTGGAAGATGTCCTGCAACGATTCGGCATGGACTCTTGTGCGCCTGCACCCACGCCAATGGTTGCTGGCTTAAGACTTTCAAAGGATACGTCTCCTTCTACAGACTCGGATAGGAGGAAAATGGCGAACGTTCCTTACCGAAGTGCCGTGGGAAGCTTGATGTACCTGGTGGTGTGCACGCGACCAGACATTGCCTTCTCAGTGAGCATGGTAAGCAGGTTTCTCGACAATCCAGGCCCTGCACATTGGCAAGCAGTAAAAAGAATTTTTCGGTACTTACGAGCTACCACTTCTTTTGGCTTACTTTACACGCCAAAAGTCACACGCTTACAGGGCTACTGTGATTCGGACTGGGCTGGTTGCCCAGATTCACGAAGATCACACAAAGGCTATTTTTTTAGCTTGCAACAAGCAGCTCTTTCTTGGAGCAGCAAGAAACAGAGTGTTGTGGCCTGCTCTAGCTGCGAAGCTGAGTATATGGCTGCTAGCGCTGCTTGCAAGGAGGCCATCTGGCTTCGTCGTCTTCTAACGGACATGGAACACTCTCTTCCAGGTTCAACAGCGATCTATTGCGACAATCAGGGCTGCATTGCCTTAAGCAAGAATCGCAAGATCAATTCAAGAACAAAGCACATGGACACAGTACACCATTTTCTTCGAGACCAGTACGAAGATGGAATCGTCGAGCTTGTGTATTGTTCTACTCAGGACATGCCTGCTGACGTTCTGACCAAGGCACTCTCCCAGCCGAAATTTTCTCAGTTTCGGGCTGCACTTGGCGTCTGCCCGAGTGGGAGTGTTACGGTGACAAGCCGTACGATGTACGGACAGACACCAGTGCCAGCTAGGACGCCAGGAGTGTATATTGACCAAAATCTCATGAATAAAAATTCATTCGATGGTCAAACACAATAAGCACGACGATCTTGTCCGTCCCTTCCTCCCACGCGTTGATGTAGTGGAACGATGTCCAATCCGGGACGTCGATCCAGCGAACGCCGGAAGATCCAACGGTCGGGAAGCGAGGGATCACCCCGAATCTGGGAACCTTGGGCGGTATCTCCATCAATTACCAGTTTGTTCTTGAGCACTACATCCTGGAACTTCATCACGAGCTGATTCTCTGGGAGGATTGCGTAGTTCTCTGTTATCGCGAAGTCGTGAAACAAGCACGGGTCCGGCAGCCACACGTCGAAATCGGGGCTCTTCCTCCCAGAAGTAGCGGAGGTGGGGATTGATCACTGGATTGAAGCTAACCGCGAAGAGCTCCCCAGAGATTGGATCGATCTTTGGATGAGCGCACATCGGCAAGAACAATCGATTGTTGAAGCTGTAGCGGCCCATGGTGATCAAATCCCCTGCTGGGGTGATACTCACGGCATATGGCATATCATCCTCGGACATGGCCAGGATTCGGATCGAAGTAGGCCATCCCAGCGTTGGAGGTTCCCATCCCGCCCAAGATATTGATCAGGCCCAGAGCCGTGCGCATCACAAACAGCCCGAATCGTGCGAGCCCGGCATAGCTGCTCATGGTGCCCAGTGTGTAGGGGAAGAGAGGCTTGCCCGCTGCTTGCTCCTGGACGAATCGATTGTTCTGGGTGAATCGCACGCAGTAGACTGGAGCTTGCTCGTCTTCATCGCCGAACTTGACAGAGTGGAGCATCCCGTGGCCATCGAAGTAGTGGTAGCCGGCGGGAGGGGGATGGAGTGGATTGGAGCCATTGCGGATGTAAGCACCGCCGCGGAGGCAGCGAGGGATCTCGCCAGTGACTCGGCGGCACGGCGTTGGCGGGAACTCTCCAACCGGCGCGAAATTGTCCGCGAGCTAGATCTGGGGGTCTTGCGAGGGAGGAAACCCGCGAAGATCAATGTACATGGAGATGAAATTCTCCACCGTGTCGCACAGGGCTACCCCGCGCCTCTTCGATCGGATTGGGGATTGAGAATCCAAGGGTATTGATATACTTGCGAGAGGAATTGGTAGTCGTGGCTGTGATCCTCGATGATCTTCTCCTGGGTAGAGCAGGAAAGGAGAAGTTGGTAAGGCTATAACCAATATCAATGCCAGCTGTGGCATGCATTGAGACACAATCAACGACTAAGAACAGTGCCATTGGCATACATACATTGGTCTCTCCAATCGAATTTCAGAGCTATGGATTGGGCCACACGCCTCGCATAGATAAGATCATATTGTAGGGCTGAGGTGGAGAATGTTACTAGCTACTTGGGATGTGGGGACAATCAGAGGTTGGAAACAATGCGCGTGAGACCAATAATTGTGTGTCGGTATGCTTTTTGGAGGGGATGAAGACTATAGAAACATCATGTAAAGGTAGGGTCCCATGCTTCTTAGACGGGTACGAGTGGACCAAAAACAAAGCTAGCTATATTCAATCTAGATTCATGTCTCCTAACGCACCACCACACATCTCTGCTTTAGAATAATGTAATTTAGGTGGTCATGCGTTCGCAAGCGAGGTTTTGCTGGATGGAATAAAGGACCGTATCAAATTTCGGCAGTGGGAGATTATTTGGCGTCCAATTTGGTGGTGCAATGTATATGAGGTGTGGATGCCCATAGGTGGCAGGACAAGTCTTTTGCGGCTCTAGATTGAGGAATTGAATGTCACCAAGCAACTGGTTGATTGAATGCCCGAGTGGGACGAGCATGACCACTGCCCTTCTCTCGGTATGGACTCCTCCGACAAGCAGAAGACGTTCCTGATTATGCCAGTAACAGGCATTTGGATAAAAAGCAACGAGCTAATGCCAGAAAGGAGCACGATTATGTAGGGATATGGTCTTGTTTCTTGCCCTGGTTTGCTCTTATTACAGCTGGAAAAGTTAAAGCATCGAATGTGTGAAACGACGATGTGAACTGCCATGCTGACAGCATGTAAACAACCAAAGGTTAGAGGGGTGAAAAAAGGCTGGATCACAGCGTGATCGGCATACGCCCGGAATGGGCATATGGTTTTGCTAAGAGAATATTTGGATGCGAATTTTAGTTTGCTTGATGTGCATTGTAACATTTTTTTTTTCTTTCTGAGCAGAATTAAGATAGTTCTGCTGCGATTTGACTAGCAAAGAATTGGCAGCGTGGAACTTTTGCTGTTGTTCATCATTTTCCTGTGTTTACTCTCTTAAATTTTGGTAACGATCTGCTAAAGGAGAAAAATTTCTGAAGATCCTTCCATAACAGTTTCACGTTTGCAGAACTGGCAAACTCTAGCCAATAGAGCATTAGGTATAAACCATGAAATGAAGGGAAGTTTCTTCCACGACAGGTTTCATCCAGACACAAAATATTTGTTGAAGTCTGAAAGTTCCACGCTGCCAATTCTTCGCTAGTCAAATCGCAGCAGAACTATCTTAATTCTGCTCAGAAAGAGAAAAAAATGCTACAATGCACATCAAGCAAACTAAAATTCGCATCCAAATGTTCTCTTAGCAAAACGTTATCCGGCCTTTTTTTAACATTCACAGCGCTCCCTCTAACCTTTGGTTCTTTACATGCTGTCAGCATGGCAGTTCACATTGTCGTTTCACACATTCAATGCTTTAACTTTTCCAGCTGTAATAAGAGCAAACCAGGGCAAGAAACAAGACCATATCCTTAAATAATCGTGCTCCAGGAGATTAAGCTCCTTTCTGGCATTAGCTCGTTGCTTTATCCAAATGCCTGTTAGTGGCATAACTGCTTGTCGGAGGAATCCATACCGAGAGAAGGCAGTGGTCATGCTCGTCCCACTCGGGCATTCAATCAACCAGCATCATTTCCTGGATCTAGAGCCGCAAAAGACTTGCCATGCCACCTATGGGCATCCACGCCTCATATACATTGCACCACCAAATTGGACGCCAAACAATCTCCCGCCACTGAGGGCTTGATCTCATTGTGGCTGGACGTGGGTAAATTGGATGTGGTTCTTTATTCCATCCAGCAAAACCTCGTTTGCGAACGCATGACCATCGAAAATTACATTATTCTAAAGCAGAGATGATATTTCGTGTGGGGGGCGTTAGGAGACATGAATCTAGATTGAATATATCTAGCTTTGTTTTTGGTCCACTCGTGCCCGTCTAGGAAGCATAGGACCTTTACCTTTTCATCCCCTCCAAGAAGCATGCCGACACACAATTATTGGTCTCACGCGCATTGTTTCCATTCAAGACAGAGTAAGCCCTAAAATATCGATCTTATCTCAAGACCATCATAGCTCTAAAATTCGATTGCAGGGATCAATATATTCAGGTATGCCAATTACACAGTTAATTTGGTCGCAATGTCTGGGCCTGATCAATATCTTCGGTGGGATGGGATCGATATCAACCAGCGTTGGAGGTTTCGCCGAATCCTGGCTATGTCCGAGGATGATATGCCATATGCCATGAGTATCACCCCAGGAGGGGATTTGATCACCATGGGCCGCTACAGCTTCAACAAGCGATTGTTCTTGCTGATGTGCACTCATCCAAAGATCGATCCAATGTCTGGTGAGCTCTTCGCGGTTAGCTTCAATCCAGTGATCAATCCCCACCTCCGCTACTTCTGGGAGGAAGAGCCCCGATTTCGACGTGTGGCTGCCGGATCCGTGCTTGTTTCACGACTTCACGATAACAGAGAACTACGCAATCCTTCCAGAGAATCAGCTCATCCAGGATGTAGTGCTCAAGAACAAACTGGTCATTGATGGAGGTACCGCCAAGGTTCCCAGATTCGGGGTGATCCCTTGCATCCCGACTGTTGGATCTTCCGGCGTTTGCTGGATCGATGTCCTGGATTGGACATCATTCCACTACATCAACACGTAGGGACGGACAAGATTGTTATGAGTGGTTGTGTTGTATCTGGCTTAGGTCTAAACCAAAAACTTCAGCTATTTTATACCCAACACTGTTCAAAGGGAAGCACAGGCAAATCAAACAACGAACATAGCCCAGCTACACATACGTACATTCTGGGCCCAACTCATCGGGTGGATCGCACAGAGGTTGGTGTGCTCGAGCAGCTCCGTGTCCTTCCAGCGAACACACCCAAATCAGACAACGAACACATCCCAGCTCGTCTGGGCCCGGGACCTGAGGAACATCAGCTTCAGCGACGACTTCAGGCCGGCAGGTTGCAGTCAAGGCGGTCAGAGTGCGGTCAAGGTTCATGCAGGTGACGTTTGGGAGGATGTTTACCGCGCGGCAGACACACAGAAAGTTGTAGTTGTCGGGGCGATGTCGGGAACAGTGGCAGCGGCAGGGGGCTATGTTCAGGTGGCTCGTCCATTAGGCCGGTGGAACATCTGTTTGACGATATCACCGGATTGTCCAGCAGATTGCACGAGATCCACCTGGACCTTCGATCTGGACGGTCGTGGAAGAAACACGTGTGCTCGGCTGGACTGGATTTTGGACAGATGAATCAGAAATTCCTGGGGCGGAAGAATCGGTACGTATACATGTGCTACTATGGCCATGGCTCAAAATCTCAGGCCTGGCCAAGGTCGATCTGGACGCTCCACCGCTGCCCAGGCGGTAATCGATGGAACAAGTGACCCGGATCTAAACGAGCCATGCGTTGTGGCGTCGAGGAGATTCGAACGTGGTAAGTTTTGTGGTGAATGGCGAGGAGGAAGACAATGGATACGTCATTTTAAGCTCCGTGCATAATGAGAAAAATGGTGGATGCCAAATCACCCACGCTTGAGATAATGGCTTCTATAGAGTTGCCTGTTAGAGTTCCATATGGATTCCATGGAATCTTTAGAAATGCCAATCAAATAGCTAACCAAAACCATGCCACCTTCTAAGAAAATTTGATATAGTTATATAATCTCTTGAAAATATCTAAGCTATGTAATTATGTGAGAATTGGCAATAAGAACATATGGAGCACTGTTACTAGGCTCCACACTAATGGCATTTTTCATTGCATCTCCACTCGCTACAGCTCCAAGCAAGCACTTCCAATCCATGGAATCTGGGTAATATGGCATCTCCCACAGAAGATTCTCAGCGTCTTGGATATACCTTGACTGGACAAGCACACCAATCATACACAAGTAGTGTTGCTTTGAGGGTTTGATGGAGTGATCAAACTGGAAAGACACAAAGAGATCCCGAGCTATGGCAATAGTGCCTTTGTGAGCACACGATGTGAGCAAAGCTGTTAAGCTAGCTCCATCAGGTGTATTAGTAGTGACCATGGTTTGCAAAGCATCCAAGGCTCTGGAAATGGCCCCAATCCGAGAGTATGCCGCCAGCATTGTGTCCCAAGATATGAGATCCTTGTCCGGCATTGTTAAGAATATCCGATTTGCCATATCCAGATGCCCGTTTTGGGTATATGCAGAAAGAGTTGCACTCCATGAAGATTGGTTTCTTTCTTGGATTGAATCGAACACACTTTTGACCTGAGCATTTGATGCAAAACCACACAAGAGAGCATTGAAAGCAATAGCGCTCTTTTCATTGGAGTTGTCAAAAATTCTCTTGGCAAGAAGCATATGTCCACTTCGGGCATATGCCGACACGAGCACAATCAGTGGTATTTCGCCGTGACCTGGCATTTTTTCAAAAATACACAGGGCGTCCTCTAGCCTGTGGTTGTTTACATATCCTGTCAGCATGGCAGTCCAGGTAACCTCGTTTCGCTCCCTCATTCCATCAAAGAGTTTCTTTGCCTTTTCCAGATGCCCGTTGCTAGCATATGCTGTAATGAGAGCGGTTGCCGGGACTAAATGCTCGCCTTGATCAGGCAGACCTAAATATATGGCTTCGGCGTCGTGAGTCCGTCCTCGCCGAGAATACAAGCGCAGCATTGCAGTGCAAGCAAACGCGTTGTGGCGCTGCATGTTGTAAAAAATTTGCTGAGCCTCCGCGATGCTGCTGTCGTCGTGATCTGCGTAAGCGGACAGGATTACCGCGCATGAAACCACATCGGTACACTCCATCGACTCAAACAGATTCTTTGCCTCGTGAAAGCAGCCACTTTCCACCAAGACGACAAGCAAAACCGTGGAGGCAACCAAATCCTTGTGAGGCAGCGCGAGGAAGAAACACTTGGCATCTTCCAAAAGCCCGTGCTGGCCAAAGCACTGAATCATGGACGTAAAAGACAGAGCATCAAATTCTGGCATGTTGGAGAAGATGCCCTTCGCCTCCTGCAAATGCCCAGCCTGGGCAAGTGCTGATAGTTGAGTGTTCCAAGCAACAAGATCTCTCTCAGGCATGGAGCTAAAGAGTGTCGTTATTTGAAACAAGTTGGTGGATTTGGATAGAATTGTGGTCCAAGAGATGAAGCTCCTTTCTGGCATAAGCTCAAAGAGCTGCATTGCTTTATCCAAATGCCCGTTTGTGGCATATGCTAAGATCATTGCATTCCATGCTACAAGGCCTCTCTCTCTTATGGAATCGAAAACTTCTTTTGCCCGTAGGAGTAAGCCATGCCGAGAGAAGGCAGTGATCATGATCGACCATGAAGCAACATCCCATTCGGGCATTCGATCAAACAACTGCTTTGCTTGGTCAAGGTGGCTGTTTGATGCGAAGGCAGAGAGCATGGCATTCCACGAGAATCGATTCCGTGATGTAGAGCCGCGGAAGATTTGCCATGCTGCCTCTGGGCATCCACACCTCCCATACATTCGCACCACCAAATTGCATGCCAAGCAGTCTCCTGCTGCGAGGAGGTGCTCAATCTCATTGTGGAGCTTAGAGGCTGTGGATAGATTGGTACACTTCTTTATTGCATCCAACAAAAGCTCTCGACAATCTAGTGTTAACATGGTTCTCTACCATATAATCATGCACAATCTTGGATGGTTCCTTGGTTGTTGTAGAAACAATCATCAATTCGGAGATTAGTTTCATGATCAACATTACTTTTATCTTTGCACTTCGCATAATAGACCACCTTTGGGATGGTTTCATTGTTATACATGAAACCCATGGGCGTGCAAAGAAAATTTCTTGACGAGTTAATGTTTTAAGAAGGTACTGAGGTGTCTCTAAGAAATTTGCCCCGCCACACTTTAAATTCCCATTATCATTGTGGATGTGAGTGTTCAAGACCAAATATTAGACACCAGTCTACATGAATAATGGTTGAGCTGAATTCAGCTATATGACAAGTAAGTGAGAAATTCCCACATCCAAATGTTTTAGGAATGATCAAAGCAGCAAGCGAGGCAACAATAGAAACTATCAATTGCACACCCATTCTAAAAATTAGTTTTTTGAAGTACAAACGCTGAGATTTATTGGCAAGTGAAAATCCAATCAACCTTTATGGAGCAAAATTTTTTGCCATGTAGTCCACGTAGGATTCGGTGATGAAGTAGCTAAATATTCTTATTGATGAACAAACATATTCGAGAACATTGGGGTTGTCAAACATTCTCTTCGCAAAAAGCACACGTCCATTTCGGGCAAGAGCACAATCTGCTATCACGCTGTGATCAGCATTGTTTCGAACGCTTCCTCCAACTTCTGGTAGTTAACATACCCTGTCAGCATGGCGGTCCACGTAACCTCGTCTCGTCATTCATCAAAGAGATTCTTTAGATGTTGCCGGACTAAATGATCGCTTTGATCAGGCAGACCTAAATATATGGCTTCGGCGTCATGAGTCCGTTCTTGAGAATACAGCGCAGCATATGCCAATTAAGGACCCTTTTTTATGCCGAGAGATTTTGTTTCTTGGAACTTTCATCTGCCTAAGCTGGGCATGAAGAACATCTTTTCCAACATGCCAGAATTTGCTCCTTTGTCGTTCACGCCCAGTGCTTTGGCCACCCTCATAAGGATTTGGTTGCGTCCACTGCTTTTCTTGTCATCTTGGCGGAAAGTGGCTGCTTCACGAGTCCATTGTCTTGTGCTGTGCTTGCGCAGATCACGACGACAGTTGAGGCTGAGCAGAATTTTTACAGCATGCAGCGTTTATGTTTAAGAGATTAGCTCCTTTCCGGCATAAGCTCAAAGATGCACTCACACACACACACACACAATTCATGGAATAAAAAACAGGAGTAAGCCATGCTGAGAGAAGGCAGTGATTGTGATCGACCATGAAGCAAGGTCCCATTCGATCAAACAACTGCTTTGCTTGGTCAAGATGGCTGTTTGATGTGGCATGGCATTCCATTCCTCGATCTAGATACTTGCCATGCCGCCTCAGGGCATCCAAACGTCCCATACATTTGCACCAGAAAATTGGATGCCAAACAATCTCCTGCCGCAAGGACGTGCTTGATCTCATTGTGAAGCTTACAAGCTGCAGGTAGATTGCTACACGTTTTTATTCCATCCAATAAAACCTCTTGACCATACATTGCTCTCTATGAGAAAAAAAGCATATCTGTTGATGCAATCTTGGCTAGTGCCTTGAGATTTGTAGAAACAATCATCGATTCGGAGATTAGTGTCTTGACCTACACCACCATCGTCTTTGCAGCTTTGGGATTTCCATTTGTAAAATTCAAACATGCATGTCGAAAGTGGGGCTGTAAATTAATACGCGATCGCGATCGGTACAGATTCTTCAAACCGTGATGTCACACCGCTTTGCCAGTGGGAATCGCATATTATGTTTGCTAGTACTGAATTTACATTAGTTCTAAGCATAGATCCATATAAATTATGGAGAGAATTTTTTGCCTGCAACTAAGAATCTAGTCCCGCCACACTTCAAAACTAGGAACCTTCAAACTTTCCAAGGACACACTGTTCTACATGACTATTGGTTATATTGAATTCACTTACAAAGCGAAATCCCCCAGAAATGATCCAAGCAGCAAGTCACACAACAATCACTTGTACAACCATTCTTAAAATTTGGTTTTGAGGCAAGGATAACAATCTCAATCTCGGTCATGGAAGCAACATGTGTGCTCGGCGGGACTGGATTTTGGAAAGATCAACCAGAAATTCCTGGGGCAGAAGAACCGGTACGTCTACATGCGCTACTATGGGCCATGGCCCAAATTGTCGGGCGTGGCCAAGGTCGATCTGGACCCCACGGCTGTCCAGTGTGGTAATTGATGGAACAAGTGACCCGGACCTCAAGGAGCCGTGCATTGTGGTGTCAAGGAGATTCGAACGTGGTAAGTTTTGTGGCGAATGGTGAGGAGAAAGGGGATGGATACGTCTTAAGCTACGTCCATGATGAGAAAAATGGGGTCTCGGAGCTTTTGGTCATAGATGCCAAATCACCCACACTTTGAGACAGTGGCTTTTCTAGAGTTGCCTGCTGGAGTTCCATATGGATTCCATGGGATCTTTATAAATGCCGATCAAATAGCTAACCAAAACCATGGCACCTTGTGAGAAAATTTGATATAGTTGTGAAAATTGATATAATCTTTTGAAAATATTTAAGCTATGTAACTATGTGAGAATTGGCAATAAGAACATATGGAGCACTGTTACTAGGCTCCACACTAATGGCATTTTTCATTGCATTGTAACTATGTGAGAATTGGCAATAAGAACATATGGAGCACTGTTACTAGGCTCCACACTAATGGCATTTTTCATTGCATCTCCACTCGCTACAGCTCCAAGCAAGCACTTCCAATCCATGGAATCTGGGTAGTATGGCATCTCCCACAGAAGATTCTCAGCATCTTGGATCTGACAAGCACACCAATCATACACGAGTAGTGTTGCTTTGAGGGTTTGATAGAGTGATCAAACTGGAAAGACACAAAGAGATCCCGAGCTATGGCAACAGTGCCTTTGTGAGCGCACAACGTGAGCAAAGCTGTTAAACTAGCTTCATCAGGTGTATTAGTAGTGACCATGGTTTGCAAGGCATCCAAGGCTCTCAAAATGGCCCCAATCCAAGAGTATGCTGCCAGCATTGCATCCCAAGGTATGAGATCCTTGTCCGGCATTGTTAAGAATATCCGATTTGCCATATCCAGATGCCCGTTTTGGGTATATGCAGAAAGCATTGCACTCCATGAAGATTGGTTTCTCTCTTGGATTGAATCAAACACACTTTTGGCTTCCAGTAACTGAGAATTTGATGCAAAACCAGACAAGGGAGCATTGAAAGCAATAGCGCTCTTTTCATTGGAGTTGTCAAAAATTCTCTTGGCAAGAAGCATATGTCCACTTCGGGCATATGCCGACATGAGCACAATCAGCGGTATCTCGCTGTGACCCGGCATTTTTTCGAAAATCCACAGGGCGTCTTCTATCCTGTGGGTTGTTTACATATCCTGTCAGCATTGCAGTCCACATAACCTCGTTTCGCTCCTTCATTCCATCAAAGAGTTTCTTTGCAGACCTAAATATATGGCTTCGGTGTCGTGAGTCCGTCCTCATCGAGAATACAAGCGCAGCATTGCAGTGCAAGCAAACGCGTTGTGGCGCTGCATGGTGTAAAATATTTGCTCAGCCTCCGCGATGCTACTGTCCTCGTGATCTGCGTAAGCGGACAGGGTTACCGCGCATGAAACCACATCGATACACTCCATCGACTCAAACAGATTCTTTGCCTCGTGAAAGCAGCCACTTTCCGCCAAGACGACAAGAAAAACCGTGGAGGCAACCAAATCCTTGTGAGGCAGCGCGAGGAAGAAACACTTGGCATCTTCCAAAAGGCCGTGCTGGCCAAAGCACTGAATCATGGACGTAAAAGACAGAGCATCAAATTCTGGCATGTTGGAGAAGATGTGCTTCGCCTCCTGCAAATGCCCAGCTTGGGCAAGTGCTGATAGTTGGGAGTTCCAAGCAACAAGGTCTCTCTCAGGCATGGGGCTGAAGAGTGTCGTTATTTGAAACAATTTGGTGGATTTGGATAGAATTGTGGTCCAAGATATTAAGCTCCTTTCTGGCATAAGCTCAAAGAGCTGCATTTCTTTATCCAAATGCCCGTTTGTGGCATATGCTAAGATCATTGCATTCCATGCTACAAGGCCTCTCTCATGGAATCGAAAACTTCTTTCGCCTGTAGGAGTAAGCCATGCCTAGAGAAGGCAGTGATCATGATTGACCATGAAGCAACATCCCATTCGGGCATTCGATCAAACAACTGCTTTGCTTGGTCAAGGTGGCTGTTTGATGCGAAGGCAGAGAGCATGGCATTCCACGAGAATCGATTCCGTGATGTAGAGCCGCAGAAGATTTGCCATGCTGCTTCTGGGCATCCACACCTCCCATACATTTGCACCACCAAATTGCATGCCAAGCAGTCTCCTACTGCGAGGAGGTGCTCAATCTCATTGTGGAGCTTAGAGGCTGTGGATAGATTGGTACACTTCTTTATTTCATCCAACAAAAGCTCTCGACAATCTAGTGTTAACATGGTTCTCTGTTGAAAAAACCATATAATCATGAACAATCTTGGATGGTTCCTTGGTTGTTGTAGAAACAATCATCAATTCGGAGATTAGTTTCATGATCAACATTACTTTTATCTTTGCACTTTTGTGGCATACTCTCTCTCTCTCTCTCTCTCTCTCACTCACACACACACACAATTCATGGAATAAAAAAAAGGAGTAAGCCATGCCGAGAGAAGGCAGTGATCATGATCGACCATGAAACAAGGTCCCATTCGATCAAACAACTGCTTTGCTTGGTCAAGATGGCTGTCTGATGCGGCATGGCATTCCATTCCTCGATCTAGATACTTGCCATGCCGCCTCAGGGCATCCACACCTCCCATACATTTGCACCAGAAAATTGGATGCCAAACAATCTCCTGCCGCAAGGACGTGCTAGATCTCATTGTGAAGCTTACAAGCTGCAGATAGATTGCTACACGTTTTTATTCCATCCAATAAAACCTCTTGACCATACATTGCTCTCTATGAGAAAAAAAGCATATCTGTGGATGCAATCTTGGCTAGTGCCTTGAGAGTTGTAGAAACAATCATCGATTCGGAGATTAGTGTCTTGACCTACACCACCATCGTCTTTGCAACTTTGGGATTTCCATTTGTAAAATTCAAACATGCATGTCTCAATTTGAGAAAGTGGGGCTGTAAATTAATATGCAATCGCGATCGGTAAAGATTCTTCAAACCGTGATATCACACCCGTATAAAACCTTTGCCAGTGGGAATCGCATATTATGTCTGCTAGTACTGAATTTACATTAGATCTAAGCATAGATCCATATATTATGGAGAGAATTTTTTGCCAGCATCTAAGAATCTAGTTCCACCACATGATCATTGTGGATCATTCAAAACTAAGAAATTTCAGACTTTCCAGGGACACACTGTTCTACATGACTATTGGCTATATTGAAAGTGCTTACAAAGCGAAATCCCCCAGAAATGATCAAGCCACACAACAATCACTTTGTACAACCATTCTGAAAATTTGACTATCTCAATCCAGAGATGAAACCAGCATAGAGCAGAATTTCACAGGAGGTTCATGGATGATCCAATCCAATTGATGGTGATCACTGTCAATCAAATCCTCGAGAAGTTTGATTGGGAAAAATTCAATCAAGACGCTTTTGGAGAAGCAATTTCTAGAAAAAACTGGCGCGTCAAGGGGACTGGAATCTCGCCACGTACGCGCAAAAAGCCACGTGGCTTGCATAGATTCGCCGCCACTAGGCGTGTGTTCTTGACCACGTCTGGCTCCACGCTTTCGATTGACGCAATAAAAGCACCATTCCTCGTTTGGTGGCACAGTCTGTGCTCTGCGATCTCATCCCCTCCCATCTCCGCTCCCTCCAATTCGATCAATCCGGTAGCCAGTAGCGCTAGCATCCAGATCCTCTCCTCCAATTCGCGTCAATTCCATGCTATAGATTACAGGATCTATGGCTTACTTCAAATCTATGGCAACTATGGCGGCTGCCACGGCCACTGCAGCGATCTACGAGGCTCGAGTCCATCACTTCCATCACGACTCGCCTTCCTCCTCCGCGAATTCGCCAGATCATGAGCAATTCCACCAGGATCCCTCGTCAGGAGCGCACAGCCAAGGGGCAAGCAGCAAGATCCAAGCTCAGGATCACAAGAACCAAGGGGGAGGAGTGATGGGCAGTGGTTGTATCCCACAGCATCAAGACCCAAGGCTCCATTTCTTCGATACTCTCATCCCTGGCACTAGATACTAGCGATAGAAACGAAAATGCTCCCATTCATCGATGATTCCTCCAATTGTCAATAAATTCCATGACCTCTCATACTAAAAGAACTCCAATTGATTGATCAAATGGTTCTTTAGTTCTTCCCAGTCGATGATAGTTTACACCCAAAAAGTTTCTTTGCCATCTCTACGTATGATCGCCTAAACGCGTTCTTGTCCGTGAACTTCTCGCGGTAGTGCGATCGCCGATGCAAAGTGTCCGCGACCGAGGCACTGCCTCCATTCTCGGTGCCATAGACACTCCTGTTCGTCTCGTCCAGGAAGTTCTTCCCCGACGTGATCGAGTCCTTCTCCTCCTGGACAGCGTCGCTCGCCGAGGCGCGTTTGATCCGCTGCCATCGCTGCTCCTCGTGGAGCTCCGCGTCCTGCTGCATCTCTCTCAGCCGCGCCATCTTCTCCTCCTCGCGGCAGCGGTGGCTTGCCGGAGCCACGGTTTTCCTCCCTGTCCCGTCTTCGTGCCTGCGATGCCGATCATCCACGTCTGGGCTATCGTCTCTCCCGCTTTCTACTTCTCGTATCATCGCCCTCGCGAACTTGGTTGCTTCTGTACCTGTCTTGCTCGTCTGTCTCGGGAATTCTTTTGCTGCGATCTTCTCGATCATCCCGTGAAGAAGCAACTATTTTGTTTCTATGCCTGTCTTCCTCGTCGCTGTCCTCGGCAGATCTTTTCCTCCTGCTATACCTGTCATCCTCATCGGAAGCTCTTTTGTTTCCATCGTCATCCTCCTCGGCGGCTCTTCTGCTTCGATCAGCTCTCTTTGCTTCTGGCTCGCCAGCTTCACCGTTCTCTTTCATTTTCTTCTTCAGCGCCTTCCTTTTCTGCTTCTCCTCGGCTTTTATCTGTGCTTTCAATCGCTTCTTTTCGTCTTTAGCTTCCATCTTGCTCTCTACCTGCAAAAACAATCAAAGTTCCAGTTTTGTGTTAGAAAAAGTTCACAGGCAATCCTAAAAGGAGGGAAGAAAAACATACCTCTTTTCGCAAAGCTTCCATCTTCAAAGGATTGCTCTTGATTCGTTCCCGAGCGGCCAGCTCTTGCTGCTTAATCAAGAGCAAAGGATCCGACCGAGTTTTCCTCCACTTGTCATTAGCCGAGATCTTCTCTTCCACGAACAGCGATCCCGGCGTGGCGGCCACCTGCTGGATCACTCTCTCCTCTTTGGATTCTTCGAGAGGCTTACCAAGCAAATACTCCTCATTCGACGGCTTGCCAACGCCCAACCCCGCGTCCTGGAAAAACCAAGCAAAATTCCCATCAGTCACTCGCTGGCGCGCAGAGAAAATCTAAAATCTAGCTAGAACACTTACGGCACCAGCCCCGCTTGCTCGTGGAGCTTGCGAAATTCCAAATGATCCTGCTCCTCCCTGATCTGCTTCTGGAGCTCCTCGAGCTTCCGCTTCTCCGCCTCGCGGCCTTCCACACCGTCTCGATGTTGCGCAGGCTGCCCGTGTGCCATCCCTTCTTGTTGAGAAACTTGAGCGCCATAGCGGGATCCTCACGAACCCTAACTCAAGAGCCCTAAAGGTTTCATTTATAGCAAACCATTAAGGTCAAGTATAGCCCTAAACAAAGTTTCCTAGATATCAGGGGCCGTGAGGAGCATATTCCGTCGCGCATCTCCGTCGCGTGCTCTCCGGGGCTTTCATTAATAAGCGTCGGCACATGCACCACTAAATGCCGCCTTGCAATCGTCGTCGTCCGGTCGCGGAGATCGACGGCCTTAATGGCGCCAGCGGGGCAGAGGCCGGGGCTCTTAATTCCAGCTTTGGCATTCAAGTCCCCTGCGTATTTCCCCGCGCTCGGCCACCGCGCGGTGCTGGACGCGGTGTTTGGTGCTTTACTTTCCACTCGCTAGATTGGCCGTGCGGCTGACGCACGTGTGCCGCACAAGGCCGCGTCGCCACATTGGCGGAAGAGAGTAGCGTCTCGCCTTCCTTCTCTCTCACACCCAATCTCGTGGAGCTACATTTTTTATTTTTCTAGGTCAGCTGTTGCTGCCACAGATTTGTTGCGAGCGCTTTCGATTCGAGGTGATGGCGCAGCGAGCAGCGCTGCTCGACAATCTCACGCTCGTTCTTCGAGGAAGAAATTTCTGGCGCTGCGCGGCGGATTGCTCATCGTCTACTCCGGTAGCTGGAGCGTCATCGGATTTTCCCTAGGTAGAGCACAGGAATCGTAGCTAGAGCTAGAAATTGGGCAAATATTATCCTCGCGACTGTGTTCTTCGTCCTCTTCGGCGGCTGGGATTTTGCGCCATGGGATCTTCGCTAGCTAGAGTAGAAGTAGAACACAGGTGGGGAGGAATCGAGCGTAGCTAGAGCTAGAAATTTGGGAAAATATTTCGGGATTGGATTTGCAAATGTATATGGAGGGGAGCTGATTTGCGCTGGGCAATGGATCCTCCGAAGAGCAAGGGCTGGTTTAGCTGGTTCTCGAAGAAGAAGAAGGTAAAGCCCGAGGAGAAGAAGCAGCCAGTGGAGAGATCGAAGCCAAAGCGTCCCATAGCCCCTCGAGTAGGGGGAACCAAGGAAGCAGGGAAGCATGGTGACCAGCCCTCCAACGTTACCAAGCAAAAGGTCGCGGCCGCCAAGCAATACATCGAGAATCACTACAAATCCCAAATGAAAAATCTCCAGGAACGCAGGGAGCGGTACGTATACCATTTCAATATAGATAGATAAATCTTCTCTTTACGTCCATACGATCTGTGTTCTAATGGTTTTTTTTCTTTTGTGGTCATTTATCTTCTATCAGGCGATGGATGCTAGAGAGGAAACTGGCCGCTTCTAATGTCAGCGAAGAAGAACAAAACCGAATTCGGAGGGACTTGGCGAGGAAAGAGACTGAGTATATGAGACTTCAAAGACATAAGATGGGGGTGGAGGACTTTGAGTTGCTGACAATTATCGGTAGAGGAGCATTCGGAGAGGTAAGATTAATGCAAGCGTTTCGCTTTGAAACTTATCCGCAAAGCACTGTGAACTTGCAGGTTAGATTATGTAGAGAGAAGCGATCGGGACAGGTGTATGCAATGAAGAAGCTCCAGAAATCCGAAATGCTTAGGCGCGGACAGGCAAGCGCTACGTTATTAGACTCTTGCCAATCACTCCGGTGCTGATGCTCTCGTGATTTTTTCAGGTGGAGCATGTTAGAGCAGAGCGTAATCTCCTAGCAGAGGTTGACAGTAATTGTATAGTGAAACTCTTTTGTTCCTTTCAAGACGATGAATATTTGTATCTCATCATGGAGTATCTTCCTGGTGGCGACATGATGACGCTGCTTATGCGGAAGGACACACTAACAGAAGATGAAGCTAGATTCTACGTCGGGCAGGCCATTTTGGCAATCGAGTCCATTCACAGGCACAACTACATTCACAGGTATGTTGCGAGTCGAGAACATGGCTTGAACTTACCAGTTTTTCTGTGTCTTCTGTGCAGGGATATCAAGCCTGATAATCTTCTACTTGATAAGAATGGTCACATGAAATTGTCAGACTTCGGGTTGTGTAAACCCCTAGACTGCTCTAACTTACCAGCTTTATATGAGAATGAGCCAGGTATAGAGGAAAAGATCAAAGACGCATTAACCTTCGAGGCACTGAAATCTCCTGCTCGCAGACGCACGCAGCAGGAGCAACTATTGCATTGGCAACGAAACAGAAGAATGCTGGTGCGTAGCTTGTACTTCCTTTTGTCCCGATTTTTATCTAAGTTTCCTTTAACAGGCTTATTCAACTGTCGGGACGCCAGATTATATTGCTCCCGAAGTTCTACTGAAGAAGGGATACGGGATGGAGTGTGATTGGTAAGAGGCATTTCTGATTGAAAATATCTACCGGCTTGATTGATTTATGGTGCCTAGGTGGTCTCTTGGAGCTATAATGTACGAGATGCTAGTCGGGTATCCGCCCTTCTATTCCGACGAACCGATGTCTACTTGCCGGAAGGTACGCCATCACATCTTGATTGACTATTCATGAATTTTGTACTCGCTTGCCTCATAACTACGCATTTTTGTATTTTTATGTGTGATTGTTATTGATCAGATAGCATCGCGTTAAGATGTCTTGTTTCATTGACAGATAGTCAATTGGAGAATGCACCTCAAGTTTCCAGAGGAGGCTAAGCTCTCCGCCGAAGCCAAGGATTTTATTAGTCGGCTGATCTGCGATGTAGAGCATCGTCTTGGGACTAGAGGCGTCCACGAGTTAAAGGTAATAGTTTTATCATCGTGTTTTTTCCTGATAAGCTAACTGGATCCACTTTCAGGGACATTCCTGGTTCAAAGGTGTCGACTGGAACAAGCTCTATGATATGGAAGCTGCTTTCAAGCCCGAAGTTGCGAATGAACTGGATACCCAGAACTTCGAAAAATTTGAAGACGTAAGTTTGTAGCATATATGATTCGAATGGTTTCACTTTTTTCTTTCTCTCTTGAACAGAGTAATTCGCAAGCCCAACCGGCTTCGAAGTCCGGACCTTGGAGAAAAGTAAGTTGTTCTTGTGTTGATCATCTTATTTTCCGTTGCACTCACCGTCTTGCTCTTTTAGATGCTACCTTCGAGAGATGTTAATTTCGTTGGTTACACGTACAAGAACTTTGAAATTCACCAAGATGCCCGTGTTCCTGGGATGGGTAAGTTCTCTCCAACATGTTTTCGGTCACTAAAAATTTTCTTTCTCTTGAAACCACAGCCGAGTTGAGAAAGAAGGGGAGGCCGAGGAGACCCTCGATCAAGACATTGTTTGGTACGTAGCAAATCTACGTGATATGATAATTCGTTGCTGATGGTTTTGTCTACGACTATCGCAGATCCAAACGCTGCTACTGGTACTACCAATGCCGGCAACCCTCCAGTGGGAAGTTTTATGTGCCTGGCAACGCAGTACGAGACCGCGGAAAGTCCCGAGCAATCCAGTCCTGCTCGCTCGCCAATAGCTTGATCATCAAAACTTCATCCAATTTGGATTCTCTAAAATCGCTCTCACTCGCTAGCGAGATCGCTGCTTATCTTCTCGTTTCCATTCACACTGTAAATTCTCTATGATTGATTGTCGAGCTAGCGCGAAAAAGACTACCATTTTTTTCCACCTTGGACTTGGTCGCCGGGGGGTTCGAGTCCCATTAGCTTACGTGCCACGTCACGGCCATGTCATCAGAGATACGTTTTGACTGCGACGGAGCTGCGATTGGAAGAAGCGAGCGCTCTCTCTCCAAGCAACAGTACCCCAACGCTACACTACACTCTTTCTTTTTTAGGGCTTGTGGATGGGAGGAGGAGAGGCTAGGCGCATTGTGGACCTGGTCTTGGAGCGCCGCCGTGTCGCGCTCACGGGATTCCCTGGCGCTACTGCTCATGCTGGCGCTGGCTCTGCGCTCTCGATCGATCGAGCTCACCGGCGGCGCTGCATCATCAGCGCCTCGGGAATCTCCAGGTGAGGGTTACTGCTGCTCGAGCGCTACTAGGTCACGAGCATTGGTGATCTCGGAGGACAGGGTAGGAATCGCGGGGTAGCGATGAGAATAGGAGCGTAATATCGCGGCCGCTGTCCAAGAAGAGCTTGGAATGGGCGAGCCAATGTTAACCGAGAAGCTCGAGGGAGGTGAGAATGCTCCGGAGGATGGATGTAGCAGCAGTAGCAGTAGCGATGACAAGGTCCAGAAGAGATTTTGGCGGTCGGCTTCATGGTCGTCCTCGCATTCCGCGCCCCCGAGTCCCGGAAGGCCAGTTCTTCCCATGGACAAGCCTGGCACATCGTATCAGCTTCCTCTCACGCCTCGGCAACAGGGTAGCCGGAGAGGGCCAACGCTACCACCGCTGCTAACCTCTGGGAGAGTTGGGAACGACGAGGCCAGGGACTGGGCTCCTCTTACTCCACGCAGGGATATAAACCGGATGAAGAACGGGCTGGAGATCAAGCTCGACCTCGCTGCCGTGCAGCGCTGCCGGGATTCGTCCGAGCCAACGGAGATGCAAATGAAGAGGGACAAGTTTGCGTTCTTCGAGAAAGAGTGCTCGAGGGTGGCCGAGCACATCTACTTGGGGAGTGATGCTGTGGCCAGGAACCGGGAGACTTTGCTAGCCAACAAGATCACTCACGTACTCAACTGCGTGGGATTCATCTGCAAGGAGTACTTCCGGGACGACTTCAAGTACCACACTCTGTGGCTGCAAGACAGTCCCTCGGAAGACATCACCAGCATCCTCTACGACGTTTTTGACTACTTTGAGGAGGTCCGGGAGCTGGGTGGCCGGGTGTTTGTCCACTGCTGCCAAGGTGTGTCTCGATCCACAGCGCTGGTGATCGCGTACTTGATGTGGAGAGAGGGACGGAGCTTTGAGGATGCGTTCCAGGACGTGAAAGCTGCCAGGGGGATCACCAATCCGAACATGGGATTTGCGTGCCAGCTCCTCCAAGCACAGAAACGAGTCCATGCCTCTCCCGCGAGCCCGAACTCGATCCTTCGCATGTACCGGATGGCGCCACACTCGCCTTACGATGCACTGCACCTGGTTCCCAAGACCATCAACAATCCAAGCCCGACGGCGCTCGACTCAAGGGGGGCGTTTGTGGTTCACGTACCCAGTGCCATCTTCGTGTGGATCGGAAGGAAGTGCGAGAAGGAGATGGAGATCCTTGCCAAAGCGGCTGCTGGACAGGTTGTGCGATATGAGAGGGCGCAAGCTCCGATCATGTCCATATTCGAGGGTGAGGAACCTGAGGACTTCTGGGAGGCTTTCAGCAAAGGCTCGAGCAACTTGGAAGGGGGATACGATCGACTCAAGGGCGACTTGAAGCGGGTGGAAGCGTACGACCTGGACTTTGAGCTCTACCACAGAGCGTTGCAAGGAGTGGTTCCACCGTCTGGTGCCGTGGTAACTCACATACCGGCAAGGGTCAGTGGCTGGAGCAGGCTGAGGAAGAAGTTCTTCTCGGGATCCGTCAAGGAAAAGGTGGCGGCTATCAAGGAGTCGGGGTGTACAAGGAGCGGCTCTCCGCATTCTCCACTCTCGGAAACCTCTACACCATCATCGTCGCCCCCAGCCTCGGGCTGCCCGTCTCCGTCTTACTTCTTCTCGGCATCGCCAACTCCTTCGCCGGCTTCGTCCTACTCGTGGTCTCCAGCCTCCTCGGACGAGTCATCGGCCTCGAGTCGCTACACTTCTCCGGCTCCTTCTCCACTGCGGTTCCCGTCGGCCGCGCCATCGGGGAAACCATCGTCCGTGTCGCTGGCAGAGCGTAGGGGAGGGATGCCTCCATCGCTCTTTCTCGGCAGCATGGTCGAGGAGCCGCCTCCAACTCCGAGGTTTGGAAAGACCTTCAGCTTTAAGTCGGATTCCGACGCAAGCGCTGGCTTGGACGCTTCCGCCACTCCAAGTCCAGACAGTGACCGGGCGATGGAGATTGACAACAACGGGGATAAGAAGAGGAGGATTTACGAGTGGCCCCGGCTCAAGAACGTCGACTTGTCCGGCAGGCACGACTTGGATTCCAGCAGCGTCTACATTCTAGTGAACCGAGTCACGGGGAGAGACGCTGGCGACTTGTTCATCTGGGTGGGAAGCAAGGCTGGGATTTGCATTGACGGCGTTGGTTCTCCCTGCCTGGACGAGGCTGGAGGTCCAAACTGGGAGCAAATTGGAGCTGGCTTCCTCAAGCGCATGGACATTCACAGTGACAAGCCTGCCAGTGTAAGTTTTTATCTTTCGTTCGTTTCGTTCTTCTGGAGTGATGGATTTTCGCTCCTTGCAGGTAATCAAAGAAGGCGAGGAACCAGAAGAGCTCTGGGAGAAGTTTTTCTCGTTGTGACAACCTTTTGAAGCGAGCAGCAGCGTATCCTGTTTGATAGATGCTGCTTTGCTCGGGGGTGGCTGACAACACAAGGCACGCGTCATTCTTTTAGTCAGGTTTCCTGGCTTCTTAAAAGTGGTTTTCCTTCTTTTTTCGTTCTATAAGAAACTCATTTTCAGCTCCAATCTGTTCAGATAGTAGCGATCTCTGGCGATCACGATAGCATGAGGATCGATCGAGAGAACCAAGGAGGTAAATGGAACTGAGTTTTTGGTGTACTGACGTTACTCCTCCCAGCCTCGCCATTACCTTGCTGTGGCTAGGCAGCGATTAGATTGCTACGAACCAAGTACTCTCTCTAAGAAACGAGGCTATGATCTTGAGGTAACTCTCGGAAGTTCAAGAAAAAATTGGTTTGGAACAAAAGATTGGAACAAAAGAATGAAGATCACATCTTCTTGGTTGCGCGGAAAAGTCCCCACTTCTGGTGGCCTTGGCCGCATCGCACCAGTTTGGACTTCCAGCCATGGACAATATCCTCGTAGTCTTCCTGGATCATCACACACAGAGATCACGTAAACAAGCTTTCAACTTATCATCAACGAGAAACCTTGTCACTTGCCTCTGAAAAGTCTTGCAAGAAGCTTTTCTTGTTTCGCTCCACAGCATCCAGCTCCTTGGTCAGGATGCGCACAAACTAAAGCAAAAAGGAAGCTAAGAAAACCATTTAACACGGCACAAAACTCTTTTTTACCTGGTCTGTGCGATCCTCTGCCACGACATCCACAAAACCAGCGTCTCTCAACATCTGTTCCGAAACAGTGACGTCGTGAATATGAATCACCAAAGAAAGAACAGGAGCGTAGAGTAGAGTTACCTGGCCATAGTGATCCACGTCGTGAAGATCATAGCCTCGTTTCTTAATGTACTCGAGAAACTCGGCAGAGACTTCGTCTTTCGATCGGCAGTAGTCCGTGATGAGAAGTTTGCCGCCGGGCTTTAACCACGAAAGGAGCCTCGCGAACAGGGCTGGTTTATCCTGGAAGCATGGCGAAGAACACCTGGAACTCAGAAACACAGACAAAAGGAAAAGCAAAGCCGCGAGATGGAAGCGAGAAGAAAGAGTTACCTGGATATGGAGGATGGTGTCTCGGCTGTAGATGACGTCGAAGCTCTCGGCGGGGAAGTTCTTCTCGGTGCAATCCGCGACTTCAAACTCGACAAAGCACTTGCGTCCGATGGAGCGCTCCAGAGCGATGGACACCATGTTTACCGAGAGATCGATGCCAACGACTTGGACGTCGAAGTCCTCGGCCATGTAGAAATCACCGCCCCCGATGCCGCAGCCAACGTCGAGCACCTTTTGCCCGGCCTCGAGCTTGAGGCTCTCTACAAATTCTTTGGTTGTTTCTGTGTCAACACAAGCCCAAGAGGATGTGAGGTAGAGCAAAGAAAAATCTGTATGTTGAAGCTTCTTCGAACTTAGAAAGATGGAGAGATGGGAAAGAAAATGTCAGGAGATGGAAAACGTTTGGAGCGAAAGAACCAAAGCTTACCGAGTCCTCCAGTGCTTACGAAACCTTCACCAAATATCCGCTCGTAGCGAAGGATGCCGCGCTGTGTGTACTGGACGTTGTCCAAAAACTGCTGAAACTTCAAGCCATCGGGGCCCGTGCACTTGATCTTCTTCCACATCCAGCAGATCTACACGAAAAGAGAGAACGCTCCAAGTTTGTATGGTAGTGAAAACGAAGCGAAAGTTGTACCTGGTTCTGGTTCCTCTTGTTCTTGACGTAGGCCGAGACGCACTTGAACAAGACGAGCTGCAGCTTGGAGTAGCTTCCATCCTCCTCTGCGATGTAGCACTCCTCAAAGATCTGGACAAAGTTGATGAGAAAAGAATCTAAAGTCGGGTGTCTACTCGAATTTTTGTCATCTCTACCTTGTTGTAGAAGCGAGGCTCCCGGTAATGCGTGGGATTGTTCTTGCGCTTGTGATCTCCAGACTGGTGGAAGCACGACTCCCGGAAGAAAATAGAACCCCCGCGTTTGAGCCAAAAGATCATCTTCTTGGTGAGCGCCGTTACCTGTGATTGTTAAGATCGATTTTTAGCTCGAGGAAGACATGAAAAAATGGAGGAGACCAACCTCATCGTCGGAGAGATACATGAGTAGCCAATTGGAGAAGATGAGATCCTTGGAGGAGCGAGGAAAAGTGAGGCTGGGGGAAGTAACGTCGGCACACAGAAACTCGACGTTCTTGTGGCATCCATTCACCTCCTTGTTCTACAAAAACAAAAAAAAGAGAGAAAGATCTTCCTTAGTCACCGAGAAGAAGAAGAAAAGATCTTGTCTAGCGACGAGAAACAATCGAGAAGAAGACGCAAAAGCTCTTGTCTAGAATCAGCAAGGAAAGAGAAAAAACTCAAAGAGAAAGAGGAAGAAACTAACCTTGTCAATGACCGACTGGACGAAATCCATGGCGACAACATGCTTGGCAGACTTTGCCAAGTCGCCAGTGAATCGCCCAATGCCGGCCCCAAGCTCCACCACGCTGATCCCCTCCAGAGGAGGAAGCATTGACAGGATCTGGAAGAAACCAAAAAGAATTTCGAGAGATAGTTTCCCTTCTTTCTCGCTCTTTCGTTCTCCTTCCATACCTCGGGACGCTCCTCTTGATCGAGCTTCGCCGCCTGGCTGTCGAGCAGCATTTCCTCCACGGTCAGCGCGGTGGAGTGCTCCTTCCAGTAGCTCAGCTGGGCATCGCGCTCGGCTAGGAAACAGGACCACAATCAAACCAATTCAAGAAACCACCAGGGGAGAAATCATCGCTGGATCGATCCATGGGCGCTAGAATCGACCGATCGCTTACTCGAAAGAATGGGGGCCGCCATGATCGCGATTCGCGCCTGGAAATCCTCTCTCGCCGATGATCCAACCGAGTGTTACCTACATGCACGAGAAAACTTTAGAGCAAACCCTCTCTTGTTTTTGTAGCAAGAAAACAAAAGCGCAGTAGCTCAGATCTCGCGGATCAAGCTTTAGGAAATGGAACATTATTGGCGATCGCGCAATCATCAAAGAAATAGGAAAGAGAGAAAAAGAAGAAAAGCTTCCTTCCACCGCCAACTTGACACGCGCTCGGATCTCCAAACAAATTGCCACCAAAGAGAGAGAGCGAGAGAAAAGTTTCAGACAAGGATCAAACACGCGTCCCTTCACAATCGCGAAAAACACTTTTTTTTTTTTCTGCGAGTCAGATCCAGGTGGGCCAAAACACTCAAGATTCAGATTCAGATTCACTGCTCAAACAGCAAAAAGTTCAGAAAAAATTCGTCAAAAAAAAAGGAGTTACTCATTTCCTTCGATTCAGATTCAGATTCACCGCCCAAACAACAAAAAAGTTCAGAAAAAAATCGTTAAAAAGAAAGGAGTTACTCATTTCATTCGATTCAGATTCAGATTCAGTGCCCAAGAACAAAAACAAAAATCGTCAAAAAACAAATGCTACTCATTTTCTCCTCCCAAAGTTCTAATTTTTTTTTTTTTTCCTCAGCTCGTATCTACATAGAAACCTTTCCAATCTATTAAGACCAAAAACCCAAAAAAGAGTGATTTTTTTCTTAGCGGTAAGGAAAGAAAGATTGCGACTTGCGTACCAGTGGCCATGTACAATTGCTGATGTCGCAGAGCACTCACTTCCTTTCATCGTCGTCTCTCCACAACTTGTGTGTGAACTCTTCTCTATCTCCACAGCTTCACGCATTTATCGTGGCTGGCCGACGCAACCATGCCCGTCGCTGGCGACTGTGCCAAGGCCGCAATCAGGCCCTGGTGCGCAGGGATTGTCATGCTTTTGTTCTCGACCATGTTCCACAGCTCCAGAGACTGCGAGACAGCGAAACGTTTACACAACTTTCGAAGAGATTTGTCGATTTCCCTACCTCGTAGCAGCCGATGATGAGTAGCGACGGATAGCTCGGGTGGAAGACACAGGAATGGAACTTGTTCCCGTTCGAGCACAGCTCGTGAACGCATTCTCCATCGCCACCGGAGCGGAGAGTCCAGACTCGGACTGAGTCCTCGCTGACGGAAGCCAAGTAGTCACCGTTTTGATCCCAGCATACGGAATGCACTGGCTTCGTGTGCCTCTGGAAGACGGACAGACTCGGTGGTTTGGAAAAAGCTCGTATTGGAAAAAGCTCGATTACCTGAAGAGAATGCCTGCACGTCTCGGCATCGACATCGAAGATAGAAACTACGTTCTCGGCGGCGGCAGCAAGAAGCCTGCCATGACGCGGTTGAAACCGCATTTGAGTCACGCCACCCTGTGAAGATCGACAAAAACCAGTCAACAAAACTCTCAAAGGTAAGAGCTATTCACCTTGAAGACTTTGGTGCAGATGCCCTGGCTTACACTCCAGTACCTGATCTCGCTATCACCGTCGCACGAACACAAGAGGTCTTCGTTCGCTGGATGGAAATCTAAGGACATGACCGATGTTTGATGGCCAGTAAAAGTGCGCAAGGAATAGCTTGGCTGCGCGAAAATGAACCAAGTCATTGCCAAGAGATACGAAGAATTTAAGAACTCACATTGTCTGCATCCCATACTCGTACAGTCTTGTCGAAGGATGATGTCGCTAACCGCGTCGAATTTGGACTAAACCGAACATCGGTTATCAAATACGAGTGTTCTTCCAATGTACTCCGGAGTTTTAGCGTGTCCATGTTCCAGAGCACGGCCTGCATTGTAAGAGCTCAGAAAAGAAAACTCGCAAATGTGAAGCTCACCTTCTTTTCATGGCCAGCACTGGCCAATAGCTTTCCACTCGAAGAGAAATGGCAGCACACAACTTTATTTGTACTGGCACGAAGACAGCCCACCGAGTTGAACGTAAATTCTGCTACAAATAAAACCTTCTAAAAAAAAAGAACTGCAAGACACACGAAACTCACCTTTGGACGCGTCGACATTAGGACTCGGCTTCGTACTGCTAAAGAGACCATCTCGCGGATCGGTTTCCTCGTGAGATAAAAAGGACTCAACGTTGTCATCCAATCCATCCTCGAGCCTGTCAATATCAGCCTGGAGCAAACTATTAATATTGAGGTCCTCGACAAAAACAGCTAAAAAGCCACAATTACCAGTTGATTAGAGGGTGACGTCAATGTACCGTGACCTTCTGATCCATACATCATCAAGGATTTAGAAATGCTGCTACTTTGATGCATCGGGCCACCCATAGACATAACGTCCCCAGGTGTATGAGTTGATGGTGTAGAAGGCGAGTTTGGAGATCGACCTGCGGTGTTTCCAGTTCCAGTGCTATTAGCCGGGCCAGAGGACGATGCCGGTTGCTTTCTCTTTCTTCCACTTTGGCTCCGAGTTCCAGTCTAAAATATATTGTGTGAGATATCCATATAAAATACAATCACAAAATCAGTACAAACCTTCGCTGTACCGGTGCTGTTGTTACTGCGGCTCGGTTCAATTGAACCATAGATTTGTATGGCTGCATCAGCTCCAGTTTGCTGCGGCTGCTGTGGAGTAGCTTGTTGAGGATTATTTTGCTGCATATTTAACTTACTGTTCTGCTGCTGCATTACCTTCATCTGAAAAAGAACACAACAAAAAGAAAGAAAAAATGAGCGAAACGGTTAGTACACACTAGTTCTCAAAAGCGAATAAAATCAAGACCGGACCGTGCTAGTTAGACATCGTCTCAGGCATCTCTAAGGGGATTACCATATAAAAGACGAAACTATCTCATCGTACTCTCCGGCATCTGCAAAAGGACAACTCAGGAGACTCAACCGGGTATTTTTCGCATAGCAATCATCATCAGTTAGCGTGTAAGTGTCGGTGTTAGTAGTTACAAACCTTCATTAGAAGCTCCTGGTCTTGAGATGTTGCACGCGACAGAGGTGATGCAGCTTGCAAGGGAGAACCAATAACCGCGGCTGCTGGATCGTTGAAAACATTCGCTTGTCCTTCTTTTCCATTCCTGTTGTTGAGTAGCATTTTGAACCGCCGAGGATCTACATCAGCTAGTGCTGATGAGGGAATGCTGCCTTGAGGCTGAGCCTGAAAAAGTAGCTGCTGTTGATGAGGAGTCAATGCATGTAATTGCTGGTAAGCGTGTGAGGACGACTGTAGAAATGGTTTCTGCTGCTGGATCAAGCGTTGATCCATGCCCTGCTACGAGAAAAAGCATTAATAAATTGCGACGAAAATAGAAACAGAAAACCACTTACAGCCAAAGACGGCCAGCTCTTCTGTACAAGTAAATTTGAGGATTGATTTGTGTTCGCGCCTGGTGCTAATATACCGCCTTTCATATTGAATAATGCGGGATCAGTTGCTGGTGATCTTTGATTTAATAAATGAACATCACTTTTATTATCCTGCATTATAGAAAAGATTTGTAGAACCTGTAGAACAAAAGAACCATGGAGTAAATACCTGAAGTGCTTGTTGCTGACGAGCCTGAATGCCAGCTGACCTGCGCAAGAGAAGTAAATAAAAGTTAAAGGTCGTAAAGAAAATGCAACATCATCCTACACACCCTGGAGGAGCAACTGAAGGCTTGATATCTGGGTTTGGATCCAGTGACGTATCTCCATACCTCTGCCAAAACAAAGAAATAAATTCAGCCTTAAGATAGAAACAAACGTCTGCTAGCACACCTTCAAAGATGGCTCATCTTGCTTGAGCTTCTCCTCGTAGAGCTTTGCAGCCATAACATTAGCCGTCGGCGTGGCTTGACGAAGAAGAGCTTCCGAAGGACTGCTCATCAATGGCCTTTGCTGCTGTTGAGCTTGCTGCTGCTGATGATGCTGCTGTTGGTGCTGTTGAGCTTGCTGCTGCTGTTGTTGCTGCTGCTGCTGCTGCTGCCTGAGAAGCTGCATTTGATGGAGAGTTTGAGGCTGTTGTTGCTCGCGAGCTTTCAGTTTCTGGGTCTAAAAGACATTCACTATATCAGCTCCTCGAGAACAAAGGAAAAAAAAAAACAAAAAGAGGGTTTGATCCAACCTCGATGTAAGCCGCTGCCACCTCCGAGTGCTTCTCATTCGTGCGAGCAATGAAGATATCCCAAAACACGGACCACCACTCGAACAAAAATCCCCCGGGTGCATCGATAGCTACAAAGTTCCAAAGAAAAAAGGATCACTCGTGACTCCACCAAATCAATCGAGATGACAAACTTACCGACGGGATCGGACGACACTTTTCCTTCCGTGAAAAAAGCCTTTGCCGAGTTCTGCAAGTTCCTCTTCGTGAGATAATCATGGATGTACACGTCCAGCCTAAAATCCAAGCGTAAGAAACACGATCATCGATCATTTCATCAAGAACCCAGATCACGATAGCGCGAGCTGGAACCACCGGCATTAGCGGCAGCAGCAGTAACTTACATCTTATCCGCCTCCCAGTTGCTCTGCGCCATGGCTTCTGGCACCGAATTGGCGCACGAGCAAGGCGCCGATCGATCAGAAGCTACTGTCGCCAAATGCCAGCCGAAATTTCGCCAGCGCCTACCCTAGCTAGTGCGAGAATGCCGCGCGCCCTCGTCCGCCATAGCCGCGAGCTCACTCACTCTC
>NW_003314273.1:2866193-2899854 GCF_000143415.4 Selaginella moellendorffii
TTAACCGACAGCTGGAAGCATAACCAATTGTAAATTTCCACGTGGACAGGACAGAATGTACTTGGAATGTTCTTGGGCCACGTTAAACCCAAAACCTTCCCCGGCACGCATATTCGCAATCTTCGTACACATCTTATTTATCAAAAATTTGGCCTAAGACAGGACATGAATCTTCCAAAATAATATCTTCTTTGTGTCGTTCACTTCTTTGTAAGATTTCTTGTGTCTCGACCATAAAAATCATGTTTTCTTCAGTCTCGAAACTCGTCCATAAACCTTTGGTGGAAGCTCGTCAAGCGAGTGATCAAGGCTGGCATCTTTTCCTCGGCCGGAAGAATAGTGCATCTGATGTGCCAAGTTCCGGGAACCTGAGAAAACGAAGTATAGATAAGCTCGGTTCTCGAGAAACCAAAACAATGTAGCTGGAAACTTACTTGACCGAATCCTGAGCCAGGAACGACGACAATGCCAGTTGCATCGAGTAATCTCCGAGCGTAAAACGTATCAGCAGCCATGGAGACCGCTGCTGCAGCCTTGAGAGCTCTCTCCGGTAAATGGAGCCGAGGAAACAAGTACATCGCGCCCTCGGCCTGGTTGCAACTGACGCCTTCTAGCTTATTAAATCCTTCGGCCAGCAGCTGCAAGAGGAGGGACTTAGTCTCGGGCTGAGCAGGAAAAAAAAAAGGAAAACACGGCGAGATCGTCGTCTTTCTGACCTTGGCGCGTCTCGCAAGTGAAGCCAATATGCCATCACGCTCTCGGACGTAGTCTTCATAAGATTCGTCGCCGGCCTGCATGTTGACAGCATTCTTCAGCTAGAGAAAAACAAAAAACCAGAAGAGGCTTGCTGATACCTTTGGAGGATTCGAAACCAGGCTCATTAGAATTTGACCGGAAATGTTTGAGCAAAGATTCACAGACGCGATCTTGTAGATTTGTTCCTTGACGTCTTTGTCCACTCCCGTAACTTCCATGTAGCCCCCTCTTCTTCCGCATTCACCGTAATAACCTGTGTGTCAGAACTAGAGATCATCAGATTCCCAGAGAACAAAAAAAGCTCCCAGTGTATGCAACTCACCTTTTGAAACCGAATGGAAGGATACTATGCTGAGATCGTTTTCTCCTAGTCCCATACTTCGCGCAACTTTCTTGAATGATTGGAACTTTTTACCTTCAGCATAGATGTTCTCTTGATACACCTGCATAAAAGAAAATGTCAGCGCACCTTCTAACAAAGATGCAAACTAGAAAGCGCTTGGTGAACTTTGGGAAAGTTATCACCACGCACAAACCTAAGCTGTCTTTAATGCACCTCATCAGCAAGTAACAAAAGCCGCTCGTCCTTGCAAAACTGAATAATTTTTTTCTGGTTTTCTTCCGACAGGACCTGGAAAAACAACGCAAAGGATTAATAACGACTTAAAATTGCGTGGAGCACTATCGGCAATGAGGAAACACCTGACCAGTCGGATTCCCAGGATTGATGACTACAAGAGCTCGAACATTGATCCCAGAACCCCTGGCTTTCTGGATTTGCTGTTGAAGTTCCTGCACTTCAAGACCCCAACCTGCGCTCTCATTCAAATAGTAAGGAACCTGCGCAAAAATGTAAGTTTTCTGCGAAGCAAAACCTCCGAAAGCGTACCAAGCTTCCTCCATGGAGTGTCATGGATGCCGAGTACAAGGGATATTGCGGTATAGGACACATGATCCCGTCCTTTTCCGAGCTTATAAGTAGCTGCATCATCATATGCACCTAAATAGCACAAAACTCACTTAGTTTAAAGCTCAAAGCTCAATGCGAAGTAAACTGCTTACTGCAACACTCGCTCCATCTGTAAGGTATAAATCCTCCGCTTTGGCCGGATATCCATCACGACGTGCAATGGCTGCTGCAATTTCTTCACGGCAATATTGTAGACCCTGTAGCAATGTCAGGACCACTCAAGTTGAGAGTCCAACTTTGCAGTACGCACCTGGCTGTGGCTATAAGCACCAGTAGCCTTTCCAGGAATTTTATCTATGATCTTCCAGGCTCTTGCTATAGCATCAGCACTGCGGAAAGAACGCTCCCGTTAAAAAAAGCTGGAAACTTGCGTACTTCTTACCTGAAAAGAGCATGAGTTTCAGCTTTATCGAGTAGCGAAGGGTTGTCACACAAAGCAACCACCTGAGATACGAAGAAAACCAAGCATTTATACCGAGGCCCGGAAAAAGAGAAGAGACTTTCGAGTAAAAACACTTGCCTCTCGAAAAAAAGTGATTGGTACTTGGCCTAGAGACTGTGGATTCCCAATATTGCAGTAGATAATCTGCACACAAACGACGACAGTGAGAAAACATTCCACAAAACCAAGGCGTTTTTCTCACCTCCTCGAATGGTAGCGACGATGGTTTCGTGATTAGTTCCTGTTCCAGGAGCTGGAAAACATGCCACAAGTCAACAACGTGAACAGGAAAGATAAAATAGAGAAGAGAAACAAAGAAAGGGGCAGCACCTGTGCTCGCATTACAATCTCTCCTCGGACAGCATACTCACATTTCATCACCTGGACAAGAGAGAATTCAATCAAGCTACAAGCATCGACGATAGATTTTACCTTGGGATTGACATTCCCTATGGTGAGCGGCGACAACCACGTCATGGTGGAGAGCTTCCGGATCCCTGCACACCCGCCCTTGCTTGCCTCCTCCTCCACAACCTCCGCTGTAGCGATTGCAGCGGCGGAGAGCGATCTGGATTGATGATCCATGGAGCTGCCGACGCTGGCCCCGATGCTGCCTCTGCTTCGCCTCGCCGCGGCCACCGCGAATCTCCGGAGCATCGCGAAAGCTTTTAAACCCTAGCCAAGCCCCCCCTAGGGTTTGCCGGCCACCAGGTTGCTTCGTTGCCACCTTCCTCAATGGCCACCACATTGGTCAAAGTCATACGCCTCCATTTCTTTGACCGGACCGGCTCATCACGTCCATAGAGATTTCCTTGACAACCATCTCAACCCTACAAAAATTTGATCATCACATATGCCCTGTCTGGGCATATCCCAGTCCACTTATAGTGGCGGCCAAGCCATGGACACAGTAAAAATCAAAAGAAATCGTTGAATAGCGATAGAAGACGCGAAAGACTCGCTCCAATCGAAGCGTTGAAAGAAGCGCTACTACATTGACAATGCTGCACACGAAAGCGTTACAGTGACATTACTTCTTTGTGTCGAAAAAATCGCTCCACGAAAGCGTCGAAACACCACCATAGACAATACTTTCCTCGAGCTTTAAAGATTTCTGGCACTGTTCTCAAAGACTTCCAAGAAGAGTTACTTAGAAGAACTAAGGAAGCTACTTACAGGAAGTGCTATAGCGTTTAGCATTTTGTCAAGCCGATGGCTGAAAGAGCTGCTGCGGTGCCTCGTGTGATTCTGAGAAGCTGTGCCTCAACGTATGTCCGCGGTCCTGTCTCGTGTCCATGAGGTTCTTGATCGAAGTAGCACACTTCCAGGCAAGAACATCGGAGTTGCACTCCGTGGCTACAGACAAGAGTTTAATCCAGTTATCTGCAAAAAACAAGCGAAAAAACAAAATAACGAAACCAATCAATGAACGAAAACATCGTACCAGGAGTGGCGACTATGGCAGCTTCAGACCGCAACTTAAGTACATCGACACCATACTGAAAGAAAAACAAAAGCACAGAAGAACTGTCAATCGATCGGTTACTAGATAGTGTAATTACCTTGTGAGCAGCCACGAACAGATCAATACCTCGCTGCTCTATCAAGGATGCATCCAAATGACCCGTGTAAAGGAACTCGACCATCGCTTTCACAATGTTGAAGGATGCATCTTTCATGTCGATCCTGGAGGAGTTGCTTTCGATGTTAAGTTTCAATATCTGGAAGATAAAACAGCGATATTAGCTCTGTGAAGCTTCAGTTCATCACCAGGAGCTCACCTTGGATGCGCCAGACAAAAGAAGTTTTAATGCTTCGATATGCCTCCCTTCTGCCCAAAGCTCGATCGTCTCATGTTTTCCGCTATGAAACACGCTCTTCCAGTTTTTTTGTATGATTTCTGGAATGGCGTTCTCATGAACCGTAGGTTCTTTCACATTGTTAGCAACGTAGTGTCTAATGGTTGCTTCCGCCAGTAGCTTGAGCATCGAGTCCCAGTGACGATACTCCCATCCTACGTAAAAGTCAGTCCAAACCATAAACAAAGTGAATCCATCCATACCTTTCAGATAGAGCGACGACTTGAGCTCCACGCGACCAACAATGGTGGTTTTTGATGAAAATCTACTTTCCTTGTTTCCAAAACACCTGTGTGCTTGACGTCGTGACGGATGATGGAAATCCGATGGGTGGCTGGAGTACCAGCAGCCTTGGCACAAACACTCGCTCCATGCTTGATAAGAAGGTCGACCATTTCCAAGTTCCGAGATTGCTCGTATTTGTACACTGCTAGATGCAATGCAGTCATTCCCTGGACAATCCAATCCAAGTTGCGATGAACAGGAGGAACAAACAAAAAAACAGTGAAAGAAAATCTCACATCATCATTGTAGGCATTGACATCCAGCTTCCTGTTCTTAAGCAACCCTTCCAAGGCCGTGACATTCCCATCCTCTACGCAGCGAAAGAATGTGGCTTGATCCAGCCGCAGATCATGCCCTGCATCATCCGACAGTCCTACAACTTCTACCGAGGGCTTCACCTGATCAAGACGAGGACTCGCAGCGCTGGCGCTCAATCTTGGGGAAGAAGCCGCCGCCCCAGCCGATAGCAAAGATTCTTTCCCAAGCGACCCCGACAAATCCACGGACTCCAAAGATTCCAGCTTCGGCGGGAGCTCCTGAGGATCCGCGATCGGTAGCGCTTGATCTCCTTCCAAGAGCCTTGGCACCGGCTCCAGGCGCTCGTCCGCCATTGCCACGCCGTACAGCGAAGCCCTCGCGGTGTCAAACAAATATGAAATGTAGGAAAGGCCAAGGGTTTATGCTAGACATTCCGTAACGTAAATCTTTCGATCCAACGGCCATCGGGCAGCCAATCCGACGGTTAATACGAGGGATATTCTGCTTTTAGTGGATGGAATGTATTTCAAACGTTGACAAAGATGTGTCCGTACAGGCTTCGCTCAAATTATGTTCCATTTTAGGGTCTTTCTTTCGTGTGATTCCCCCGCATTGAGATGCTTCAAGAAGGGCGGCGATGGCGATCACTGGCGCCGGGAGTGAAGCCGGGCGAGCGATCGATCTGGTATGTGCTCCCTCGGATCTTTCTCCGGCAAATTTAATTCCCTCTCTCCAGGTTCTTGGAGCATCTGAGAGGGATATTTTAGGCGATTTCCGCCGCGTTAGCTGCTTCTTAGGCGACGAGACGATGAATTCTTGGAGGATTCTTTAGTTCTTCTTTGGCAATCTTGCAGGTTTTGGTAGCAAAGATGAGCACGGCAGTGCATGGCACCAACAAGAACCCTCCTAAGCGCGGGCCTTCTCTCTCGAGAAAAAAGACGCCATCGGAGAATGGCGGCAGCGCTCTGCAAAAATCGCGCAGTGGCAGTGGCGGGATGATCTCGTGAGTTCGTTATTTTTTCTTTCTTATCCACTTTCCCGACACTAAACTTGTTTTTAAAGATCGGGTGGGACAGCGGAACGCACAGTGAAAAAGCTGAGACTTTCCAAGGCCTTGACTGTTCCCGATGGAACATCGGTCGCGGATGCATGCAAGCGAATGGCGAATCGCAGGGTTGACGCTGCTTTGCTTACGAATTCGAGTGCTCTTCTTTGTGGAATCATCACTGATAAGGTAACGCTAGATAAATAACTTTAGCTTGTATTCCTAGCTTTCGAACTTGTGTGTTTAGGACGTCGCAACTCGAGTGATTGCTGAAGGCTTGAGACCCGAAGATACCCCCGTTTCGAAAGTGATGACACGGAATCCTACCTTTGTTATGAGCGATTCTTTGGCGGTGGACGCACTTCAAAAAATGGTTCAGGGTATGTTGATTTGCTGTTTCATCCTTGTATCTGATCTAGAGATATCGGTTGTTTTACAGGAAAGTTCAGACACTTGCCTGTCGTAGACAATGGCGAGGTGATTGCACTTTTAGACATCACGAAGTGCCTGTATGACGCTATAGTGCGCATGGAGCGGTCTGCATTGAAGGGCAACGCGATTGCAGCAGCTGTGGAGGACGTTGAACGTCAATGGGGAAACACGTTTTCTGGTAAGAAATGTCCCAGCATAAACAGAGTTCTAATTGAAATATTCTTGCAGGGCAGTCAAATTTCGTTGAGACATTGAAAGAGAGAATGTTTAGGCCGACGTTAGGAACACTAGTTAATGAGAATACGAAGTAAGACAACTAGTTGTTAGCGAGATTACTTTTAACGCATCTACCTTTTCAGAGTAGCCACTGTTGCGCCCGGTGATAGCGTTTTTACTGCGACAAAGAAGATGCGTGAATTGAAGGTTAACTCCGTAGTAGTAACTGTTGGAAACAAGCCTGTGGGTATTCTCACGTAAGTCAGCCTTTTTTCATACTTTTTCCTCATCAATAATTCGAGCAGATCCAAGGACGTGTTAATGCGAGTAGTTGCAGTTGGTGTTGCTGCTGATATACCAGTTGAAAAGGTACAGGCATCGAGATTGCAGTTGAAAGCTTACTACTTTTGTAATGTCTGTTTTCTGCCAGATTATGACGACAAATCCAGAATGTGCAAACTTGGAAATGACGATAGTGGATGCCCTCCATACTATGCACGATGGCAAATTTCTCCATTTGCCAGTGATAAATAAAGGTTGGCTTGGTGCTTCAGCTTTCTGTTTTCTTATCGTCTTTTGTTTTCAGATGGTCATGTTGTATCTTGTGTTGACGTTCTTCATATTACGCATTCAGCTTTCGCAACGGTCAGTTTTGAAGTAAAGCGTTTACGAAAAACTTCATATCGTGTTGTTTGGTCTTTAGGTTGGCTCTACTCCAGGACCAGGGGATGGAGGAATGATGCAAAAATTCTGGGATTCGGCTTTTGGACTAGAACAGTCTACCGAAGACGACGACGATTCCAGAAGGTAAAACTCTGAATTTGCTACTTTTTTGACTTAACATGCTTGCGGCCAGTGATGTTTCAGCTAGACTCCATCTTCATGCTGAGGGAGGAAAGGGTTCAGCAAACACATTTTCATTTAAGCTAGAAGACAAGAAGGGCCGAGTCCATCGGTTCCAATGCGGCGAGTGATTTTTCTTCTTTTCTTGTTTTTATTTTGCAATTCGTGACTGAGGGCTATTTTTCAGGCTCTGAAACTCTAGTCGATTTGGTCGCCGTCATAAAGAACCGAGTGGGGATAGATGTTCCACAAATACTGGTATTTATCATTTACATTTTCTGTGCGACGCTTTGTTTACTTTTGGTGGGGCTTCGTATATATCCTTCCAGTACGAAGACGACGAAGGGGATAGGGTTTTACTCGCTACGGACAGCGATCTTGTAGATGCACTGCGATTTGCTAAAGTCTCCGGCTCGAAGGTAATGCGTTTGAACCTTACCTGCAATCTTAAAAACCTATTAAATCTTCATTTGCAGGGCTTGCGGTTGTTCCTGGACGAGTCGACCGAGAGCCCCTCTGCCGTAACAAAAAAGAAAACTCCCAGACCAGCTGGTGGGGTACCATCGTCCTTCGACTTTGCATTCAAAGAGAGCTGGCCTGCGTCTACGACGACGGCAACTATTGCTGCGGGTGCAGCTATGGTGGTTGGATTCAGTCTCCTGGCATACCTGAGAAGGTCCAACCCGTAAGTAGCATCAGAAAAACATCGAATAAGTTGATCAACTTCTTCCTCTTCGCATAAAAAGCTCTAAAGGAAGGCTGGGGGGGCAACGTAAAGGTTAGCTGTGCCATAGAACTTTGTAGTTCTGACCGAGTTTTTCTTGCGGCTTGTGGTGCAGAGAAGCTCTGCTCACGAAAACGAAGTCGTTGATATCACACCTCAAACCGAAGCAACGGCAGCGCATAAGATTTGTTTGGCTGTCCGATGATAAGTTCCCTTAACTTACATGCTTTGGATTCACTACTCTGTCGTCAGATGATATGGAATTCAAAGCTGTGGCAGAAAGAACACTCGAGAAAAGGAGGCGTTGGTGGAAATCTGATGAAGAACAAGCCAACTTTCTTTCTGGTGTCCGAATTCCAGGAAGCGTAGAGCTCGCAGAGCGCGAAAGTTTGGATAGATCAACAATGCCAACCGCATTACGAGGGGCGTACGTATTTTCATACGTTTGAGACGAGCGTCACAGCTGGCCCCCTGGCCAGAATAGCGAGGCGCCAAAAAAGTATAAAATGAAAGGGAGGTCGCACAAATCAATGCGCTATGGCATCTTCCTTGCTCGCCACCCGGATAAAGGATGAAGAGATTCCGGAATCTCTTCATTTCGAAACGGGCGAGGAGATGGAGCGCTGGGATTCGCACTACGCTGCCATGATTGCCAGATCTTTCCCATGCTACGTAGAATTGGCCACGAGATGGACGGCCGGGATTTGGTAGGCGCTCACTATGATTGCCAGGTTATTCCAAGCATTGGGAAATTTTCTCCCCTACCTGGCACAACGAGAAATGGTGGTAGGTGAAACCTTGTGTGAGACAAAGCTTCACCTAAACCATTTAAACCGGGCAATGTGACTTTTCTTTACTTTTCACCGCAGTGAAAAAGAGAATTATCCGCCAGGGTTTATGTTAATGTGATCCCTACTTCCAGTTCTTTGGCTTGTTTTGCTGCGCCTTGGCGGAGGCGGCAACGAGGCGATCGCTCGATGGATAATCGCTGATCTGCCAGTGTCGCGGTGAAATTTCCGGCTCTCGTTTGCTAGCGCCTCGATTCCAGGTGATTTTGGAGCTCCGGTTTGGTTCTTGGGAGTTATTTTCGATGATGAATCCATCGCTCTCCCTGGATTTCGTGAAATTCATGGATTCTCTCTCTCTCTTTCCCTGGATTTCTCGCTGTGCGGATGGTCGTTTCCCCTTTGCCTGGCTGATTTCTCGATTTTTCTTTGGCGGTCCAGGGGAAGAGAAATGGGAATCAAATGGCTCGAGTACACACCAGTGGAGCGAATGAGCACGAAAGAAGATAGCGATGTCGAATATCTATACGTGGAAGTTAAAGGTGAGGATAGTTTCCATGAAATTTCTTTTATAAAAGTGCTTGATTGGCCTGGATTTTGTCGACCACCGTGTGAACCAGCTCCACGCATGGCCGGCTTGACTCTCAAATGCTTTACCTGGATGATGGAGTCCACTATTGGAACTTTTTTTCTAAAACCAAAGCTTAAGAGGGACAATCTTATCACAAAGGTTAGTGATCATAGTTTGTCTTGCTCAATGTGTTGACATTGTTTATGGCAGACATTTGTGCAATCCCGGTATGATGAGCCTCCCATGTTTCAGCCTCATTTCTCATTGCCAGGTAGTTTTTTTGTGAGATCATATAACCTGAATTGGTATTTAGATAGAGCATTTACTTTACAGAACCGGAGGATGGTGTGCTGACGCTTGACTCGAGTCTTTCGGTTCCTGGTAGAGTTTCCCGCTCGTTGGACTGCCTTGGTAGCCTTCACGAAAGGAAAGCCGGGGATGGAGCATATGTGTTTCGGCACTGGACTATCCGGGACTATACACACGCTTATAAGTCTGGCCGCATTACGCCAACACAGGTGATATTGGTTTTTTTAGTTTAAGCACTGCATTGGATTTAGCGCTCATGCGATTGATCATGCAGGTGGCAGAGAGATTTCTCTCTGCGGTCGACGAGTCTATAAAAGGACAACCAGGAATGAGTATCTTTATCGCATATAATCCTCGAGATATACTTCGCCAAGCAGAAGAGTCCACTTCCCGATACAAGCAAGGTACAAGTTTGTTTTTCTCCACGATTACTTTCTAAATCTTTGACATGAAGGGAAACCTTTGTCTGTTCTCGACGGAGTTCCAATTGCTGTGAAAGACGAGCTTGATTGTCTGCCATACGACACCACCGGTATATTTTAATTTAGCGTTAGTAGTCACTTTATAAACGTTTCGCTCATTTCAGGCGGCACGAAATGGATGAGTAAAGTGAGAGATGTCAAAGAAGATGCAGCATGCGTATCGAAATTGAGGGCGTGTGGAGCGATGCTTGTCGGAAAAACCAATATGCATGAGCTCGGGCAAGGCACTACTGGCATCAATCCTCACTATGGGTATCACATTTATATACAAAACGTATTTTCGACTCATGACCGTGTTTGACAGGGCAACACGAAATCCTTATAACAAAGCAAAAGCGTCTGGGGGATCATCTGGAGGTTCAGCTGCTGCAGTGGCTTGTGGACTCTGTCCTGCTGCATTAGGAGTCGATGGCGGAGGTAATGTCCAGCCACGAGACTTCAAGCTCATGTCTCGTTTACAGGCTCTGTGCGCATGCCGGCAGCACTCTGCGGGATTGTTGGATTGAAAGGCACATTCGGGCGTATCTCGTCTCATGGGTATGTCTTTTAATTTCTTCTCTTCACGTAGATGTTTACGATTTAGAGCAGGGTGCTTCCTCTAAACTGGACAGTTGGAAGCGTTGGGGTATTGGCAGCAACGGTCGAGGACACGCTTATAATGTATTCGATTTAAATTATCAGTTTTCTCTTTTCTCATAAAACTACTGTAGGTATGCAGCTGTTCATGGCCATCTTTCTAGCGACCGCATTGTTTCAATACCTGTAAGATGCCACTGAACTTTTTTATTACCTTCACATTGTCAACAACAAGTCTGTCCTTATTGCAGCCTCAGGTCACTCTGCCACAGTTGAACCGTATCGAGAACGAGGCTATTGGCAGTTTAAAACTTGCAAAATACACCGAGGTTATCAAGGCTATGAGGCCTGTAGTGTTTGCTGACGATCTGCTTTTCATCCAGTGGTTTGATGATTCGGATCCTGATGTGAAGGACCGATGTTATGCAGCCTTGAGTAAACTACAGAAACGATATGGTTGCAAGGTGAGCGTGATTTTTTCCTGTTTACTATCAGCTGAATGGTGTAATTTTGAACAGACGGTTGAGGTCACTATACCAGAATTGGAGGAGATGCGTTTAGCACATTTTGTCACAATCGGCTGCGAGTGTTACAGCTCCATTGGAATCCAATATGAAAACGTGTAAGAACGTATACTGTGGATCGAGAACTAAGTGCTTTTTTTGCAGAGGTGTAACCGCTACTGGTGCGGATATCCGAGTTGGATTTTCTCTGTATAAATCCTTTACGAACACCGAATATCTTTCAGCGCAACGCATGAGGCAAGCCTTGAAATCTCTTTTTGTAAATAACTGGCACTGGCTTTACACAACAGGTATCGCCAAATGTACTACCATATGCAGATATTTAAGAACGCAGATGTGATCGTAACTCCTACCACAGCGTGAGCTTGTTAGAACCTTGGTTGCATACTCTGATGCCTTGATCCACAGGGCAACAGCACCGTCTATTTCGTTGGACGCTCTTGAATGTGGAGAACTCAACTATGTCTATGGAGGTAGCCGTCTTGAGTTTTGCTAATGTTCCAGCGATTTGTTTCAACGTGAATCATTGCAGCTAAACTCATGCGGTACCAGATTGCTGGGAACTTCATCGGACTCCCCGCGATATCCGTGCCGGTAAACCACATGAACAAACTCCATCTCTAGCTAGCTCAATCTTTGGAGTTACCAGGTTGGATTTGACCAGGCGGGCATGCCGATTGGCATCCAACTTATCGGGAAACCATGGTCGGAAGCTACGCTGCTCAGGCTTGCATACGTGATTGAGGTGAGAGATCACGTTCTCCATTCACAGAGATGATAAAAGCTTTTTACTCTACAGGGCCTTTGTGCTGCTGAGAGCCGGCGGCCAGAGGTGTTGTTCGATCTCTTGCTATAAATTGGGCGAGCTTTGTTTATGCAATGTAATTTTTAGTTTTTATCTAATTAGAGCTTAATGTTAGTACTTGGCCTCTCAAACGGTGTCACCTTTTATAAAGGGAGATTTTAAAACTTGAGGGCGGGCTTACAAAGTGTCATCAGATCATCAGAGAAGATGATCTCGATGATGTTGCGCGACGAATCGCCACGCCCCAGCTCCGACACTGAAGAACACAAAGAATTAGAATGATCGTGGAAACGGTTGATCAAAGAGAGAATATTTTGCGACCATCAAGTGGAAGAAAGGAAAATACTCCAAATTTAGACCACGGCCATATATATATATATATATCTAGGTAGAAAGTTTTTATATATGGCAATGCTTCGGGCAGGTCGGTTATGCCGGAGGTTTTCTTCTCTGTCAAAGGCGTCGCTAGACGTAGATGGTGTCTTCATGAACCGATGCGAACTGGCGAAGTTGCAGAGGGCGCTATCCAAGCGCCCGGGAGATGCCGGAGTCGTGGCGGCTCTGCAGGGGCCCAAGTCGTCGGGCAAGACCATGCTGATCAGCGAGTTTTGCAGGAGGCAGCGGAAAGGTATGTTTGCTGGAACGTCCACGTACGTGAGTCTTCGTCACCCTGGTGTCACCGACCCCGGGCGCTTGGCCGCGGGCCTCATGGGGGGCTTCCTCAAATCCGTATCGTCTTTCCGGGCTGTAGACACCGGGAACGATGTGGTCGGGCAATGGGCGATGGAGGTGGGGTTGAAGGATGAAGACTTGGAGACTCGTCCATTCGGCTATGGACACTTCCGACTGTTTGAGGAGCCAGAGCCCACGGGGATGGTTGCAGTGCTAGACGCTCTCAGGCGATGTTTCCTGTCATGGAAGAAGATCTTAAAGCTCGAGGGCGGGCTCTATACGAAGGGTTTCCCTACAATCTTTGTTGACGAGGCCAGTGCTTTGATGTCGTGGACGGAAACGGCTGATGGGAGAGCGGCCATGGACCTGCTTTTCAGATGTCTGTTGGCGATGTCCCAGGAGGATTGTTCGACTAACGTCGTCCTGGGGTCGTCGGAGAGCTTCTTTGAGCGCTGGCTGGGCAACTGCACCCCCCTCGGAGGTCATCGTGTGGCGCAGTGGTACGTTGGACATTTCCCGGAGCCCCTCGCCAAGGCATATTTCATGCGCCGGGTAGGGGAAGCCAAGCAGGCGGAGGTTGCTCCTCTGTGGGATGGCGTCTATCGCCTCTATGGCGGACAGGCGCTCGAGCTGAACCTCTTGGCGGGCTTGATTTGTGATTCTGAGCCGGGCGAAGCTGCGGAGGTCTTTCGAGGAGAAGCAGGGCTCTCAACCAGCAGTGCAGTTTCGGATGTGGTGTCAGGCTGGTCTCCCCGCCGCTTTGAGCGCTTTGATGGGAGAAGCGATGCGCTGTGGAAGCCAGAGGAATGGACTGAGGTGATAAGGGTGTGTGCAAAGGCGCCGGATGGTGTGGTGCCCAAGTGCGAGCTCAAGATAGCGCAAGATAGCGTTGACTCCATGATCGAGCACAATCTCCTTCAAGTGCAGCCTGTTATCAGCTGGGCTGAGAGCAGGACTGATCAAGACTTAGATTCCTATCCGCTTGACTCCATGATCGAGCACAATCTCCTTCAAGTGCAGCCTGTTATCAGCTGGGCTGAGAGCAGGACTGATCAAGACTTAGATTCCTATCCGCTTGTCATGCCAATGACAAAGGCAGAGCACCATGGGATGAAGGGGCTAGCCCGTCAATTTTCTTAAAGAATGTAATCATAGTCAATTAAAGTCAACGAATAGTTATCTTCAACCTTCACTTAGATTTTTCAACGAGAGTGAGGACGGTAAAGTCGAGACTTTGTTCTCCAAACATTGCTATAATTGATTAAAGGTTCCTTTGTGATAAGCTAGAACGAATCGAAACGAGAACGTATATCGTTAAGTTTAAGCCGGGGTTTTCGCTCCCCAGCCCTAACCCAGGAACTCACGCAAGCGAGCGCGCTTGGGGCGAAGAGAGGCGGCGATGAGCGTCCTGACGCTGGATCTGCGGCCTGGCGCTGGCATCGGCGCCTTCAGCCTAGGTATGGTTCCATCCTCCCGCGGAATTGACCTAGAATTCTTCTCTCCGGGCGCTAGCTGAGCTTGACTCTCGAGAAATTCGTGTCCAGGGATGCCAGTTTGTGAGGCGCTTGCTTATATCGAGCAGCATCACTCCGTCTTTGATGTCGTGCACATCAAATTCAACGACGAGGTGGAGAAAAATTGCTTTTTTCTTTCCTTTCTCCTCATTAACGACACTCGTTCAGGATCCGCTACAATTCGACCTTGTTATAAGTTTTCCAGAGCATGGATTTCACCTTCGTTTCGAGCCGCGGACGCAGGTCTGCGATTTTCTTGCTTTTTTTTTCTTCTTGCTTTCTCACCAATGGTAAATGCGTCTATTCTATTCTAGAGGCTTCGTCTGATAGAAGTATATGATGTCCAGCGCTTGCAAATGCGGTATGCCACGTCCTCGATTGGGTGAGCTCGCTAGCGTTTTTCTCTCCTTAATGGAATTTCTCGAGACTTACACTTTACAGAGGTCCCAGTGTCGCGGCTACCTTCGTTGCCGTATACGCACTCTTTGGCCCAACGTTTCCGGGATCGTTCGATGCAAAGCGGAATATCTATACTCTCTTCTATCCTGTAAGCCTTGTTTTTCAAACTTCCCAGCTTGAAGGTGGGGCTTTATGATCATCTTTGCTTGCAGGGCCTGGCGTTCACATTTCCGATTCCTGGCCAGTACACTAACTGCTGCCAAGATCGAGAAGGTAAGAGATCTACGTCCTGCACATAATGGCAATGTTTCTGACTTTCATTTTTTCGTTTTTTGGCTAAACCAGCTGAGCTGCCTATTGAGTTTCCAGATGGAACTACTCCTGTGATGTCTCGCGTCTGTATATATGACAGTGCACTTGGTGGTAATGTGGAGGCTGGCGCTAACCTTGCGGCTCTGATAAAGAAAGCCATCCCACCGCAACTACCTTCAGGAAGTTTATACATGGAAGAAGTCCATGCAAAGGTGCTTTGTCTTTGTAAGTTTCTTATGCCTGCCATCTAAACTTCTTCTCTTTTGCATCAACAGCTCGCTGAGGACCTGTTCTTTACAACCAGTAAGAAGCGCCTGCCGTTTGGAGCGTCTCCTCAGGACGTGTGGGCAGAACTTGGCCGCCCCGACGGAATTCATCAAAAGCAGGTAACTATCGACATGAGAGAGAGAGAGAATCAGTCACAACAATCTTTTCGTGTTACTCAGGTGGATCCTATGGTTATACACTCGGCATCGGATCCAAGGCCGAACTCAGCCCTTTGTGGTGACTACTTTTACAACTATTTTGCTCGTGGCTTAGACATCCTTTTCGACGGTCAGGTGAATAACTAGTCTTTTCCTTCCGAGTTTGTGACCCTGGAAATTTCTATCACTGCAGACACACCGGATTAAAAAGTTCGTCTTGCACACGAACTTCCCGGCCCATACCGATTTTAACTCCTACATAAAGTGCAATTTTGTTATACACTGCCCGTGTAAGTAGTCAGTTTGAATACTTAGTGTTCTTAGGATGACCCCTTTCTCTAGTGACAGGAAGCGACGAGAAAGATTCACACTATGTCATAACTGGCGATACAAAGTGGCCTCAAATCCAGGTTTGAGGCTTACCAAGCTTTGCTTTTTCTATCTAGTCTCGAGTAATAACCCGTGTGCTTTTGTGTATCTAACAGCAGCTCTTGGGAGACGCCGGCCGAGCAGCCATTCAAACGCAAGGCTCGGTTAGCAATCCGTTCGGGCCAACCTTCGTCTATGGCTACCGAAACATCGCATTTGAAGTAACCATATTCCCAAGTCTCTCTTTGGAACTCAGTGTGTTTTTTTTTTTCTTTGTTTCTTGTAGGTTATGAAGAACGGCCACATAGCAACTGTGACACTCTTCCAAACGAATTAGAGCGTCGCAAGAACCAATCTCTCTCAAAACTCTCAAATTGTACAGGATTGATGTAAATACTGCCCATCGCTTCGTGTGAATACGAATAATACAAGAAAGATGTTCTTGATTTGGTGTTCTTGGTTAGCTACAAAGTTTCTTAAAAAAAACTACCAGGAATCTCGGAGAGCTCGATGGTTGGTCAGCTCTAAAGGAGAAAAGAGAAGAAAAAAAATTTACACTGGATCGTCCATTCCTTTTTTCACAATGCCTCGTGACACCCCGCCGTTTGCAAGAGCACTGCTTTGATCTCTTCGGGGGCGATCTCGGCATCGCTACATTGCTGCAAAACAAGCCACCATTACCATTTGCACGAGAGGAAAAGAGAACTTATACCTCGGCACGAAAGACGTCGAGGACGAAGCCATTGAAGCAGCTGATAACAGCCTGCTGGACGTCCAGGCCAAGATCATCCAGAGCTCTCATTGTGGAGAGCAAAAGGCCTGGCGTTCTCGCGCAGAACATATGAATGTTAATTCCCTTGCCATCCCTTGTTCTCACCTCCACCTACAAAGACAAAGCCAAGGGGAATAAAAAAAACCATGAGAAAGGAACCACTTGGTCTTATACTACTATAGACTCCTACTATAGTACCTTTGCTGGCTGGAGATCTGTAGGAGGCCCGGGGAGCAACGGAAGCGGGGAGATGCTGGACGCCGGACATTCCTCCTTGACGCAAGGAGCGAAACTTTGGGGCGAAAGCAACGCTCCGGATTGCTGCTGTGGCGGAATTCCCATGCTCCCTCCATCTGCTGGGCCTTCCAGCTCGCTGTGGAGCTCGTTGATCCTCTGGAGGAGCTCCTTGAGATACTCGATCGCGTCACCCAGAATAGATGCTCTATCCATCTGACAAAATCAAACCAAGTTGAGTGTGAGTGAGAGCGAGAGGAGAAAAAGAGGTAAAGGCATGGAAAGAGGAGCGGGCGAGTGAATGCCAAGTTGCCCGAGTGGTTTGAAAGTACTCACCTTTGTAATTTTGGGGACCACCGAGCGAAGCATGTACAAGCGATCATTAAGCTTCTTCCGCCGTCGCCGCTCCGCCATGAGATTCTTGGCCGGAAGGCCCTTGCGATTCCCCCGGCCGGAAGGGCCCTTGTCCGCCGCCTGGTGGCCGCCCATCGCCTCGTCATTCTCGCACAGAAGCCCGGATCCATCGTCCATCTCCTCGTCCTCGCGGAGCTCCAGATCGACGGTGGCCATGTCGTCGGACGCCGACAGCACCGGGCTCCTCTTATGGACCAGCGGCTTCTTGCTCGGGCTGCTCGGCGGCGGCGGCGCTGGATGATGGAGAGAATCGTCGCCCATCTCGAGGGAAGAATCCGGCGGCGCTTTGATCGCCCCGACGGCTGCTGCTATGGATGGAGATGTTTGCCCGCTCCCTGTATGCTGCTGCTGCTCGTGATGGTGATGGTTGTTCTTCCCGGACTTGGGCTTGGTCACCATCGAGGAGTGATCCTTGAATTCTCCTCCACTGCCACCTCCAAAGCAGTCGCCAAAAATGCCATTGCCGCTCTTGATCATCCCAATGCTGAGGCTGCTCCCAATTCCACTGAAATTCCCAAAGCTCGCGCCAGTGCTGGGGCCGAAGAGAGCTGGGAAGTCGAGGATCTGGCTGCCCGCCATGTCGGGCAGGAAGCCCGAGTGGAGATTGGCCACCGAGGACGAGGAAGAACACGCCGAGGAGGAAGCGGTGGCGTGGTGGTGGAAGCCGTTCCGGATGGGAGGCGGCGGTGGCAGCAATCCGGGCGAGAAATCGGTGATGAAGCAGCCGCCGGGCATGGAGGACTCGTCCAGGAAGGCGGACAAGCCGGTGGACCTGGCGTCGGATTTGCTGGCGGAGTTTGAGGCGGCGGCGGCGGCAGCCATGAAGTGGTGATGCGAGGGCTGCGCTCCTCCTCCAGCGGCGCTAGGGTAAGAAGGCATGTCATCGATGAGCGAGCCATCGTACCAATCCTCCTCAAACGAGCCGTGGAGTGCCTGATCGACCACCATAGCCTGCGCGGCAAGGGAAATTTCTCATCCAGGCGATCGATCACGCGGAGATCCAAGAAAGAATACCTTGTGCGGTGGCTGATGCTGCTGCTGCTGCTGCCGATCGTCCCCTATCGGCACCGTCCTGCGAAATTTCGAATCAAACAGTGAAAATTTCGGGAGAATCGCGGCAAGAACAGCACCTCATCTCCGATCCCTCGCCCCAGATTCCCTCCCTGCACAAGACGCTCGCATCCGACGCCATGGAATGAGAGCGCGCGCGCGCCGCGATGGTCGATCACCTCTCGGATTTCGGCATCACGAATGGCGCATTCCCGTCCCTGCGATCGCGATCATCTTTGTAGATTCGCCAGCGCCAAATTCTTTCTTGGCGGGGCGGCGTTGCCAGGCACCGCCCAACACGAAACACAAGGAAGCAAATCAAAGAAAAGGAAAAATTCACCGCACTTGAAATTCTTACCATGCGAGCTCCGTTTGTGTGACGGAACCGTCAGCCAAACGAAAAAGCGCGCCCTCCGTCCGGGCGACTGACTCCGCTAGACCGTCGGGCGTCAGCCCCGTCGGCGTGTACGGCGCCCGTGCCGTCGGATCTTACCGCATCGCACGGCTCCTGCAGCGCCACGGCGGTCCTCGGCATTGAATGCCGCGAATGCGACGGGTTTGAAGAACACACCAACCCGTTCGTACCATCGTCTAGATCATGTATCGTACGGACGATGATCAATCCTATTAGGAGAACTTGCAATGAACAAGAGAAAAAGGAGAGAACGAGAAACGATAGGCGCCGTGCTAGTCCCAAAGAGGAACGTCAACTTCATTAGGTCTTAATAGGTGGTGGGGCAAGATTCTGGAAAAAGGGAATCTTTACATACAGGGGCTTCTTCGATTTGATCAGTGCACCGCCTTCTCAAAAGCAGACGTAACCAAGCCCATGAAACAATTAGGTTGGAAAAGTTGGCGCAGTGGAATTCTCTGATTGCTTGGAATGGAATGGAAAGAAGATTGATGGACTGGTTGATTGATTGATTGATTGATTGCGTCCAAGCGTGTGGAACAACCAGACAACGTCATCCATGTGAGAGAAGCTTTCGCGCACAGCTTTGCGGGGGGAATTTTTGCAGCATCTCCTTTGTTCTTCGTTTTATCTTCCCTGTGGCTATCAAAGAAAAAAACAAAAGCAACGCCGCGACACAGGAAGGAGGATCAGAAGAAGCAAGAGGAAACAAACATATATACTTCTCTTTTGTGCTTACGAGCAAGACGTTATAAGTCGCGTCCTAATGCGACACTGGATCGATCGCTGCTGCGGCTGTGCTGTGCTGTGCTTGAATGGAGCGAAGGATGAGGATCTATCTCTGTCGATCGAAACTGACGTTCGCCCATCATCTCACTCTGGTGTTTTGCTCAAGTAATCTCGGATAAAAGTCGCTCTCCCTGACACATAAAACACGCAGAGTATAAACTTTTCAAGTGTACAAGCAAGAACCTGTTCCCGGTTCTTCGAGCTTTGTCGTGTGCTTCATAAATGTAACCAATCGCTGGCTTCCCAAATTCGCCTCCTATTCAGGTCAGCCACATCAATCAGATAAACTCACTCGGAGTTTTCTAAAGAGAAAACAAAAGCTTGTTTTCTCGAATAAATCTCTTACCAAACAACACGCTCGCCAGTGTGGTCACCACACTCACATGCAAAAATCCGAGAGAGTGCACAAGAGAATCTAGCAAGGTGGTGGAGCTGCACAGACAAACGAAATCCGAGATTTGTAAGTTTTCCTCGTCTCGAGATGCGTAAAAAATTGGCTGGAAAGCGAGAGACGGGAGAAAAGGGAAGAAAACAAACAAAGCAACCAACCTGGATGGACGAGGAATTGGGAAACAACGCCGTACAGGAAAATTGGCGATTCTTGAGGTGCCTCCTGAGATAGATCTGGATGGCGTTTCTTTAGCTCAAGACGCACGAAGCTTCTCTTTTCGGTGACCACTCGGGAACACCTACGAGTATTAGATCTGCAGAAAAGAAAGAGAGAAAAGATAAAAGCCAAACAACAAACAAAAGAGAAAGCCAGCCTTGCTACCTTTGTCCTTTTTCTCCAGCTGTTGGAATTTCATCCTTGTTGATGAGTTCGGTTCCTTTGCACCAAATGCCGCGAGGGGAGGTATGAATTTCCTGCACATTCAATTCCCAAGAGCTTTTAAGATCCTTTCTTTCCTTTCCCTCGCGAGCGAAATGAAGAACTTGCCGTTGAAGTGGAGTCGAGTGTGTCAAAACTTTAAAACCAATGAATGTCAAACCCTGTGGACAAATCTTGCGTGTTCTGTAGCTTCGAAGCTGGGAGAGGAAGCATTATTCATGCGTGATGGCTGGCTGGCACACGCCTGTTGACAAAATCTACACTGATTTGTCAAGAATCTGGGGCAAAAGCAAAATTACCTGGCTGTTCTTGAGCGGCAATTTAAGTCACAAATCTCTTTCCAAGTTGTGACCTCTCCAAAGACTTCCATTAGTTTTTGATTTCCTAATTTTTTCTTCCTCCTCTTTTCGCTGCGTATTTCCTGCACAGCAGCAGCTGCAGCAGCAGCAGCATCATCATCTTCGTTTCTAACAGAATGAAATGGAAATGCTTAAAACAAGTCACCTCTGTTGGCGACAAGGACGACGCTCTCTCTCTCTCTTTGCGTTTGCGAACGAGAGACTAATGTTCTTCCCGCAAGCGCAGATGTTAAAAATCGCGTTCGTCCCAAGTTTTAATGTCCTATGCACATGCCAGGAATTGAAATAAAAACTCGCGACAGCGACGCGTCTGGATCCAGCAGCGCAGCGAGCAAGCAGAGCGGCAAAAGGAATGTCAACCTCGGGAGCTATCGGATCAAGATGATCCTCCCGGAAACATCAGCGTCAAGAGAAAAGAAAAAGAGGCACACAAACAACAAAACCATCGGTCGCAAGCCAGGCGACGCGGCAGCGCCAATGCAGCGCCGCAACAGTAATCTAATCCACCCCCGAATCTAAAATTCAATGCTTACCGGAGCCCTACTACCGCCCGCGCCCATCGCCATCGCCATCGCCATTGCCCCCAAAACCCTAGAACAGAGTGTTAGGGCTTTAGTTTTAAATTTGGAATATTCACCACTACTTGGCGCGGGATTTTCGGGTGCATTGAACTTGGATGCCCAGCATAAAGAAATCCAGCCCTGTTTATACATTTTTCTCTTTGTAGCAGAGTCTTTTGTAGGGAGCACCAGCTTTACTCCTTGGATTGTGGAATTCACCAAAAAGTATAAAATAGACAGCCAAATTATAAAATAAAACTCTAAAAAATAAACCAAGAGAAAATTTCAGATGCGTTTCATAAGGCGCCTCCCAAATTCGCGGCCTGGCACCAAATTTTTTAAAATCCGCTGCCCGATTGATTGATTCCCATGGGTTTAGCTTCGGACAGCTCAAAGACACAAGCCTTTCTATTTTTATCTCCCCGCGAGCTAAAGAATCACTAAAATCAAGCCACAAGCCACGACTGGGTCTCGGCACCGCCCTCCACGGCCATCAAGGTCTCTTTCCTAAAACCATGAAAAATCTCTCGATCGAATCCATATCGAATTGTGTGTTTGGAATAAACTGGAGGCACAAGCGGCCAGCGAGCAGACACCAAATGCCACATCCAAAAATTCCACACCACCCCACCAACAAGCAAGGCGCCGAGTTGACACGAGTACGGCACTAGACAATCCCCGTACGGACGCCTTTGACCGGCCAGTCTCGGCAATTAGAAAGAAAGAGAAATAGGAAAAGCTTGAAATGAGGCAGAGATTTAAAGGCAAAGAAAAGAAATCCTGGCCGCTGTCCCCAGCCTTGTCGTTCGTGCTCTTGTTGTTGCCACTGTTGCTTGTGGCGAGGCATGGCACAGAGAACACAGTGGCCCCACATTTTATGATAGACAAAGAAAAAACATCGAGTTTTGGGCATATAAAGGGCTGCGGGGAATCAATCGGGATAGATAGATTCGCTGGAGATTCGGCTGCTTGAATGAGGACACTAGCAAGGAAGGCGGGAGCAAATTGCCAAGGGGAAGACGAGACATTCAGCCAGTCGAATCAAGCGGAATCGGTATTATATCTCCGGCCGTTACAGACTTTTGGAGAGAAGAAGGTGGCGGACATTGAGTGATTGATTGAGAGTCCAAGCTCGCCAACCAAAACGGTTGTTCCTGGAAAGGGGAATCTAACTTACCCCGGTCTCCAGGTCTTGGTCTCTTTTAGGTCAAGTCGTTCTTGTTAGGGTTCTTACGGTAAGGAAAAAATGAGCTTTGACCTTTTGCAAAACCCTAAAAAAAAGCTGTCCGGCCAGCACTCACATGCCACTGCCAAATGCCACAGATGTTACTCCAGACAGCCAGTCAAGAAAGCGACACACATTAGCTTACCATTGGCTACCCAGTAGCACACAACAGCTATAACAAAAATCAAATAAGAATTTCTACGAAACTATTTCTAGACGTACAGTGTATAGCTACGAAATACGTAAACTGCAGAGCGGGGATATTCTCTTACAGATTCCTACGCCACCTATCTAGCCCTAACTTCGACGTAACGCTCATATACTCTAGTTTTTCTTGCATTGCGCCTTGTGGCCCCGCATTATTGAACGGAGCAGAATTTAGTGGATCTTCCAATGTGACTGAAGTTTCCAAGCATCAAAATCAATCAATCAGGAAACAATATATATATATACACACACACACAAAGATTTAAGATAAGCTTTGCCTGCCTCATCCTTTGCGCACATTGGGAGGAGCGCGAATTTAGACCATATCCCCTGCTGCACAACAGCAAACCAAAGGCTGGCCCGGCCCGGGGCATATTCTAATCGCTTTGACCTGGAATCTCTCCGGGACGAGTTAAGAAATGCTGTAACCCAGCATTAGGATCAATCAGTGTATCCCATTTGGATAAACTAGATTAGAATAAGATAGTTTAATGGCCCTAGCTGATGATAACAACAAGCCCTACGACGAGCAACCAAAGTCTAGCCAGCAAAACGTCGTTGGGGTTCTCTGCGTTTGTCCAGAGATTTTATTGCTGGGTTGGGCCTCTCGCGTCTCTCGCTTTATACATGAGAAAGAGAGGAGGAGCGAGAGATCTTGCGGGGAAATCTTTGGGCAGTGGCTGCCGGGATCGAGACTGGAGATCTTTCTTTGGGGGAATTGATGTTCCTCCAAGAAACTCCATCAATGGCATGACAAAAGAACCTCGCGATCATGCCAACCAAAGCCAAAGTCCCATGTTGTTGGGATTTCTCACAAAAAGGGGTTTTTTAAAAAAAGAAAACATTAAAAAAAAACGGAAAAGAGAGAAAATGACAAAAAATCGCGGGAAAATGCCAGGGAATATTCGCGCGGCACTCACGAAAAACCAAAGGAATGACGACACTAGGAAGCGGTGGGCGACTAGTATCTGGGAAATCTTTTCGCGCACCGTGTGAAGAGGGCGGGTCCGTACCCGACACCCGCCACGTGGCGCTGGACCATGACGCTCATCGGGAGGGCATATCTACGGCGACTGTCGCGCGGCAGGTAGGGACCACCCACACTCGCGGGGGGTGCGATTAAGCCCCTTGATGTGGTCATAATAACCGTCGGATTCTCCTAAATCATGCCCCTCTCGGACGACAAAGATTGTTGAAACGACGGCCAAGATTCCGCCGGCGGGGCCCACACGTGGCGCACATCGTCGCCGTCCGCAGCCGGCCGAGCGCGGCGGGGAATGCCGTCGCGATGCAGCCGACGGCCGCGATCGGCCCTTGGCACGGAATGTCCAGGGCGTGGGCTTTACATTCCATGGCCCTTCTCTCTTAACAACAGGGATGGATAGATAGCCCACAGACAGACACAACAGAATACAACAGGTTGGGAGGAAGAGACACGAGAGAGAGTGATCGATTCATCGCGTTGTTTTGCGCCTTGCGTCCGTGCGCGTTTCCTTCGATCGATCGATCGCTCGGGTTCTTGCAATCCATCCATGGCGCCGGCTGTGAGCTCCTCTCTTCTTTCCCCGCGGGGATCCGTTCTTTGTGCGAAGAAAACGGCAGCGCCGGCGAGCGCGATCTTCCTCTTCTAGCGATCGCGAATGGAGGGATTGATGTGTGCGGCAGCCAATCCATGAGCGGCATTCGACTGTATCGATCGATCTAGCAGCGCGTTTAGATCTTCCCTCTCTTCTTTCTCGAAATATTTCATTTCCCCCTCTTTGCCTCGCAATATTTCCATGGCAGTGCCCTCGGATCACCAGCACCGGCGCTCGAAGAAATCCAAGAACGGGCAGAAGAAGCAGCCGCAGCGAGGGCTGGGCGTGGCGCAGCTGGAGCGGCTGCGAATCCAGGAGGAGAGCAAGAAAGCGATGCTAGCATCGTCGTCGTTCGCGGCGGCCGGATCTTGCTTCCAAGCTCAGCAAGGTCGGGTCTCGGCGCTCTGCCTCTCGGCTCCTCATAATCCTCCTCTCCATCTCCATCACATCTCCCCGGCGCAGCAAGGATCTGGCGGTGGCGCTGCGGCGGCGTATCGCCCCTCGAATCTTCCCTTCCTCGCGTCGCTAGGGACGAGCGCGAGCTCGAGGCAGCAGCAGCACAAGGCCAGTCTCGATCCTAATCTTGCCAATATTTCGCAGCATTCTGTGATCCATCAGCTGGATCACGCGCTCATGGCGAAGATCCATGGCCAGGCCTCTGCCGATAGCAGCTCTTGCAAATCCGGGATCTCATCCGATGCCTCGGCTGCTGCTACCGTTGCCGCCTCTCACCACCTCTTTGGAAGACGCAGCGGAAGATCCTCGTCCTCCGCATCGCCGTGCTCGTCCCAGCACAACAGCAAGCCCGATCACGTCTTCGACGAGAGCGATGAGTCGAGCAGAGGCGCCGCCGCCGCTGCTGCCCCACCGTTCGTGTTCCTGGGATCTTCATCCTCGTGCTCTTCCGAGGCCAACCACAGGAGCACTACTATCCCCTTGATGATCCAGCCGGGGAGCAGTAGCAACAACATCGTCAAGGACAACCTTCCCGAGTCGTCCGAGATGTTTGATCCATTGTTTCGGACTCGCGCTCGTCGGGTCTACGGTGATGGCAGAGATTGGCCAGGGGTAAGTGGAAAGCTCTCGGGCTCTCGAGTTTGATTGATCAACCCATCTTGGTTTGGTTCTTGTGTAGATTCACACCCATGGCATTCCTGCTATCAAGGAGCTCTCTTCATTCCAAATACCAGGCAATACCATCCCAGCATTGTCGTCACCCAACAAGGTAAGCTAGTTCTTCCCAGTTCCTCTTCGATGCCCGATATGACCCACAAAGTTGGTATTTATGCCAGGCTTGTTGGACGGGTGCCCGAGATGGAGTAGCCGACTTGGGTTCCGGCTACTCGGGCTCGGTGGACAAAGGGTCCAGCGTCAAGATGATGTAAGAGTTGGAGATCTCCTTGTTTGGTTTTGTTCTAACGATTGGCCCCTTGGGTGTTTCTCTCAGTGCTACTGCTTCATCGTCGCCCAGGAGTCTCTCGGCGGCGTCGAGCTGGGCGAGATCCGAGGTTTGCTTCTCGTTCGAGCAGCAGCTCAAGGACAGCTGCTCCAGCTCGCTCAAGAACGCCGCCACCATCACCAACAGTAGCACCAACTTGGAGGCGACCTCGTCTACCAAGCCGGCTTCCTGTGACTTCCTGACGCTGGCGCTGGCAGCTCCTGATCCTCGCCCCCAATTCCACAAGCGGCCGAGCAGCGGACTGCCAGACTTAAAACCCGATGACGACGAATCGTCGAAGTTCGCGGTGACCACCCCCCAGGTGAGTGACAAAACTTAGAAAAATCCAGGACTGTTTTAATTCGCAGCACCACTTGGCGAATGCTTGAAGATCTACATGGCTTGACTGTTCGTTCGTCGTTTTTGTTCTTCCAGGAGGCGTCCGGCGAAACCGACGATCACTGGCTGCTCAAGAATCACCATCAGCTGGCCAGGAAATCGATCAAGCTCCAGCATTTTGGCACTCCATCCATGGCGCCGGCATCGCCTTTCATGCTGGACCTGAGCCTCAAAGTTCCATCGATCGAGGAGTCGTCGCTGGAGCTCAAGCTCGCCTTGTGATCATCTCAAAGTAAGATTTTTCCCACAGCGAAGAAACCAAAAAACCAAACAGTTCAAACTCTTCGTTGTTGGGAAGAAACCAAACAAAAAGAAATTCCATTCCAGGCAAAGTGGAAAGGAATTTCATCTCATTTTACTATATAATCTTTTCTACGAACAGTGTAACTAGTCTTTTAAAAGTATTGTAGGGTTCTTTGGGGGTTTTAGCTAGGTCATGGTGGGAGAGTGAGATCCGGGGCGCGGTCGAGATGATGCGCGCGCACAGGTTAGTAGCGATCGATCGCGCTGTCGGCAGCGCCCGTGTTCGTGCTTCGTCATTGGCAGCCGTGGAGCAATGCATGAAGCTGGATGATGTTTCTGCTGACGAGCGCAAGGCCGCGAGCTGGGCCGTGGCGAGCTTCCTCAAAGACCTGGGATTGAAATCCCCGGAGGCAGCAGGGGTGCAACGCGCATCGCCAGTGTTCGCGAGGAAGGTAGCGGCGCTGGCCAAGGAAAATCTCGGCAGTGACGAGGCCAGGATCTCGATCAAGGAGCTCAAGGCGCTCTCCTCTCGGGTGTTGCAAGAGCGGCGGATCAATGTGGCTGAGGCGGTGCTGGAGAGCCTCGGCGGAGCTCCGGACTGGGTGGAAGCCAGTCTAGCGCTCGTCGACAGCAGCGAGAATGGAGTTTTCAATCTTCTCGAGATCACGAACAAGCTCCACAAGATTGGATTCGAGAGGAAGAAGATGTGGCTGGTCTTCGAGCACAACAGTTTGCTCTGGGCGAGCACGCCGCTGGATGTGGAGAACAGCATCGTCGCGCTCAAGAAGGTGGATGGAGGGAAGTTCTTGATGAGGACCATCTTTTGCTGCCCGCTGCTCATCGGCCGATCGTCCCAGGAAGTTCTAAACGGTCTCGTGTGGGAGCTCGCTCGAGTTGGCGCTGACAAGAAGGATCTCTACAACCTCTTCATGCTCTTCCAGAAGAACCGGGAGTCTCCTCGCCCGGTCCCCGAGATCCTGGAGCGGCAGTGTGGATTCAGCAAAGCCGAGGTTCGCCGCCGGCTAACTTCCAACGCTCTCAAGCTCGCGTCGGAGGTGAATCACTCGCTGGAGCTCGCCATGAAGTGGTTTTCGAACGAAGGTGTCAAGGAAAACGACTTTTGGAAGATGGTGGTCCATCGGCCGTCGGACTTCTGCCGCAGCACCGCTTCCTTGGACGAGCAAATGGCGTTTTTGACAGAGTGGGGCTTGTCACGACCCGAGGCCTTGCAGATGCTCGTCAAGCACGCGTACAGTGTGATATGGAACGTCAGCATAGCCAAGACGAAGATCCAGTATTTGGTGGAAACGATGGGATTCCCGGCGCAGACGATACTTTCGTGTCCGAAGTTTCTCTCCTGCAGCTTGGGACTGAAGATCCGGCCTCGCCACCGGGTGGTGGAGTTTCTGGAGAAGCAGGGAAAGATCGAGAGGCCGGCGTCGCTGCAGTACTTGATCCTGTCGGAGGAGGCGTTTTTGGATACTTATGGCAAGCTCCACCTGGATGCTGGTAGAGTTTACGCGGAAGCAAAAGGCCTCGCCAGCGCTGGAGATGAACAGCTACAGGAGGAGGAAGGTTTTAGCCAGCAAGGTCAGATTTCGTTCTTTATTCTTTCGCATTCATTGGGTATCTCACTCAAGAACTGAAATGGTGCGTGCAGGGGACGAGGCAGCTGAGACCGAAACTCTTGAAGCTGTCAAGAGCACACAAGTACTACTACAGCTCAAAAGCCTGGGCGATCCAACTTCGGTATCCGTGGAACGAGCTCCCAACTTACGGAGCTCGTTGAGCAAGTTAGAGGGTGATCACGGTGGCGATCTTGGAAAAGAGATCCGAGCTTCATCGAAGATCTCGGCTGCGCTGGAGCGCATTCAAAGCGACAACAGCAGTCCAACGACGAGTGACACTTCCAGGGAAGTACAGCAGATTAAACAAACTGGAGGTACTGCAACTCTAGCAGCGGCAGTAGCAACAGGATCAGTGGAAGAAATAGCAGTGGAAGAGGTGGCAGTGGAGGAAAAGGAGATAGCAGCAGGAGGAGTGGCATCAGCAAGCCGTGATCCTTGCGAGCATGCGAATGGAGTGAGCGCAAACCGGGCAGAAGCTCCACCAGAAGTTATGGCAGTGGAAGGAGGAGAAGCATCAAGCGCTGACGCTTGTTTCAAGGCTGGAAGAACTGGAGAGGGTGCTGCTGCTGCTCCGGAAGATCTCGACAGTGACGAAAGCCATGGCCGATCGAACAAGACCGGTGGAATCGTGGCGTTTTTCCGAAAGTTCTTCACCGGGAGCTCGTGAAGAAAATTCTTGCGGTGTTTAGGATTAGGCAAAATGTTTATTGTTAAACAAAACCTGTGTTGTAAATTTAGAGGGAAAGGGTTTAAAAAGCGAGGTGAATTTAGGGTTAGGGCTTACCGAGAATTTTTTATTTTTGGTGTAGCTAACGAGATTTCGTGTCACCGAAGCACAGCCATGGCCGCTTCAATGGCGCTGGGAGAGCTGTGGCACGCGTCCAATTATTTTCTCGCTCAGATCGAGCCAGCAATCCTCGCTCTTGCGGCGCTCGCGGTTGGAGTGATCGCGCCATGGGTTTTGTCGGCGATCTCTTGTGCTTACTCTGCCGTGGAGGAGAAAGGTTAGCTCCAAATTTTCTTGCTCGTTGATTCCGATTGGTATTTGAATTCAGGCATTCAGCGCGTTCTTCTCAATCTATTTTTTCACGCGTGTCGGTAAGCGATCTGGAAGAGCTTGACAAAATCTCTCCCCTTTTGTTTTTCAGGAAAATTCCTGGCGTCAGTGGCTACATTCTGAGAGAACAAAATAAGGTAGCATTCCTATATGTTTGGTTGTGAGGATTTGGAAGCTCCATTTCTTTATCTGATGTTGATTGCGATCAGGTCATAGACAAGTTAAATTCGAGTACTAAATCAAAGCGTTCTCGTTGGATATCAGAGCTTCCCAAGTCCGGTCTCGGCAACGGAGTGCTTGACTGGCTCAACTCTGAGAGGCAAAAGGACATGAAATGGGAAGGAAAATGTTCTGGAACTGTGTAAGTCTTGACGAGCTGTCCTGTGCCTTGATAGAAGTTTTGCTTTCTAAATTCTTTCATCTTGTGTGGACAGATATATTGGTGGAACGGATGCAGAACAGCATTTTTCTCTGTTGAACGAGGCATATGCACTGTAAGTCTCATCCAGCGATTAGAAGAAAATGTCGTAACGATTCATGACAGATTTGCACACACGAATCCTTTACATGCAGACGTTTTTCCAAGCATAGCAAAGTTTGAGGCTGAAGTTGTCGCTATGACAGCCTCAATACTCGGCAGTAAAGAACTGGATGGCCAGGTGTGTGGAAACATGACTTCCGGTGGCACAGAGAGTATTCTAATGGCTGTTAAGTCGACTCGTGACTACATGCGAGCCACCAAAGGAATCACAAAACCAGAAATGTGAGTCCCGAAGTTAAGTCGTTTCTTTCTTTGTTCTTGTTTTCACTCGAGCTGCCAACTGCAGGATCATTCCAGTGTCCGCTCACTCAGCGTACAACAAAGCGGCTCAGTATTTTCAGATCAAATTGAAGATCGCACCCGTGACTGGTAACCTCCAGGCTGACGTTAGCAGTATCAAACGACTGATCAACAAGAACACGATTATGGTAATTTTCACACGTTCGCAATGGTTAGCAACATTGTTTTGGCAGATTGTAGGATCGGCGCCAGGATTTCCTCACGGTGTTGTTGATCCTATAGAGGTTTGGACTTTGGACTGGACGCTATGGAAAGCTTCTCACTTTTCTTTTTCTCTCCTGTGCAAGGAGTTGGGCGCTCTTGCGATTAACAAGAGAGTCTGTTTTCACGTGGATCTCTGCCTAGGAGGTTTTGTTTTGCCGTTTGCTAGAAAGTTGGGGTGAGTCTTTCATCGTCTTTTTCCTTGTGTAACGATACGATTTTTGCAGATATTCTATTCCGCCTTTTGACTTCTCGGTTCCGGGAGTCACTTCCATCTCCATCGATGTACACAAGTATGGTCTCGCTCCAAAAGGCACCAGTGTCGTGCTCTACCGAAATCACGAAATCCGGCGGGTATGTTCACTTTCTGGCTCAAAAGATTTAGTGTCATCTCACTTTCACTTTCCTTTTCCTTTTCATTGGTCACAGCACCAATTTGTAGCAGGTTGTAAATCTCTGTTGACAAACTACCATGAAGTTGAAGGTCTTTTTCTTTCTTTATAGTCACGGATTGGTCTGGCGGGCTGTATATATCGCCATCCATGGCTGGAAGCAGGCCGGGAGCTCTGATAGCTGGTGCTTGGGCTGCATTGGCATCTTTGGGAGAGGAAGGTTCGTCTCATCCTTTTTGGTCTTCGTCTCCTGCACTGAATTGTCTTTGACAGGGTACTTGAAAATCACGAAAAGTCTCATGGAGGCATCCAAAAAACTGAGGGACGGGTAAATATTAAGTGGTTCTTCGTTTCTTTTTTCTTGCCTCTTTAGCAATTCCTTTCAGAATACAAGAAATTCCGGGATTATACGTGCTTGGAGACCCGGCAATGACAGTCATTGCGTTTGGATCGAACGACTGCGACATCTTTAGAGTGAACGACGCTATGTCGAGCAAGGGGTGGAGCCTTAACGCTCTACAAAAACCTTCCAGGTAAAAATCTCGTCACAGTGATTCGTGTGCTCATATAATTCGCAGTGTACATTTTTGTGTGACGCTCCAACACGTTGATGCTATCGACAAGTTGCTCGAGGACTTGCGCTGTGCTGTAAAAGAGGTAACGTGACCACTGAACTTGGATCCACCATAGCTTTGTTTTCACAGGTAAAAGAGAACCAAAGTGATATGGAAGAGGGAATGGCACCAATCTATGGAGCCGCTGGCAAAATGCCAGATCGTGGAATCATTGAAGACATATTGATTGCTTACATGGACAACACATGCTAATAAAAATAATAATATAATAATATGATATTGTGAATGTGTGGAATATAGAAATGGAACATAAAAATGTGCATATTCATTAGTCTAAAAACCATAATTTATATTTGGATTGGATTGTGAATGGTTTGGTGAAACCAATCCAATAGAATACAAATAAAGTCATGGGATATGTTTTTTCAATCCAACTCTTACTGACTATATGCTGTTCACATGTTCAAGATGGCCATGCCACAAAGTATGGTCCATAGCATCCAGGGAAAACATATGGGAAATATGTTTCCTATTCTCTATTGTTTTTTAGTGTTACATATTGTGGTGTTGAAAATTGAAAGAGCTATTTCGAGACTTGAAGCCATTGACAAAAGACTTGCCTCCAATTCTCCATTTTGGCAAGCCACTCCAAAACAATATTGCTGAATCTCTAAATCCAAGTTCTAGTGCTGAGTGACTGAACTCTTTTGCAAATTTATCTATGACTTCTTGCCATGCTGGCCAGGTTTATCATTTTATCTCCTAGGTTTAAGACCTCCATATAGAAATTTGTAAATTAGTGTCATAAACAGTTGCAAATCCTTTATTATCTACACATAATGAAAATGTGACCCAAATGTTTTTCCAATATAAATTATAAGACCAAGCAACGTCATAGTTTTTATCATAAATTACTAAATTTCGATCTTTTTGTAGGTGAAGAAAACATTAACCATTAGTTTTGGTATCCCAAATTTTTTATTCTGTATATTATAGCACTAAATTACAATCAAATTGCATAATTAAAATGTAAAACATATTTGGTGACTGCAAATATTATCCAGTATTTAAAATTGAAAAATAAGAGTAATATGGTCCACTTTTAATACACGTTTTATGTATATCACAATCTGAGGTAATATTTTTTTGATAACAATAATGAGTTGGAACTATACCACTAAATCTATTTAATTCATAATCAACACTATATGAGATTGAATATAAAACGCCTATGTAGGTGACAGAACTATAAGTTGTAAAATCATTTATGACATATATATTTAATATACGATTAAATTCACGTTGTAAAGATTTACCAGTATTTAAATTATACGTAAAAGGAATAATACTACAAAGATAATTATAATATCTTTTATATTCTTGTATATCAAAAGTTTCTATTGAAACAATTAAAATTTTCCCCTTTTCATATAGAACTTTAGACATTGAGAACCCCAAAAATATCCCTCTACAGTTTCCTACTTTTTCAATAAGGTTTTTTATTATAGGGATTATAATATTTTGTCTATGTTCAATTGTTATACCTTTTTGGTTTCCTCCATAATATTTTCTTACACATTTAATTAATGGCATAAATATGATTATTATAAGAACTAAATATTTAATAAGCTTCATAGTTTAAAAATTATCTATAATTTTTATAAAAAAGAAAAGTTACTTCTTTAAACTAATTGTCACAACCTCAAACACAAGAAAGTGTATGCATTTAAGAAGAAAGGAAAGAGAGATAAAAGGAGCAAGAGAGAGAGAGAGAGAGAAAGAAAAAATCTAGGGTGATTAGCCTTGATCACTTATACATCTTTAACCTAAGTATGTATGCCTCATGTATCTCAAATTTGAAACTTGTGAAGTAATGAAAAACCAAAAGAGAGAACCAGATAATAGAAGTATATTAAAGTTCTGAATAACACAATATGCTGTATATATATCTAAAGCAAAAAAACATAATTATCAAGCAAGTCTAATTATATTTTAATCTATGAATTTTAAAATTAAATGTTATTAAAATATGTACATGTTCTTAAAAATTAAAACATGTGGCAGAATATAGAATTATTGATTTGTCTAATAGAATATTTAATAGTTATTGCCCAATTGTCCAATTGGCTAACATAAACCATTTTATTTAGCAATCGTGTATTTGGTTGGACAAGGTTAAATAAATTTTCACAAGCAATTACCCTTGGCTTTATAGGTTTTGAGGGATAAATAATCATTAAATTATCTCTTATAGATTCATTTCCTCTTGATTAGATATAAATATATATAGAAAATGGATTAATACATGAATAACAGTGCAATGGTCTTGAAATACTGAATAAAGGGTTTGATATTTGAATATTACATCTATGCAGACTCTATTGATTTGCTAAGAGAATTGCCATATGTTAAGATTGAAATTTGGAAATTAGTTAGCTTCTGTTGGTATTAGAGAGAGTGGGTTTCAAATCACCACATATTAAGAATGAGGCAAGAGATTTGTGGCATTCATGAGGATATTAATTTGTAGGGATGCATTTGTTCACAATGGTGAGTGTGGTAACCATAAAATTGTATAGTCTGCCCAACTAAGTAGAAGCATAGGAAAGTTAAGTTTACTAGAGAAGAGCACATCATGTTGATATCAACCACAAAAAGGAGTAAATTGAAGGTTTCTGATAAATACACATTATTCTGGCACTTGATAATTGGCAATCAATAAGTTTGGAGCTTCATGGGTGTTATGAGCTCCAACACTGCCCACAAGCTAGTGAACCATTATAAGATGATATGGATGTTACAATCTTTGCCACTTGTTGGAACTCAAGTGCTATATATCCCATCCAATCACGCTTCCATATGCCATACTTTAGAGCTAGAGACATC
>NW_003314273.1:2900449-2902290 GCF_000143415.4 Selaginella moellendorffii
TGTTAAGAACTCACATACTTCACAATCATCATTTTGAAGGTCCAAATAAGCCATTTCACAAAACCATCTATCTGTGAATGATAAGCACATATGAAAGTGTAGCATATCCGCAATAGAGATGTTAAAACATGAAATGCCTTAACCATTATTGAAGAGAATCTGCTGTAAATAAAAATGCTAGAACACTACTTGATTGAGGAGGAAGTATCCAACAGTGGTTGTAAATGCACTAATAAAAGCACCAACTTCCACCCAGTGAGTCAAGTAGCCAAAAGTAATAATGATATACTTATTGCCAGTAGTTAATTATGGAAAAGGCTTGTTAAATAAAATGCCATCAACTCAAATGGACAAAAAACTATAATTGACTCCAATTGTCCTTCTATAGCATGAGGGGAGTATTATAAACTTGGCACCAAACATAGCTATGTATATATTGAATAACATTATGTCGCATCTCCAGCAAATAAAAAGATATGCACAACTTTTTAGTCACATGACTATGTCCCATATGCTACATAGAATAGGAAAATCATAATAGATGTGGAGAAAGTGTGGAATAAAGATCAAAGACATGACCAACTGTAAATAATCATTAGGATCTGTCCCTACAAAATAAGGAAGGTTATCTTTAAGATGATATTGAGAATGTAAATGCTGAAATGGCAAGTCATCAATAAATGATGTAAAATTCTTAAACCCATTGCATTGGATCCATGGCTTAACCTTTTGAGCCTCAAGAACCTTGTTAAGAGAAGGAACATCAAGTACAACAACTGTTGGCAACACAAAATCCTTATCTAGAAAATCCATAAATGCTGGAATAATAACTTTGTTAGGAACATGAGAAGAGAGTAAAAAAAGAAAAGGGGCTTGAGAAAAAGCATAAGCATTAGTCATAAAACTCTTTAGTCAATGAACAAACTTGAAATTATATATCTAAAGCTTAAGAGCCCATTGAGTAGTCTCACCAACCAAATTCTTTTGCTTTACTAATAAAGTAACCACAACATGATCAACTTTCAATAATGTCCAAGAATCATGCAAATATGCATAAAGTTTCTTAAAACCCCAAATTACTGCTAAACACTCCTTCTTTATCATAGAATAGTTCACCTTCACTAATTGTAATGTATGGCTGATGTATATAGTTGGATGATGTTGACCAGGCACACTTATGCTCTCTTGCATCAAGCCCTTTAAACCAATATCATAAGCATCTACATACAAAAGTCGAATGTAATTAGGATATACCAAAATTGGAGGAGTTATTAATAACTCTTTGAGATCCATAAATGTTTATTTGCAATCCTTATACTAGATAAAAGATGATGTTGACGACTTTAATAACACTCACAATATTGCAGTACAATCAGAAAAATGATCAATAAAATGATTAAAATATTACACCTTGCCCAAAAAGTATTGCACATCATTCACACACTTCAGAGTAGAGAAATTTAGAACAGCCACAAGTTTGTTAAGATCAACTTATAAACCTTTATGAGAAATATGATACCCAAGGTAAGTCGTATCCTTAGATCCAAAAACGCACTTTGGCAGCTTCAAATTTAAACTAACTTCTTGCAACCGATCTAGCACTTTATGAACATCACGAATGTGCTCCTCCCACATCACCTTTGAGTGGATCAAGACATCATTTATGAAGTTATCAGTCACCTTTAGCATATTGTAAAGAACCTTATCCATCATCTAGTAAAAAGTTGCTAAAGCATTGTTCAAACTAAATAATATTACCAAAAACTCGTACAAACCAAATGGTGTATAAAAAGTAGTCTTGGGAATATTTTCTTAGGCTATTAGAACTTGCTAGTACTAGA
>NW_003314274.1:0-197500 GCF_000143415.4 Selaginella moellendorffii
ACAGCGCTCTAGTTGGTGCATGGATCTCTGGTTTTGGCTGGTGTTCATTATGATCGTGGCGCCGACCGTTCCAGGTTCCGGTACAGGCTTATCGCAAGTTTCCATGGCTGATGTCGTAACGCTTTGCTCCAGCTGCAGGGACTGTGGGTGTTAACTATGGCCGCTTAGCCTCAAAGCTTCCTTCGCCTGGGGAGGTTGTCGAGCTTGTTCGATCTCTCGGGGTGACAAAAGTTAGGATCTACGACACTGATGCGACCGTTTTGCAGGCCTTCGCCAACACAAGCATCGAACTGACAGTCTCGGTTCCTAACAACGATATACCGGCTCTTGCTACAAACATCAGCACGGCCCAGAACTGGGTGAACAGCTCCATATTATTGTTTTATCCGCAGACGAAGGTCACAACTATCTTGGTTGGCTACGAGGTGTTAACGGCTGGACAGCATATTATGCCATATCTCCTTACTGCTATGGAGAACATACATTCGGCTCTTGCTACTCTAAAAATCGACTCACAGGTGAAGGTCTCTACTACTCACTCGCTAAACATTCTCAACATGACTTCTCCGCCGTCGCTATGCTCCTTCGACCATGAAGCAATCGTCAGACCTTTGTTACAGTTTCTATCGAAAACGGGTGCTCCCTTTATGGTTAACATTTACACTTTCTCGACGTTTCAGCAGGACAAGGGTCGGAACTTTCCCGAGTCATTTGCGTTGCTGAAACCCACTGGCTTCGTGGTTGTCGATCCCATTTCCAGGCTACGGTACGAGAATTTGTTCTTGGCTCAGCTGGACGCGGTTTACTCGGCAATTGATAATTTCGGTTTCAGTGACATACAGGTGACTGACTCCTTACGGTTTGCAAATCGTCTAAACTTGTGACAGTCCTTGTTCCAGGTGGCTGTCTCCGAGACTGGGTGGCCGTTCACTGGAAAAAGTGGAGCAAGCGTTCGCAAGTCAAGGTCTTACAATCAACACGTTGCAAGGCTTTGTCTGTCGGGTGCGGGGACCCCTCTGGTCCGTGACAGACCGATCGAAGTGTTTATCTACTCGCTGTTCAACGAGGATTTGCAGCCGTCATCACTGGGTACTTTCGGGCTTTACTTCACCAACAAGTCGAGGGTGTTTGACTTCGATACTCGCACCTTGCAGCCCTCGAAGTAAGTTCTATGATCAAATTTCTTTTTTAGGCGTCTTCTCTGTTGAATGAAGACTCGAGGCTTTTATTGTCAGCTGAAAAACGTCATAGTGACTTCGAGAATGCTAAATTGTCTCGGTTGGTTTGCTTCATGCCATCGATCTGTCAGTGACTCATACGCGGAATGTCTGCGTGTTTCCTTGACAAGGATCATCATCCAAATGCGACTTAAACTCCGGCATAGGCGGTTCGAGGCACATATATCGATAAGCTCTGGCATATCTTTCAGTCGAACAAGCAATGGCCTCCGGATCACCCATCATCAGCTTTTTCCTGCTATCACTGGCTCTCGTGGCAAACGCAGCTGATCCAGATCCAGTTCTCGACTTCTGCGTCGCCAACAACAGCAGCAGCGGCTCCTCGGGATCATGCAGAAATCCTTCGGCAGTCACCGGCCAGGACTTCGTGTCCGAGATCCTCAGGAACATGAACAACACGCAGGGTCCAAACACCTTCAACGCAACTCTGGCGTCAGTTTCAACGTTTCCGGGCCTCAACACGATGGGTCTCTCGATCGCGAGGGTCGACTTTGGCGTCGGGGGTGTGGTTCCGACTCACGTCCATCCCAGAGCATCGGAGCTCGTCTACGTCGCGGAGGGGACAATCTCGGCCGGATTCGTGGACACCAACAACGTTTTGTTTGCTCGGACGCTCCAGAGAGGTGACTTGATCATCATTCCCAGGGGTCTGCTCCACTACCTGTACAACGTTGGCAGTGAGCCTGCTATTGCGTTTGTGGTGTATAACAGCCAGGAGGCTGGACTCCAGCTGCTGGGGCCGAGCTTGTTTGGATCAGAGATCCCCACTCCAGTTCTTGCGTCGTCGCTGTCTCTCAATGAGAGCACCATCGCTGCCTTGCGAGGAATCTATGCTCCTTCCTCTTGAATTTGTTCGTAAACATGCGTTGAGTAAAGATTCGCTGCTGCATTTGTGCTTTAAGTTTCTTTGTTTAAACTCTTAAATTGCACTAGATTTTCATTGATTCGTTTTATCTATAAATAACACGGCACATACGTATGGTCCATATGATCGTTTGTTTTCAATTGAGTACTATTGCACAATCTGTGTTCCTTCCGTTTGAACGAAAGCGGAGATTGCAGAAAACATCGGCTGGGTACGGTGCGTTCTTGTGAGACCTATGAATTACAAAGTCCACCAAAATGGTTAGACTTCCAGGAAATCCCTCTAGGGGGTTCCAACGTTCATATGTTGTGCTCCAGATCCAAGGCGCGCCAACAAAGCCACCCGAAACTGCTATTCAAACTTCAAGGAATCTCAAGCGATGCCGTCTGGCTGTGCAAATGGATATCCTAGATCGGGTTACCAGCAGTGGTCCTAGTGACAAGGCCCTTGCTTGGCAAGCTTCTGTCAGTGCTCCAGCACCACGCGATTCTAGCAGCGCTAGGCCAAAATTTATGCAATCCGTGGCCTGGTACAAGCATGCATTTGTCACCAATCCAGTGAATGATTATGACAATGCAGAGAATGCTTTTTGACTACTGGTGCTATGAAATGGAGGCTTCTAGAAATTCTTTGTTGGCTTATGATTAATTTTAAGTACTATTTGTAATCCTAACCTTAACCATTTAAGAATCTATTGCATTCTGTTTATTTATCACTCCACATACTACTTTTTCTCTTTGATGGATTTCTATTCTTTTCTTGATTTTTAGGTTTACAAAGTATCATCACTACTTTATAAGCTTTAAATATTGTTGTCTTTGATTGAACTATGATTTCTCTTAACTTCAAAGTCCAATGTGTAATTATGGTGAATTAATTAATGGTTTAGAGTAGCTTGATTTATAAATCTTTCTTACTTTTTAATATATCAAACATAGGATAAATTATATGATCGATATCATCTAATAATTAGCAGTCTTCCATAGAGAAAACACCAAATGACAATTAGAAAATGAAGTTAGATGATGCTAATAAAATACTACATTTTTATTTTTCTTCTTGCTCTTTCAGTATAACTATTAGTTACACTATGTTTAAGTACATTACACTATTATAAATTTATTATATTTTTAAAAAATTTATTTTACTATTTATGCAAGAAAACCATTTTTAAAATATGTATAAATAAACTTTTTAAACTTTATATTAGCACACAGTTACATTAAAATGTTATTTGTTTGCCTAGGTTGTTGCCTTTAAAAAGGAAACAAAAGATTTTTTCATAATACAATAAGTAAATTAATTTTAAATAAAATTAAAAAAATTTAATAAAATTTTAATTCATAATGAAATAATTTAATAGTATTATATTTTATATGCTCAAAGAAACCTTCAAATGACCAACTATTCCATCTATAATCACTTTTTGTTATATTTTTTGCTGGACCTTGAAAAATTAAAATTTGATATGCCTCATCATTTATATAAAATGTTATATTTTTTATAATGCTGTTATCTCTTTAAATAATAAATATATTTTAAATATGCAACCCTAAAACCTAAACCCTAAACCTTTCTATATTTACTAACATTCATAAGATCTTTACTTAAACAAATATCAAAGAAAAATCATTAAAAAATATTAAAATTAAAATATATACACCATACTATTAACACTATTAACTAGTTTTCTATAAAAATAATATAAATTTAAGAAATAAACTACTTACACAAAATGAAACTATGGATAGATTAAAAATGAAAAATGTTATCGTGTGAGCTATTGTTGCTAGCTCAAAGGCTATTAGCAACTTAGCATGTGAGGTTTAACTATGCCGAGAATATTTTAAAGATGTTCTTTTTGTCTGAAAACTTAAATCACGTGAGACATTGGTCTCATACCGAGACTCGAACTTGGGCTCTTGTCTTTTTATCTCCAGGGAATCGAACTAGGTCCGATGTAGTGGTTCTTCCCCCCCAATAAAATGGAGATGCTTCCACGCGTTTCCCCTTGTAATCTTAGTGGTCTCCTACCTCATTTCTGATATAGCACGTCTGCTTTGCCATGCCCTCAGCCGTTGCTGCGTCACTGTTTAGCATCCTAGCTGCCCGAATCAATGCTGCCCAGTACTGTTGCATGGACTCGCCTCTCTTGAATTTGTGATCCCTCATCGTGAGGAAGGCACGTTCAGCAGGCTGTCCAAGCTGGAAGAGGCAGCGGCCACGTTGAATTGCCTCCTCCCAAGATTCCTCTTCAACTCCACTCCGATGGGCCATAAAAAGTCGTTGTGCTTCCCCTTCCAGAGCCATGCATAATCTCTCTCCCTGCCACTTTGTTGTTGTGTGCTGCACACTTGAAAATCTCCAGATAGAGCTCAAAGTCTTCTCCCATTTTGTATATAGGATACTTGACGTGAGCCAATGACGAAACTTCTGGGCAGAAAAGCTCCTTTCTCGTTGTAGCATTTCCCGCTACTACTAATCGCCATGTGACCTGGGGGTCCTTCAAGAGTGCAACGTCAGCATTCTCCAGCAGCCTCTTAGTGGTTGCCTCCACTCTTGGTTCCTTAGACAGCCGGTCAGACGCATCCTCCCTTTCCCTGAGCGGAGTGGAGCATTCGAGTCCCCTTCGTGGCCAGATGCCAATCCTCGTGTCAGCGGAGATGCCATGCTTTCAGTTCATGCCAGACGAGAAAGGCGCCATGGCCCAAGCACGTCACTAGCACCAAGGGTAGATCACCAAGATCCCCCCACCACTGGCCGCCTCGGCTCAGCTCATTCCTCATCACTTGATCCCCCCACCACTGGCCTCCTCGGCTCAGCTCATTTCTCAGCCCTGGTTGGATGTATGGTGGCTCCAACTTTTGGATGCCATGCCTTGTGACCAAACCTCTTGGTCACACTGGCTGTCCTAGCCAGGAAAGTCCTTTTGGCCATGCGTGTCCTCCACACAAGCATGTTACTGCGCAAGCCCTCATGCTCAAAATTTTAGTCATGCCAGAAATGGAATTGAAAAAGGAAAATTCATATAGACCCAGCCCATATTTGATGAGGTGCCCCTCACCTCCACCATATGGGCGTACGAGGCTTACTAGAGTCCACACTAGGTCAAAGCCCTTACTGTGCTCAGATCTTGATCACCCTTGCTTGTCACACCATTCCCAAGCCAATCCTCCTTCCAACCCTAGCTCCCACCATGTCCTTTATCGCTGCCCTGCTGCATCCCAAGAAGTCCGCTGCTGATCTGCCGCCCGATCCTCTCCCTGCCACGTCAGATCTCCTTGCTGAGTCATCCCTCCACGTGTTTTGCCTCACTTTGTTATACGGGCTCGTTATTGGCCGCTACACCGATGCTAGGGTTCTAACGTTCATGTGTTGGGCTCTCGACGAACAATGCCGAGCGTCCCGTCCATTGCTGAGGAGACCGTCTGCGAGATCAATCGCGATTTCCTCACTCGCGCCCAGCAGCAGCAGCCGCAGCAGCAGGGCGGCGATGTTTCATCCAAGGCGCATGAGCAGTACAACAAGGTCCTCAACAGAGTCTTCCCCAAGCTGCTGTTCAAGGTTGGAACGATCCCGATCGCCGACGACAATGGCAGCAATGGGATTGCTGCGCAGATGGATATTTCGGCGCCAGGAGGATCTCTCGAGGGGGAGGAAGAGGATCTGGTTAGGGCGACTGCAGCAGCGGTGGAAGAAACCCTAGACGAGGCCCTTGGCGAGCCTCTGTCGGCGCTCCAGCGCCTCGGATCTCTCTTCTACAGGGGCGAGAAGCGCGATTCCAGCAGCGCCAGGCCGAAATTTCTCCAGTCCATGGCCTGGCACAAGCACAAGCTCCTCCTCGCATTCGTCGCCAATCCAGCGCACGTCCTAGTGGTGGATTACGACGACGCCGACGCCAAGAATCCCTTTCTTCTTGGCCATGAAACCCAGCAGCGCGGCGTGGAAGCGATCGAGTGGAGACCAAACTCGGGCTCGATTCTGGCCGTTGGATGCCGCGGTGGAGTTTGCCTGTGGACGGCATCCGGTGCCACGCCACCTTTGAGGACCGGGGCTGTGGTGCCTCTCGTCTCAGCGGCTACGAAATGGAGCCTGGTGGATTTTCTGCGCTGGGGGATCGATATGCCCGTCTCGGCTCTCTCGTGGAGCCCCTGTGGAAGGCTCTTGGCGTGTGGATCGAGCGAGACGCCGACTTTCGCAGTGTGGGACGTCTCTCTCGGGGAGAGCACGCCTCTGCGACGAGGAATGGCCGGCGTCCAGTTCATGAAGTGGTCGCCGCTGGGGGACTACTTGCTCACGGCCAAAGTTGACGCGTCGTTTCATCTCTGGGAGACCATGACTTGGACGTCCGAGCCGTGGGCCTCGGCTGGTGGAGCTCTCGTGGGCGCGGCGTGGAGTCCCGATGGCCGGATGATCATGGGTGCTTTTGATCAGAGCAGCACGCTCGGGACTTTACACTTTGCTGGGAAGCCTCCGTCGCTGGAGGTGCATTTGCTGCCTTTGGGACTCTCGGAGATAGAAGCGATTTGTGGACCCGGAGGAAGCATTGAGAGGATGGCTTGGGATGGAACAGGGGAAAGGTTGGCGGTGTCGTATACAGGTGGTGATGCTGTATACTCTGGTTTGATCGCCATCTACGACACGAGGAGAACACCGATCATATCAGCCTCGTTGCTGGGATTTGTGAGAGGTCCAGGCGCTGGTGCGAAGCCTCTGGCTTTCGCGTTTCATGATAAGCTCCGGCAGGGAGCTTTACTGGGCGTTTGCTGGAGCACGGGCTTCATCTGCGTCTATCCTATGCTCTTCAGGACGGGCATGTAGAGTCGTATATCATCGAGCGAAGATATGAAGGGAGGTGAGCATTCGTTTTTACTGTTTGCATTCGAAACATTTTTGAAATGAGCATTTTTCAGTCCTCGTCATTCTCGTCTCCGGTTTGCCGTGCCTGGTGCTTGTCTAACTGTTCCTGCAGATTAGCAATCGTGTCTACCAGCTTTGCATACTCCTCATGAGTATGTTTTCTGGCCGTTTCCTTGATTTTCTCCCAGATAGCTTCGTCGTAAGGGACTTCTTTTGCAGCTATCTCCGTTCGCAGCAGGGTCACGGCTCCCTGAAGATCTTCCAGCTGCTGCTGTAAGGCCATTTGTTCCCGTTGAGATTGCTGATTCTGTTTGTTTGCTTCTGCAGCCTCGGCTCGAGCCCTTCGCAGTAACTCGTTCTTCTCTGTCAACTTTAGCCTGGCATCCTCGACTTGCTTCTTTATGTCCTGGAAGTTGTCCTCTACCGCGTGTAGCTTGGACGTTACTGCCTCGCATTCTTGTTGAAGCTTGGTCAGGCCTTCCTGGTGCTCCATCACCATGGAACCGTAGCTCTCGATGTCGTCCTCTAAGTCTTTTTTTACTCTTTCAATCTTTTCTAGTGCTTCTTTCATCTGGCTCTCGGATTTCTCCATCTGCGTGATCTTTATGTGTGCGATTGTCACCTCCGTCTTGTACTGGTCCCTGAGCTTTCTGGCTTCCTTGAGATCTTCCTCGGTGCGTTCTCTTATCATCCTTTCAAAGTTAAGCTGGCCAGTCGTCGCGTTTAGCATCTGGTTCACTCTCTTTTGCACTTCCTCCTCGGTATAGAGCTCACCCAACGCTTTTGTTGCTTCAGAGAGCAGAGAGGAGATCTTTGCTTTGGGATTTATCCCGTAGAACATCTTGGTGAATGGAGAGCCGATGGAGTTTTCAGAAGGAGGCGGTGGCGTTGGTGGCGGACATAGCTGAGGTGGCGGCGCTGGCGGCGGCGGTACTGGTGCACTAAACGCGCTCTTTACTGTCGGTGCGAACAGCGGAGCAGTGGCTGGTCTGGCCAACTTCGGAGAGCTGACGTTGGTGACGACGGACGAGGGATTCAAGTCGATTGCGTCGAGAGCACATTTCACGTCCACCTTCTCGCAGGTACTGATTGGAATCGCCACTGGTCTTTCCGCTGACGTCTGGATCGCTGATGGAATGGCAGTAGCAACCTCCAGGACATAACTCCGTGGAACCGGAGCTATGGTCGGAACGGGGCTCTTGACGACCAGAGGCTCCGCCGGATTCACCTCTTGGTCTTGCAAGGCATCGAAGATATGGGTGATGAGAGGGCCAGCACCGAAGACAACAGTGTTGTTCGCCTTCTGCTTCATCCTCCGCAGCTCCTTGAGGATGTTCTGGAACATATACTCGGACCAGTTCACCTTGAATCCTTGCAAGCCTTGGGCGATGATCTCGACCAAGTTCCGGGACGTGTAGCCGGAGCTCACTCTCAGCTGTATCACCTCCGCGATCAACGAGAAGATTGGTGCCAGCGAAGGGTCCACCAGCTTGTCGTGCCTGTATCCCAAGTCCTTTTGGTAAGCGCCTTCCTTGAAGAGCATCACCTGGTCGCTGTTCTCAAACGATCGCTTGAAGCTCAGGACGCCCTCGTAGGAGAGCTTGAAGCGCTGGGAGATGAGGTTTGCAGTGAAACACACTCGTTTCCCCTTGACCACCGTCTGGTTTGTTTTCAGGTTGTAGTTGGCCACGAACTCCCGGACGAGCGAGACGCAGGTGACGTTCCACTTGACATCCGCGAGGCTGTGGAGGCCGAGAGTGGTGAGGAAGTCCATCCGGGGGCAGCCTTGCTCGAGCCAGTAGGAGGCGGCAATGTAAGTCCGGAACTTCAGATTTTTAGCTACTGCGTACCCAATGACATCGGCAGAAGTGGAAGAAGAAGAAGACGGTGGTGGTGTGGCCGTGAGTGTGGGAGCCGCCGCCGGCAGCGGAAGAACTAGAACTCCCCTCGTCCTGAGCTTCTTCTTGGCGGCGCCGTCTTCCTCCTCATCGCTGGCGGCGCTGGCGGCAAGCGGCGGCGGCGGCGGCGGCGGTCGCTTTGGAGCCATGGTATGTGGATTCCTTGAAAAACTCGTGCTGCGAATCTCACCACTTGGATTCCAGGAAACAAGGATGTGAACGGAGGAAGCCACTCACTCGCAAACAAGCTATGGATGTGGATTCCTTGAAAAGCTCTTGCGGCGAATCAACGATGTGAGCCGAGGAAGCTACTCACTCGCAAACAAGCTACCGCTCAAAGATCTACATCCTCAGAGCATTGTAATAATTTCTTTTCCCAGGAAACAAGGAGACTTCCTTCCAGGGACAGGGAATCTTAAAGAAGGCCGAGCTCCTTGCTTCCAGGCCCAGACCCTCCCAAGAAATGGATATACTCAAGGAAGACAAGTGCTATAGCGGTGGAGATGCCATGCGACGGGATCTTGGTGGAATATGCCCGTGACAGAGGCAGGGGATCTTTTTCTTGTGCAAGGCAAACGATTCCCCGCCGGATGCTCGCCACGTGCTCGGTGCGGATGCGTCGCGGCATCACGCGTTTGAGTCTGCGGATATGCCACGTCCGCGGCATCTCGCATTTAATGATCTTCTAACCGTACGATTCCCAGGGGATATTCTTGATTCAAACGAAGATTCTATTTAAAATGGACAAACTTTACGAGAACTCGAGGAGCTTCTGGACTTTGAGCTGGGCGTTTTTTAAGTCATTGTCCGCAAGATCCCGGTGTTGTAGCAATGAATAAACTTCCTCGAGTAGATTTTGCTTTTCCCGTGAATTTGACGAATGCCGAGAGCTCATCTCATCTTCAAATGCGGCAGCCTTTTCCGCGGCACGAGCCACGCATGATTCTGGAACCTGGATTGCAAGAAAGAGGAGCAATCTAGAATGAACAAGAGAAAACGAGCATACCTTTGCCAATCGAGCAACGTTTATGCCAAAGCTTCTGCTCGCTGCGCCGGGCTGGAGCTTGTAGAGGAACGTCACCTTTTGTGCCGCTTCTTGCACGGAGCTTTTGTCAAGGTCTCCTTCCGGGCTCTCCGCAAGATATGACATATGGTATGCTTGAACCCGGCCGGGAAAGAGCTTCACCACCTCCGTGACGTTCAAGTAGTGAGTAACGAAGAGCGTGAAGCATTGGACCTCTTGGAGAAGGTGATGGAGCGTCGCATACGCGATGGCGACGCCGTCGTGCGTGCTGGTTCCTCTTCCCAGCTCGTCGATGACTACCAGGGAGCGAGAAGTTGCCTTGTGGAGAATAGTTGAAGCTTCGCTCAGCTCCTCGAAAAACGTACTGGAGCCCCTCTGGATTCTGTCCATCGCCCCCATTCTCGTAAACACGGCATCGAATACATGCAGTTTGGCTGTCGCGGCTGGAACATACGATCCTATCTGCACGATAACAAAACATACGGAGTGAAAAGAAATAAAGATAGCTGCGAACCTGGGACATGATTGTGATTAGAGCAACTTGACGGATGTAGCAACTTTTACCACCCATGTTTGGACCAGTGATTATTTGCGATCGTTCACCCTCACCGGAAAGAACTGTGTCATTTGGTACAAATGCATCTTGCAGAGTCGAATCTAGGACCTGCTCATGGAAAGAAATTTCAGTAAAAATATTAAACGACAAGAGCAAAAGAAACAAACCGGATGTCGACCACCTTCTATCTTCAAAAGGCACGCTTCATCCACGAACTCCGGTCGAACATACCCCTGAAGCACATTTTTCATTCAGATAAGCGTTGAAAAACACAAGGAGACAGACCTGATTGCACGAGACAACAGCAAGGGAATAAAGACAGTCGAGAGCTGCTAGTGCCTGTACTGCAGCCCGGAACTCCATGTGATAGGAGGTAAAGTCAGTCAGGAACATGTCCCATGCTTTGGCGCAAGATATATTTAATTGCTCCTTTGCAAGTGCCATTCTTTCCGATGCTTCCAAGACCTCCGGAGGATGATAGCGGTTTGCCTTTTTCGTACTGTTTATTTTAACCCAATCTGCAGGTACACGCTGCACACATGGAACCTGAAACTACAAGCTTTTAGCAATCAAATAACTGAATTGAGAAAAAGAAAGTACCTCGACCAAAAACGACGTTCCCGAGACGCTCAAGTATTCCAGATTTGAACACTTCAACAGTTTCCGATAACTGGGAAGAAAACTTTCGAGATCCTCCTCAATACTTTTTATGTTCTCTTTGCACTCGTCTACCTGAAACACGACTTAAACGAAGTCTGGGAAACGATAACAAAACCTCGGGAAACTGGCCGGCAACAAACAAGTTAATCTTATCCCCGGCAGCTGCTGCCTCTGCATTCAAACTTGTCACAAGCTTGTTTGCGTGATCTATCACTGAAGTTGAAGTCACTGCGGAGATTAGCCTGCTGAGGAGCGCAGACCTGGCGTCGCGAACCCGTTGAAACTGGGACGCTGCTTTCATAATCGCATTAATCACGTTAATGAACTGCAGCAAACATTACGGTCAGAAAAGAATAACAAACAGGATTACAGAAAAGCAAAGGTACCTCATACGTTGTTGCTGTTTTGTGATAAATTCTTGTGATACCACGCTCAAGATCAGGCAATTTTCCCAGCAGCAACAACGTTGAAGCTAAAGTTGCAACTGTTGTACCTCTGCCTTTATCTCCAATGGATTCGGCAATTTCCGCAACGGCGTCTAAACGTTGAGAAATAAGCATGCGGTCTCTTAACGGATGGGTCACCTGAAAATAGACATGAATGAAAAAACGAAAAATCCAAGATTGTGACTGAGACCAAACTCCTTACCCAATACTTAAGCAGCCTCGCGCCAAAAGCAGTTTTTGTGTGGTTCATAAGCCAGAATAAAGATCCGTTTTCAGTACCATCAGTTTGGTTATGTAGAATCTAGAAAGAAAAAACTTGTTACTGCGTAAGTAAACGTCGCATTCAGTGATTACCTCAAGCTGGCGGATGGTATTGGGCGAGAGCGTCATCTCTTGCTGCCCGGCAAATGGTCGGAAAAGAGCTCCTAAGCGCAATACATTTTCCAGATTAAACTGCTTCAGGTAAGCAAATATATGCGCAAACGCAGCAACCACGATTTCTGGCATCGTCATCAACGCCTGCAAACTTCAATTCTCATCCGATAGTGTAATCAAGACAACTAGAAAATTACCTCTAACCCTGCATCAACCTTCTCGTCCAGACAGCCTTTCTTAGAAGACGCCAAGCTCCCATAGAAGTCCGCAAGAGCAGCAACAGTACCGCCATTTTCAAACGAGTTCTCAGGCGTCTTCTCGACTCGAACATCCGCTGCGACTGCATAGTCCATCAACAACTATAGAAAAATCACCATCATTCATATACAACCCGATCAGAGAAAAGAAAACAGCTTACCTTCTTTGTAGAAGCGGACAAGGACGCAGATAAAAGAAGTTCTGCGGGAGCACACGCAAGCAACCGTGATTCCAGTTCCGTCCTGGTGACAGTGTCCATAAAGTGACCGTACATCACGTCTCCGGTCGAGGTTTCCACGGCCACCACCCCAAATCTAGCATCAAAACTTCCCCTCACTTCATCCTTTCCAGCGTTGGCCTTGTGCTCGGTGATTGCCTCCTCCACAACACACATGATATAGCTGCTAAGACGAATAGGTCCATCCCTTTCCCCGCTCTCTTCTCCCCCAAGAAACTCCCCGGCCTCGAGCGTGGCCTTGGTATATAGCGCCGAGAGATCTCTCGAGAACGGGCCAGCCTTGTTCGTCCCGTGAGCTTTGATAGCCGCTGTCTCGGTCTGCTTGACAACGCCAACTTTGTAGCCAGCTTCCACAAGCCTTCTCACATGTACGTGCAGCCGGAACGTTGGAACGCTGGCAGTGAGAAAGTTGTGGCTGTAGTAAGCAACGATTCCCAAAACATTGGCTGCTTTCTCCGCATCCTCTCCGAAAAATCGAAACTTGTATCCCACCTCGACCATGAGAAGGACGTCTGGGAATTTCTTCTTGAGCTCCACAATCTGCTGCTCCAGAGGAGTAAGCTTCTCCTTCCTTGACGGCGGCTTTCCATAAAAGGAGGGATTTCCACCACCGCCATCCCTGTCCCCCTCTCCAAGAAGAACATCTACAAACTTTCTACGCCTGTCTTTAATCGCTTCCCCCGATACTCCGCAATCGGCCTTCCCATCGCCCGACCCGGCGTCTACATCTAAATTCAAGCACCGTTTCTTACTCGCGCTGGCCGCATTCTCGGCTGATCGCCTGAGATGATACGGCGATGGCCACACAAGTGTGGGAGCCCGCGATGCATCGGTCTCACCTCGCTTGAAGAAGCTGGGGATGATCGCCTGGCCCTTGGCGGCGGCAGCGCCCTCGTCCTTCTTTCTCTTTCCCATTCAAAAACTTATAAACCCTAAGATTCTTCTATATTATCAATAAATAATTTATTTTGATAAATTGTTAATGTCCAAATTCCATGATCAATTTTTCCATTACGTCACAGCCACATATTTTCCTTTATTCTGCACACAATTAAATCTTTTTTAGTACTTAATTCATCATTTTTACTAGTAATAGTTTTATATATAGTTTCAAAAACATTCTTAAATATATGCATATAATCCTTTAAAAATGCTACTGGCAACTTATAAAAAATGGAAGTTGATAAAATGTGAATATAATCATTTTTTATCATTAGATAATGATATTTGATCTTCTTGTCTAACCAAATAATAATATGTTGCCTATTGTTTTGGAGTCATCTATCCTAGTATTGGTCAAATATAATTATGGCCATTAAATAAACTAATTAAAATTAGAATTTAATTTATGTTTTAGAAATAATAACTAAAATCTTACATTCTATTAGTAGACCTAAATAGATGATCCATAGGTAAAAAACACCAATGACTAATATATATGCATTTTTATAAACTTTGTGACTATATTCCAAGAATCTAGATCCACAGTCTAGGTAAAAGTATTTTCCCATTAATTTGAAGTCCTGAACAAAATCATAATCCAGGAAAATCATGAATAAACTATCACATTGCTTCTCTAAACTTTAAAACCTGTTGACCTTTTGGCTTAGAATTATCTTTCCATGGCACTTCATCCTATAATTGTTTCAACTCTTCCAAAAATAATGACCAATAAATATTAGGTACTAGGAAGTTTTAGGCCTAGAAAAATTATAAATAGAAATATTTCATTTTATTTTAAACTAATACCTGGTTTAATCATAATAAGAAATATAAATGAAGGCTTAATTGCTAAAGTTGGTGGTATATTATTATTAACTGCAACAATTGCCTAACATGAATATATTTTTGCCATTAATTTTATTGGAGAAAGATCATTTGTAGCCATAGCAAGATGTATATCTCTTGGATTTACTACAAATTTTTTTAAGATGAACCATCTGCAGACATTCTCATTATTCCATTAATGGATTGATGATAAAATGATAAGCTAAATATTGTGTTATTTCTCTACATTGAAATTATTATTGAAGTCAAGGTATAATAGAGATAAAATAAAATTATTAATAAATTTAAATAATAAATTAATAAAAATTAATTACCTTTCAAAATGATCTGTTTCTTTTCTTAATATTCCAGTAATAACTTGCACATCTAGAATCCTTAAACAAGCCAACAAAATAGAAACACTTGCCCCTTTATAAATAAGTAATAAATTGCCTTCATTTCCATGTAAGCCAATAAATGATCCATAGGTAAGAAACACCAATGACCATTATATATGCATTTTTATAAATTTCATGACTATACTCCAAGAATCCAAGTCCACAGTCTAGGTAAAAGTATTTTCCCATTATTTTGAAGTCTTGAACAAAATTATAAATGAATAAACTATCATATTGCTTCTCTAAGCTTTAAAAACTATTGACCCTTTAGCTTAGAATTATTTTTTAATGGCACTCCATCCCTTAATTGTTTCAACTCTTCCTAAAATAATAACTAATAAATATTAAATTTTTGGACCTAGAAAAATTATAAATGTAAATATTTCATTTTAGTTTATAAACTAATACCTGGTATAATCATAATAAGAAATATAAATGAAGGCTTAATTGCTAGAGTTGGTGGTATATTATTATTAACTGCAACAATTTCCTATATTTTTGCTATTAATTTTGTTAGAGAAAGATCATTTGCAACCATAGTAAGATGTATATTTCTTGGATTTACTGCAAAATTTGGGTAATCATCTTCAATTTTTTTTAAGTTGAACCATTTGCAGGCATTCTCATTATTCCATTAGTGGATTGATGATAAAATGATAAGTTATATATTGTGCTATTTCTCTACATTGAAATTATTATTGAAATCAAGGTATAATAGAGAAATAGTGCATTATTGTCTCAGGTATATAATTGCTAAAATCTTTGTGCTTGCTAGGAATAGAAATTTGACAAAATTGAAGGTCCTTATTCTCCTTATGAAATAACATGAAATCATTGATGCATGAATCAATCTTTTTATAGGTAAGTCCATTATGTTAAGCGATATTTACCACTTCCTTATAATTATTTGAAAACTTTTATTTGTAGGCAACATTTTTTTAAAGAGCCTTTATCCAAATAATTAAAAATTCAATACTAAATAATAAATAAAAATTAATTACCTTACAAAATGATCTATTGCTTGGCTTGATATTCCGATAATAACTTTCAGATGTAGAATCCTTAAACAAGCCAACAAAATAGAAGCACTTGCCCCTTTATAAATAGGTAATAAATTGTCTTCATTTCCATGTAAGCAATTTTAAAAATAATTAAATATATTATCATTCTCAAAATCATCATTGCCACTACCATTACCACCACTCAAATTAATATAACAATCATCTGGAACTATAGGGCTTTTATCAATTTCAAAAAATTGTTATACTAAAGTAGTAGATCTGCATAATCTAATCCCTTGAATATCTTCCATTGAAAACCATGCATCATGTGGTGCTAAAGGATGTTTACCATAAAGACGAATATGATTTATGATAATTTGTATAAGGTAAATATAATTACTTCTACACCTTAAACACTAACATGCAACTCTCATTCCTAAATCCTAAACAAAAAACTTAATACAGATCTGAGGAAGAAAACAAAGTTGTTTTATTAGGAAATTATGTGCTAAAAGTGGGTACTATTAGTAATTTAGTTGATGTAAATATTGCTGAAATTTATGACTAAAACTTTTGGAAAACTTACATTTTAGTCACAGTTTAAAAGTTGTAAATTGCAACTCTAATTAGCAACATATATGAGCTTATCTAGCTTTAAAGAATATGTTACTACAAATTATGATTTATATTTTAGTTGTAAAGGACAACTATAATTTCCAACTTAAATTTGAGTAACTATAAAGCTATCACAAATTACAACTTAAAATTTGTAATAAAGCCAATTTGCTACTAACATTTAAGTTGAGTTGATTACAACTTAAGATTTCCAACAAACACAAAAAATTTGTTGGAAAAACATATCATTATAATGCTTTTACGGACTGGCAGAAGTCAAGTCTACGTCTTGACCTGTCGAAGTCCACAAAAAATCACCACAAAAAAAAATTGTACAAAAATCTATGTTATATAATATAGTTGATAGCCCAGTATACCAATGGCAAATCTCAAGTCCCCCACTTTATTGACTACCTCAATTGACTCGAAGTCAAGTGTGCCAAGAATTGGTTATCAAATGTGCGTGTAAACTCTGCAAAAAGAAGAACCTCATCTTTCATGATAGCGTTCACTCTTTGATGTTCTGATCCATGGCCATGTCTCTCGCGGATTTGCTGCTGCCTTTGTTTCTACTCGTCTTTCTCACAAGATCCCGGTCACAGTGCCCCACAAATCCATCCGCAATCGTGAACGACACACAGGTTCTTCTCTCTCTCCGTGACAGGCTTGGCATCAAAGTGTGGAACGAGACTGCCAATCCAAGAGCATGGCGGGGAGTGGAGTGGAGCTCGGACAACCAAGTGGAGGGCCTCGCTCTGTCCAGGTTTAATCTCTCGGGAGTTTTTCCTGCCACCTGGGCCGAGCTTCCATCGCTGGCTCGCCTGGACCTCTCGCAAAACGGCCTCTCCTCGCTGGAAGTCCCTTGCAAAAATACGCAGCTCAACCTCCTCAACTTGAGCTCCAATTCCCTGCAAGAGTTCCCTGGAAATCTCTCCAGCCTCGAGAGTTTGGAAAGCCTGGACCTCAGTGGGAACTTCTTAACAGTGGCCGGACTCCCAAAGTTTAGCTTGACGCTGCGATCGCTCAACCTGTCCATCAACAACTTAACTGGGAGCTTTTCCATTGGTGGTAACCTGGGACTGGAGGCACTGGAACTCTCGGACAACGGACTCAGCGGCTCCATTCCAGAAACTTTCGGGGAGATGACGAACTTGACGCGCCTGGACATATCGTATAACAGGTTTACAGGAGATCTACCCGATATTTGGAGCAAGAACTTGGAGCTCAGGTACATGGGTATCTCCAACAATTCGCTCCAGGGTGGTTTGCCACCGAGCTTGAGAAGGCTACGCAAGCTCTCGGATTTACGCGCTGCATACAACTCTCTCTCCGGGCCACTGGAGCTGGAAGATGGCGACTTTGCAAGCATCGAGGTTTTGAACCTCGGGCTAAACTGGTTTAGCGGAACGATCCCGGCTACGCTGGGAGGCTTGAGGAACTTGAAGATCCTGGTTCTCACGGGGAATCGTTTTAGTGGCACCATCCCAGGCGAGCTCTCGAAGCTCTCGCATCTCCAGCTGCTGGTTCTCACGGGGAATCGTTTTAGTGGTGCCATACCTCCGGAGCTTGGAAACTGTTCGAACATCAGAGGGATACGCCTCGACAGCAATTACTTGACTGGAACAATCCCAGGCGAGCTCTCGAAGCTCTCACATCTCCAGCAGCTAGTTCTCAGCAGCAACGACATCGGCGGGGAGCTCCCTTCCGGACTCTCCAACTGCACCGTGCTCGTCGTTCTCTGGCTGGGAAAGAACAAGTTCTCTGGAAATCTCCCTGAGAGCTTCGGGGATTTGAGCCGCCTGCTCATTCTGGAGCTTTCCAGCAACGATCTTGTCGGTTCAATCCCGGCCATGTTGCAAAACATGTCGGCTCTGCAGTTCCTCATCCTCGAAAACAACAGATTCAGTGGCTCCATACCGGACTGGCTTCCCAGGCTCACGAACTTACGAGCCATGGACTTCTCGGTTAACAGGTTCTCTGGGGAGATGCCGGAAAGCATTGGCCGACTGTTTGCCAACGTCCAGCTTTACAACAAGAGCAAACGGCATATGATGATTCAAACCGGAGGACTCGTCTACAACGGCTTCGCCTTCCCGACCTTCATAGACTTCTCCTTCAACCAGCTGACTGGAAGCATTCCAGCCGCCATTGGCGACCTCTACAAGCTCCAGGTGCTGGACCTGAGACACAACCAGCTAACAGGTCCCATTCCCGAGTCCCTGGGGAAGGCAAGGAATCTCTCCAAGGTGTGGCTCGCGGGGAATCGTCTCAATGGCTCCATACCATCGTCCGTGGCGGACCTCTCGTTTCTCACCATCTTCGACGTCTCCAACAACAGCCTGGTGGGACGGATACCTGACAGCCCGCAACTCTCGTCCATGGACGCGGCTCTCTTCGCTGGGAATCAGCTCTGTGGCTTGCCACTGACCAACACCTGTTCGAGCACTGCTATGCCGCCACATAAGCTTAGAACAGAGGGACAAGGTGGTAGCGAACAGGACCAAAGAGAGGTGATAACACTTGTCAGCGTTGCGATCTTCGTGGCAGCCTTCTTCAACGCGTTCTTCTGGACCTACTTTGCGGCAAACCACAGAGCTCATTCCCATGCTGGCAATCAAATCTCTAGCTCGTCCACCATGTTGCTGCCGTCCTTTCTACCTTCCAGTTCGTAATCCATCACCATCGTGTGACCGCTTGATGAAGTGAACTCTTCTTATCTGCTTTCAAGGCCGCCTCCTGTATAGTTTTGAGCTTATCATGATCCTCCCACAGCCCCGCGCTCCGGTAGATGCTCGCCATCAGAACGTACGCAGCCGAGTCATTCTCGTCGATCTTCGTCAGTGCCTCGAACGCAATCCTCCCCACTTCCACTTACGGCAGGCCCTCCTCCAAACCACAGCATCCGCTCTCAAAGGCATGCTCTCGAGGACTTTCAAGGCCTCTTCCAGTCGGTTACGAGATCCACCAAGCTGCTGTAGTGATGAATCCCGCAAACAATGCCAGAGTCCGGGTCCATTGCCTGGAAAAACTCCCTGCCTCGTTCAACTATGCCGCCGTGGCTGCAAGCAGTGATGACCGAGACAAATGTGATTGCGTTTGCTCGCACGCCATCTTCTCGCATCTCGCGAAAGGCTTCGAACACGCGCGACGTGTCACCCTGTTGGCCGAATCCCGTGATCAGTGCATTCCAGGCGACGATATCTCGGACTGCCAGAGATCCAAACAAGTGCTCGGCCGCACTCATAACTCCGCACTTCCTGTAGAAGTTTACTCCCCACAACTTGATCGTCTTCCAGCCCACGCCTGTAAAGCTCAGCCTGGATTCCTTCCAGCTAGGCCGTAAGTGCTACAAGAGTCCGAGAGTTTGGAGCACAGTCCACTCCAAGAGTTCCAGCCCGAGCTCACTCTCACCGTTGTCTATATATCCCTGTATCGAGCTCGTCCAAACGACAACGTCCCGGCTAGGCATGCGTTTGAAAACTGCTCGAGCTTTCACCATATCTCCACACTTGGCATACATGTCCACCAAGCTGCTCCCGACAAATCTGTGCTCGCAGCGTCCAAACTTCGCGGCGAGAGAATGAATCTCCATCCCCTTTTCTAGGCTCTGGATTCGCACTAGCTTTCCATCTTCTCGCGGAACAGGTGGCTCGGACGCTGAAAGGTGGACGCAGGCCATGAGCGCAGCAACAAACGTTCTCTCGTCCGGATCGTCCTCCCGAGCCATGCCGAAGAACAGCTCCAAGGCCAGCTTGCTGTCTCCACTTACATCGGCCAGCCATGCCATCGAAGACCTTGCGAGCTTCCTCTAGCTTCTCACACTTCGCGTACATATCGATCAGAGTGTTCCCCACGAACACGTCCCCACAGCACCTGTTGTTTGAAGCTTCACCGTGGATAGCCACCCCGGTTTCCAAGCTCTTTCTCTTCACGAGTTGCCGAGCTCGCACAGGCGGCAAGCGCAGTAACACACGTCCGAGAGCTTGGACAGCACCCAGATAGCTTCATATCTTCGAAGAACACGAGAGCCAGCTCGCTTTCCCCGTTGTCCACAAAGCCTTGTATCAAGCTCGTCCAGAGCACGACATCACGACGAGGCATGCTCTCGAAAACCATCCGCGCGTCGACCATGCTCCCACACTTTGAGTACATGTCACTTGGCTGCTCCCCACGAAGATATCTCCACAGCAGTGGCTTTTCACAGCTCCATCGTGAACAGCGAGCCCCTTTTCCAGGCTCTTCGTCTTCACCATCTTTTGGTGGCCTCCTCTTTCACTTCTAGATTCGCACAGGCCTTGGCAGCAGCAACGAAAGTCCAAGACTTTGGCGAGCAGTCCATTTTCCCAAAGAACTCGAGAGCGACCTCGCTTTCTCCATTCTCTACGTAGCCCAGTATCAACGCGTTCCAGGAGACCACGTCTCACTGTGACATCTCATCGAAGACCGATCGAGCATCGAGCATGATGCCGCACTTAGCTCGAGAGGAAAACGTCTTCGCTGCAAGACGGTCCCATCTGCTTGGCTTGAGAATGGATGCCTCTGCCGGTCTCGAGACTAGCCTCCTTGACGAGCTTCCCATCGACCAAAACAGCGTCTTCCTTCGCCGCGAGGCTGCTACAAGCCTTTGCCGCGTCCTGGAGTTTGGCTTGCAGCCCGACCGCCTGGCTTGCATCCTCTCGAAGAGATCCAGAGCCACATCGCTCTCGCCATTGGACACGTAGCCCAGCATCAAGGACATCACGTTTGGGTGCCATCCTACTCGGGCCTGAAAGTAAACATGCAACGCCAGGAGGCCTAAGCTTGTCAAAACTGTGTTTACCAATGCGATGGTGCTCTGTGCCTGTAAAGCTTTTCCAAAAATTTCTCACACTCGGAAACCAAAAAAAAATCCAACTTTGAGCGTTCCAGTAGTTGTAGAGAGTGTCATACAAGCAGAAGTTTATCGCAAGCGTTGGGCCTATGGCAGGAGTCAAGTCTGTGGCATTTGGCAGGGAGGAAAACCAATACCAAAAGCATTGGTCAGAGTTCCTTATAAAGGCTAAGAAAGCTCTCCTGTTGATGGATTGTGGAAAGCGTGTGATAGATGCAGACGCACGGCAACATCTACACGCAAGAGCACAAAAGCTGTCAAGGGAACAACCAACAACAAAGATCACAAAGCTCAAGGTGAGGAAATTTAGGAGAAGACTTAGGAACAAGATCCTGAACATGTAACCACCTTGCAGGTTCCAAACTTACAGTCGTCAATCTAGAGTGTAATGTGAACATGACCCAGCAGGAGCAGTCTCCAGCATCTCCACTGCACACAGCAACACCAACACAACCAGCTCTCAATGCCGACACCAACAACATGCTACATCACCGCAAACACCACAGTTGAGAGCATCCCAAGCAGGAGTGATGCTGCAAGCCTGAGCTCACACTGGATCTTAAGTTTGGCATTTCTCCAGTTTGTGGACAAAATGCAGTGTCTCCAGTCAACACCATAGATGCCGATACCAGCAGATTTTGCGAGGTTTTTTCACAACAAGCAGATGAGCATTTTCATGCGAGACAGAGTCCAATCAACACCTTTGTCTACCAGCCCCTAGATGTGAAGCTCACGAAGATCCAGAACCATATTCTCCAGCTCAAGAGGAGCATTTGAGGTACAACTTTCTAGGGATCTGTATGCACAAAAACTTAGCGCATGAACAAGGAACTCCCCAAGGAGAATGCAGAGCTTCGCAATGAGATCCGACAGCTCAAGGTGAAGCAACTGTAGTGTGCTACAACAGAAGAACAAGTTCAAGAATGAGCTCTCTGGAGTCATAGCAACAATAAAACAGCTTAATGCCATGGAGAAGTGAGAGCTTCAAGATGAAACTCAACTCAGTTGCAGGAGAAAAGTGGAGCATAGAAAATCAACTTTATATTTAGAAACATCATCCTAAGGCTTGAAATTTAAACTTTGAGACTCAAGAATAGGAATGAATGGCAATTGCCCCATGTAGAACTAATTAAGGGGGTGAGTTAACACTCAAACTTTATCCCTTTCTTTTGTATTCTAGCCTTCCATCATTAATGCATGTTTATTTGCTCAAACCTAGAATACTCAAGCAATGCCAAGTTTATCTTTGCTCATGACTTCAACAAAAGCCTTCATGGGGATTGAAGGACTCAAATCATTCCTTTTTTACTTTTTATATATTTATTTGTGTCTAGCTGAAGCAAATGCAAAATTAAATCAAACAAGTGTAGTAGTAAATATCCACTCTACTCTCACCTTCTTTTCTCTTTCACTCTTATTTTCTTTTCCTCTTTCTTTCTTTTGTAATATAAGCTTTTAGCATATAAATTTTTACCCAAGTTTCTAGGAATGACTTGTTTTGACCTTTAAAGAAATGATTGAGAAATACATGAACTTTTAGCATTTAGATTGGGATGGATATTTGTCATTTCTTTGGTATATATATATATCATAGGGTATAAAGTTCCATTGGTGCTTCACCTTATAAATTTCTATATGGTCATTATTTGATATTGCTAATGGAGTTGAGTTTTGCTATAAGTTGCTAATACTAAGTCTTGGGATCAATATTTGATAAGTGTTCTTCCACTCATTCAAGTGGAATTTATTGAGCACTTAGGCTGTGTATAAGTGGGATAATAACAACACAACAAGTTCCATCATTGTTCACTAGTGGAGTATAAAGTGGATGATTTAATGTTAATCCATTTTCCTAATGTTATAGTATATGGTTTCTCTAAGGGGCTCTTTATTCAGTGGAAGGGACCATATTAAGTATTGTGGTAAGTTAAACTACACATTTATAAAGTTTGGCAAAACATTCAACAAACTAATCCTCCAGAAATTACACATATGCAATAACTTAAACACTTTGTATAAAGGGATCAGGCCCCACCTATAGATCCACCAATGCCTCCTCTTATCTTGTTAATCTGAAAACCTTAACTACTTTTCATCCTTTTAAAAGAATAGGATGATATGAGGTCTGTATGATGTTGTATTTAAATATTAGTATAATTTTTAGTATTAGTATAATTTTATTTTAAAATTTTTGAATTCAGCTTTATCAAGCTATGTATATATTGGATTTTACTTAATTAATCTTCTGTTTTTTCTTGATGTTGGTTTAAATAAATATATTAGTAACTGTTCATTATATAAATGGGAAGAAACTATATTTTGTTGTTTAAATTTTTATTACAATAACTTGAAACACCTTATTACAAAAATTTGAAATTTCTATAATAGGATTTGGATCAGTTAACTCTTTGAATAATAAGTTTATTTTATAAATAAAATGATTTACCATATAATCTTGAATAAAATCTAATGAATAATTAAATAATATATTAACTATTTATTTTCAAAAAGACTTTTTACTTGAAAGAACTCTTGTTTTTTTCCTTTTATATTGAAGTGTATATGCAATATTTCTTGTTTTATTTAAAGCCTTCTTCTTTTTGTTGCCATATCTCTTTGGAAAATTAAATCATAAAATTATTTTCAGAAATTTTAAACTAACTTCTAATCCCAATCTTCTAATAATAGTGCTAAATCTATGCAATTTATCGTGCTAATGCCATCCTAATCACGATATTAATGGCTTCCTAATTGCAGTCCTAATCCATGTAATCAGTATTAATTATACTCCTAATTGCAAGGTAGTGGCACAAACCTAATCACATCCTCTCAAGGATTCAAGGTTTTTTTGATTCAAGCTTTTTGTTCTTTCAATCAAGCATTGCTGAGAGTTGGAATTCGAGGAATAACGGTGAGCAATGTTCGTGGTTTAGGCACTCAAGGTGGAGCTGTGTTTTCTCTCTTTTTTCCCTGTGGAGAACAAAAGCTTCCAGGAGAAAAGAAACCAGTTCTTACCCTTGATACTTGGGAGTCTCCAAGGTCTAGAAAAAAAGGAGAGAGAAGCAAAGAAATTGGTATCACTGCGTTACCAGTCAGATCTGAGCTCCAAAGACATCCTCTATCCTCAGCAATCCAAAAGAAAAGAGAAAGAAAGCTCAAACCTTTCTGCAGCATGTTAAGATCCTTGAGCCCTCCAAGAGCGGTGCATCTATCCCTGCCCTCTCCAAATCCTGGCGCCTACCACACCCAATGGTGTGTGGGACGAGGCTATTGCCACTGGCCAGCATCGCTCGGTACAGAATCTCGCCTTAGCGGCCAAGAAGATTTCCCATTTAGCCCTAAATTCTGACACCTCTTCATCTGGCAATTGGATGATTTTATCTGACTCATTCATTTTGACAGCATTTAATGAGCCAGCTGAGGCAAATGATATACACTTCTAGGAGTCACTGAGGTATAGAAGTATCTGTGCTGATATCCTTGATCACAGAACTTTGGATATCTAAAACTATTCCCATCCAAAAGTTTTACTTGATCAATCACCATGGATAGCATATGATTTTCCTCTCCTTCCTTAATATTGAACCACTGAACTTTAAAAATAATTCTCTTGAATGATCTAAAGTTTACCTCATAAATATAAAAGGTATCTATAATAATAAGAACGAAGAACCCAGACCCCTGCAGCCGTCTGGGGCAGCCTCGGAAGCCATGGTTCTCAGCAAGGGGAGGCCAGCTTAGGCTTGGGCCAGGGCCGGTGGCCATGGTTAGCGGGAATATTGGCTCAATGTTGTGGCGGCCAATGGGTGGGATGCATGCGTGGCGGGGAAGGGAAGAGGGCGTGGTGACATGTGTTATGCCATGCACTCCTAGGGCTCCATGGCTGCTCTGGTCGGACACGGTTGTGTGGGCATTTCCGTGAGAGCCTGTGCATGGTAAGTAACAGGGGCGGGTAGAATGGTAGTCGGGCACACAATCCAGGCTCCTCTCGGGATCAACTCAGGACTGTGAGAGGCAAATTGGCTCATCTCCAACTCAGCAAAGCTTTGATCCCTGTTTGCCATTGCCTCACGAGCTCTTTGGCCTGTAGGAAAGCAATTATCAAGGACACTCCCTCTTCATCCCCGGATTCTCTCGAGGAATCCCTTGTTGCTGGGCCTGGTGAGGGATTGTTGTTTCAGCACATGCTCGGGATCAACTCCGTTTGTAGGAACCTGTTTTGAGTTGACGTAGGGCTGTCGAGTGGCTGTGCCAGCCAACACTGCTCCTGAAGTTTTGGAAATCTGACATGGCACTGATGTCTGGGTTCTCTCGAAAGAGAAGGAGAGAAGCAGAAGGTGCCACCGCAAGCATCCCGCCAACTGTTGGGAAAGGATGGGAAAGCTGGCATCAATCGATTTGTTGCAGTAGCCCATGGATAAAACTGTAGTCCATGGATAGATGTATGACATTATAGTCAGCATTCCAGAATCAATCCTAAGATAAATTTGTTTAGTATGATCATGTTAAACTAACAAAATTCACCTACATTGTCTGGAGTTCAGTCAAGCCTACAAATGATGGAACTGGCTGAGGAGAAAAGGAGTTGTTTCCAATGCTTCTGTTATGCATACACATGCATCAGGTAAACTCCAAGTTAAGACGAAATATTACATTAGTTGGAGAGCTTTCAACCTGCTTAGATCAGGTAACGTTCCAGTAAAAGCATTATCATTGATGTGTCTGTAAATGAAACAAAACTTGAGTGCAAAGTAGTTACCATATTAGCTATTTACATTTCAAAGAGGGTTGATATCCGCCCCAAACTGCTCGGCAATGATCCAGCAAATCGATTTTTGTCAAGTCTCCTGAAAATACACTATTACACGAGATTGTATTCTAGCCATCAATGACTTACATGATGGTCAGCTTGGAAAAGTTTCCAATTTCATTGGGAACTTCTCCAGAGAAGCAGTTATTGTCCAGTAACCTGAAGGACAACAGGTCCAAAAACCTCCAAGAAAATGAGAAAAATACGTACAAGTGCTTGAGTTCAGGTAAGAAATATATTTCTGGTGCGTCCACCTCTTTGTAAACCACCCAGCATTTGCTGGGCAAGTACTCGTAAAAAACTAAGATAGATCAAAATACATACCTGGAAAATCAATATGAGGTTGTTGTGGATTCCTTAACGTAATTATAATGCTGTCCATTGTTTTCTTATTTGCATCAATTTGAGAAACTCTAAAATGCTTTCCATTAATCTAATATACTGTATAACTCATGGCCTAAAATTTAAAACTAATTAATGATTAATTAATGTTAATTATGACTTTGCATCCATTACCCAAATCCTTAAAAACATTTGATACTGATTCACCTCTTTGAATAGTATATTGTATGATTTCATATATAATAGCCATAATAGGTAATAGTGGTAGCTATTTTAAATTTTCAGGAATCTATTGGTTTGGATGGTCAATAACATATTGCATTCTTGCATTATCTCTTTCAATTCTTGCTTGTTGATACTTTTGAAGGATAAGCTGCATTTCCTCTTCATTAAAGTAAATATATAGAGAAATATTTTCATATGCTTCTTAACTAAGTTGAATTTGTTTTCCTAGATGCTACAATCAAATACTACTATAATCAAATGGAGATATAAACTATGAAATACTTAAGCAAATTAGAACTAAAATATTATGCATATAAAAACTCTTTCTTAATAGCAGACCTTCAGCTATAAATCTTCAAGTTTTACTTTTTGTCTTACCAAAGATTTTAAAACCCTTAAATAACACTCAATAAAAAATATATTTCAGCTAGTTCTAGGACCAACCATCTTTAACTCATCAATTAACTATACTAATAAATGAACTTGTGTTGTCATAGCTGTTGTAAATAATGTTGCTTCCAATAAACACACATAAATGATAGACTTTTCTTTCATAATAGGTTTCAAAGATCTATCTACTTCTTGAGCAGTTTAAAATCTAATTAAAATTAAAATTAATTAAATTAAAAAAATTAAATCAATTATTACCATACAACTTCTCCAAGAAAATATATTGCATCCTGTAATTGAGGTGTTGTGTTTCCCATTATAAAAATGAGATAAAAATCCTACTAAATATGTTAATTTACGTTTTAGTAAATTTAGAAACTTATTTATAGTAAATGAAGCCAATTATTTTCATACCTATTAAATTACCTTTCTCATCGACACAATTTGAAAATTCAGTTCCATATGTTTTAAGCACTTTAAAAGCCTCTATATTATCAATAAATAATTTATTTTAATAATTTGTTAATATCAAAATTCCATGCTTAATTTTTCCATCACATCACAACCATATGTTTTACTTTATTCTGCGCATAACTAAGTCTTTTCTAGTACTTAATTCATCAATTTTACCAGTAATAGTTTTATATATAGTTTGAAAAATATTCTTAAATATATGCATGTAATCCTTTAAAAATGCTACTGGCAACTTATAAAAATATAGAAGTTGATAAAATGTGAATATAACCATTTCATACTATTAGGTAACAATATTTGATCTTCTTGTCTAACCAAATAATAATATGTTGCCTAACGTTTTGGAGTCATTTGTCCTAGTATTGGTCAAATATAATTATGACCATTAAATAAACTAATTAAAATTTAATTTTAATTTATGTTTTAGAAATAATAACTAAAATCTTATATTCTATTAGTAGACCTAAATGGATGATCCATAGGTAAGAAACACCAATATCCAATATATATATGCATTTTTATAAACTTCGTGACTATATTCCAAGGATCTAGGTCCACAGTTTAGGTAAAAGTATTTTCCTATTAATTTGAACTCCTGAATAAAATCATAATCCAAGAAAATTATGAATAAACTATCACATTGCTTCTCTAAGCTTAAAAAACTATTAACCCTCTGACTTAGAATTATCTTTGCATGGCACTCCATCCCATAATTGTTTCAACTCTTCCAAAAATAATAACCAATAAATATTAGGTACCTTAGGAAGTTTTGGACCTAGAAAAATTATAAATATAAATATTTCATTTGAGTTTTTAATCTAATATCTGGTATAATCATAATAAGAAATATAAATGAAGGCTTAATTGCTAGAGTTGGTGGTATATTATTATTAATTGCACCAATTGCCTAACATGAATATACTTTTGCCATTAATTTTGTTGGAGAAAGATCATTTGCAGCCATAGTAAAATATATATTTTTTGGATCTACTGCAAAATTTGGGTAATCATCTTTGAATTTTTTTTTAAGTTGAACCATCTGCAGGCATTTTCATTATTCCATTACTGGATTGATGATCAAATGATAAATGATATATTGTTTTATTTCTCTACATTGAAATTATTATTGAAGTCAAGGTATAATAGAGAAATAATGCATTATTTTCTCAGGTATATAATTGTTAAAATCTGTGTGCTTGCTAGCAATAGAAATTTGACAAAATTAAAGGTCCATATTCTCCTTATGAAATAACATAAAGTCATTGATGCATAAATCAATCTTTTTATAGGTAAGTCCATTATGTTTAGTGATATTTACCACTTCCTTATATATATTTGAAAATGTTTATTTGTAGGAAACATTTTAGTAACAGTTTAAAAGTTGTAAATTGCAACTCTAATTAGCAACATATATGAGCTTATCTAACTTTAAAGAATATGTTACTACAAATTATTATTTATATTTTAGTTGTAAAGGACAACTATAATTTCCAACTTAAATTTGAGTAACTATAAAGCTATCACTTAAATTTTGTAACTAAAGCCAATTTGCTACTAACATTAAATTGAGTTGATTACAACTTAGATTTCCAACAAACACAAAAAAATTGTTGGAAAAACATATCATTATAATGCTTTTACGGACTGGCAGAAGTCAAGTCTAAGTCTTCACCTGTCGAAGTCCACATTCTATCCACCGTGGCCAAAAAATCACCACAAAAAAAAATTGTGCAAAAATCTATGTTATGTAATATAGTTGATAGTCCAGTATACCAATGGCAAATCCCAAGTCCCCCATTTATTGACTAGCAAGGCTTTCATCAAGGCCCTTTGCTAGTCAATAAAGTCAATAAAGTATTTTTACAATGGTAAATCCCAAGTCCCCCACTTTATTGACTAGCTCAATTGACTCGAAGTCAAGTGTGCCAGGAATTGATTAGCAAATGTGCGTGTAAACTCTGCAAAAAAAACCTCATCTCGCACGTTCACTCTTTGATGTTCTGATCCATGGCCATGTCTCTCGCGGATTTGCTGCTGCCTTTGTTTCTACTCGTCTTTCTCACAAGATCCCGGTCACAGTGCCCCACAAATCCATCCGCAATCGTGAACGACACACAGGTTCTTCTCTCTCTCCGTGACAGGCTTGGCATCAAAGTGTGGATCGAGACTGCCAATCCAAGAGCATGGCGGGGAGTGGAGTGGAGCTCGGACAACCAAGTGGAGGGCCTCGCTCTGTCCAGGTTTAATCTCTCGGGAGTTTTTCCTGCCACCTGGGCCGAGCTTCCATCGCTGGCTCGCCTGGACCTCTCGCAAAACGGCCTCTCCTCGCTGGAAGTCCCTTGCAAAAATATGCAGCTCAACCTCCTCAACTTGAGCTCCAATTCCCTGCAAGAGTTCCCCGGAAATCTCTCCAGCCTCGAGAGTTTGGAAAGCCTGGACCTCAGTGGGAACTTCTTAACAGTGGCCGGACTCCCAAAGTTTAGCTTGACGCTGCGATCGCTCAACCTGTCCATCAACAACTTAACTGGGAGCTTTTCCATTGGTGGTAACCTGGGACTGGAGGCACTGGAACTCTCGCACAACGGCCTCAGCGGCTCCATTCCAGAAACTTTCGGGGAGATGACGAACTTGACGCGCCTGGACATATCGTATAACAGGTTTAGAGGAGATCTACCCGATATTTGGAGCAAGAACTTGGAGCTCAGGTACATGCGTATCTCCAAAAATTCGCTCCAGGGTGGTTTGCCACCGAGCTTGAGAAGGCTACGCAAGCTCTCGGTTTTACACGCTGCCTACAACTCTCTCTCCGGGCCACTGGAGCTGGAAGATGGCGACTTTGCAAGCATCGAGGTTTTGAACCTCGGGCTAAACGGGTTTAGCGGAACGATCCCGGCTACTCTGGGAGGCTTGAGGAACATCAGAGAGATATGGCTCGACAGCAATAACTTGACTGGAACAATCCCAGGCGAGCTCTCGAAGCTCTCGCATCTCCAGAAGCTGGTTCTCAGGGGGAATCGTTTTAGTGGCGCCATACCTCTGGAGCTTGGAAACTGCTCGAACATCAGAGAGATATGGCTCGGCAGCAATAACTTGACTGGAACAATCCCAGGCGAGCTCTCGAAGCTCTCGCATCTCCAGCTGCTGGTTCTCACGGGGAATCGTTTTAGTGGCGCCATACCTCCAGAGCTTGGAAACTGGTCGAACATCAGAGAGATATGGCTCGACAGCAATAACTTGACTGGAACAATCCCAGGCGAGCTCTCGAAGCTCTCGCATCTCCAGAAGCTGGTTCTCACGGGGAATCGTTTTAGTGGCGCCATACCTCCGGAGCTTGGAAACTGGTCGAACATCAGAGAGATATGGCTCGACAGCAATAACTTGACTGGAACAATCCCAGGCGAGCTCTCGAAGCTCTCGCATCTCCAGATGCTGGTTCTCACGGGGAATCGGTTTAGTGGCACCATACCTCCGGAGCTTGGAAACTGGTCGAACATCAGAGAGATATGGCTCGGCAGCAATAACTTGACTGGAACAATCCCAGGCGAGCTCTCGAAGCTCTCGCATCTCCAGATGCTGGTTCTCAACAGGAACGACATGGGCGGGGAGCTCCCTTCCGGACTCTCCAACTGCACCGAGCTCGTTAGTCTCTGGCTGGACCAGAACAAGTTCTCTGGAAATCTCCCTGACAGCTTCGGGAATTTGAGCCGCCTGCTCGCTCTGGGGCTTTCCAGCAACGATCTTGTCGGTTCAATCCCGGCCATGTTGCAAAACATGTCGTCTCTGCAGTTCCTCATCCTCGAAAACAACAGATTCAGTGGCTCCATACCGGACTGGCTTCCCAGGCTCACGAACTTACGAGCCATGGACTTCTCGGGTAACAGGTTCTCTGGGGAGATGCCGGAAAGCATTGGCCGACTGTTTGCCAACGTCCAGCTTTACAACCAGAACAAACGGTCTGTGATGATTCAAACCACGCGAGGACTCCTCTACAACGGCTTCGCCTACCCGACCTCCATAGACTTCTCCTTCAACCAGCTGACTGGAAGCATTCCAGCTGCCATTGGCGACCTCTACAAGCTCCAGGTGCTGGACCTGAGCCACAACCAGCTAACAGGTCCCATTCCCGAGTCCCTGGGGAAGGCAAGGAATCTCTCCGAGGTGGCGCTTGCGAGCAATCGTCTCAATGGCTCCATACCATCGTCCGTGGCGGACCTCTCGTTTCTCACCATCTTCGACGTCTCCAACAACAGCCTGGTGGGACGGATACCTGACAGCCCGCAACTCTCGTCCATGGACGCGGCTCTCTTCGCTGGGAATCAGCTCTGTGGCTTGCCACTGACCAACACCTGTTCGAGCACTGCTATGCTGCCACATAAGCCTAGAACAGAGGGACAAGGTGGTAGCGAACAGGACCAAAGAGAAGTGACAATTGTCAGCGTTGCCATCTTCGTGGCAGCCTTCTTCAACGCGTTCTTCTGGACCTACTTTGCGGCAAACCACAGAGCTCATTCCCAGCTCTGTGGATGCTGGCAATCAAATCTCTAGCTCGTCCACCATGTTGCTGCCGTCCTTTCTACCTTTCAGTTTGTAATCGACCGCTTGATGAAGTGAACTCTTCTTATCCGCTTTCAAGGCCGCCTCCTGTATAGTCTTGAGCTTATCATGATCCTCCCACAGCCCCGCGCTCCGGTAGATGCTCGCCATCAGAACGTACGCAGCCGAGTCATTCTCGTCGATCTTCGTCAGTGCCTCGAACGCAATCCTCCCCACTTCCACTTACGGCAGGCCCCGAGGACGCTCCTCCAAACCGCAGCATCCGCTCTCAAAGGCATGCTCTCGAGGACTTTCAAGGCCTCTTCCACTCGGTTACGAGATCCACCAAGCTGCTGTAGTGATGAATCCCGCAAACAATGCCAGAGTCCGGGTCCATTGCCTGGAAAAACTCCCTGCCTCGTTCAACTAGGCCGCCGTGGCTGCAAGCAGTGATGACCGAGACAAACGTGATTGCGTTTGCTCGCACGCCATCTTCTCGCCTCTCGCGAAAGGCTTGGAACACGCGCGACGTGTCACCTTGTTGGCCGAATCCCGTGATCAGTGCATTCCAGGCGACGATATCTCGGACTGCCAGAGATCCAAACAAGTGCTCGGCCGCACTCATAACTCCGCATTTCCTGTAGAAGTTTACTCCCCACAACTTGATCGTCCTCCAGCCCACGCTCACTCTCACCGTTGTCTATATATCTCTGTATCAAGTTCGTCCAAACGACAACGTCCCGTCTAGGCATGCGTTTGAAAACTGCTCGAGCTTTCACCATATCTCCACACTTGGCATACATGTCCACCAAGCTGCTCCCGACAAATCTGTGCTCGCAGCGTCCAAACTTTGCGGCGAGAGAATGAATCTCCATCCCCTTTTCTAGGCTCTGGATTCGCCCTATCTTTCCATCTTCTCGCGGAACAGGTGGCTCGGACGCTGAAAGGTGGACGCAGGCCATGAGCGCAGCAACAAACGTTCTCTCGTCCGGATCGTTCTCCCGAGACATACCGAAGAACAGCTCCAAGGCCAGCTTGCTGTCTCCACTTACATCGGCCAGCCATGCCATCGAAGACCTTGCGAGCTTCCTCGTACCTTCTCACACTTCGCGTACATATCGATCAGAGTGTTCCCCACGAACACGTCCTCTCGAAGAGATCCAGAGCCACATCGCTCTCGCCATTGGAGACGTAGCCCAGCATCAAGGACATCACGTTTGGGTGAAGAATGCTGTCGAACACGCGGCGGGAATCCTCCATGCTGCCGCATTTCTCGTCCACCAGCGCATTGACAACATGGATCCCCAGCTGCTTGCTCTCCGCCGCCTGGGCGTGGATCGCGCAGGCGCAAATTGCCCTTGCGCAAATCCCTTGTGACCTTCAACGCCGACACCTGCTGATCGGGCGCCCGCGGCGGCGCTGCCGAAGGAGCGAATGCTGGTGCGGCGCATCGAATCGCTGCCGTCGCCAAGTCTCATCCATCGCAAGAACCCTAAACATTTGCTGGAAATTCAACCAAGGCCGTCGATTCAAGAATATCTGACGGTTGGAAATGAATCGGGGACCGGAAAAACCTTGAGGTACTCAGGAAAAATCGCCCTGTACAACCCAGCGTAGCCTTGGGTGCGAACAATGTGCCTCGGCGCGCTCGCAATCCCAGGCTTGTAAGCCGGTGTCCATCTCCGGTCGCCCTCGAGTTAAGTCGATTGGAAACACCGCTGAAAACAGGAACTATGGCGATCAAGCGTAATCGCTCTTAAGACTCTTACCTGTTGAGGCAGCGATTCCTGCTACTCCACCGGAGATCAAGCTCGTCACCATCCTACTTGGGCCTGAAAGTAAACATGCAACGCCAGGAGGCCTAAGCTTGTCAAAACTGTGTTTACCAATGCGATGGTGCTCTGTGCCTGTAAAGCTTTTCCAAAAATTTCTCACACTCTGAAACAAAAAAAAATCCAACTTTGAGCGTTCCAGTAGTTGTAGAGAGTGTCATACAAGCAGAAGTTTATCGCAAGCGTTGGGCCTATGGCAGGAGTCAAGTCTGTGGCATTTGGCAGGGAGGAAAACCAATACCAAAAGCATCGGTCAGAGTTCCTTATAAAGGCTAAGAAAGCTCTCCTGTTGATGGATTGTGGAAAGCGTGTGATAGATGCAGACGCACGGCAACATCTACACGCAAGAGCACAAAAGCTGTCAAGGGAACAACCAACAACAAAGATCACAAAGCTCAAGGTGAGGAAATTTAGGAGAAGACTTAGGAACAAGATCCTGAACATGTAACCACCTTGCAGGTTCCAAACTTACAGTCGTCAATCTAGAGTGTAATGTGAACATGACCCAGCAGGAGCAGTCTCCAGCATCTCCACCGCACACAGCAACACCAACACAACCAGCTCTCAACACCGACACCGACAACATGCTGCATCACTGCGAACACCACAGTTGAGAGCATCCTGAGCAGGAGTGATGCTCGCAAGCCTGAGCTTACACTGGATCTTAAGCTTGGCATTTCTCCAGTTTGTGGACAAAATGCAGTGTCTCCAGCCAACGCCACAGATGCTGATACCAGCAAATTTTGCAAGGCTTTTCCACGACAAGCAGATGAGCATTTTCATGCGAGACAGAGTCTAATCAACACCATTGTCTACCAGCCCCTAGATGTGAAGCTCACAAAGATCCAGAACCATATTCTCCAGCTCAAAAGGAGCATTCGAGGTACAACTTTCTAGGGATTTGTATGGCAAAGATTTAGTGCATGAACAAGGAACTCCCCAAGGAGAATGCAGAGCTTTGCAATGAGATCCAACAACTCAAGGTGAAGCAGTTGTATAGATAGGTGCACTACAACAGAAGAACAAGTTCAAGAATGAGCTCTCTAGAGTCATAGCAGCAACAAAACAGCCCAATGCCATGGAGAAGTGAGAGCTTCATGATGAAACTCAACTCAGTCATGGGAGAAAAGTGGAGTATAAAAAATCAACCTTATATATAGAAACATCATCCTGAGTCTTGAGATTCAAACCTTGAGACTCGAGAACAGGAATAAATGGCAATTGCCCCATGTAGAACTAATTAAAGGGGTGAGTTAACACTCAAACTCTATTCCTTTCTTTTGTATTTTAGCCTTCTGTTATCAATGCACATCCATATGCTTAAAATCTAAAGTACTTATGTGATGTTAAGTTTATCTTTGCTCACAACCTTGACAAAAACTTTCATAAAGATTGAAGGACTTAAGTTATTCCCTTTTTACTTTTTATGTGTTTATTTATGTCTAACTGAAGTAAAATGCAAAATCAAGTCAAAAAAGTGTAAGCAAACATCCACTCCCCTTCTTTTCTCTTTCACTTTTATTTTCTTTTCCTCTTTTTTTCTTTTCTAGTCATATAGACTTTTATCCAAGTTTCTGGGAATGACTTGTTTTAACCTTCAAATGGATAATTGCAAAACACATTAACTTTCAACATTTAGATTGGGATAGATATTTGCTATCTCTTTGGTATATGTATATCACAGAGATAAAAAGTTTTATTGGTGCTTCACTATATAAATTCCTATATGATTATTATTTAATATTGTCAACAAAGTTGAGTTTACCTTTGTGATTGCTATAAGCTGTCAATACTAGGTCTTAGGATTAGTATTTGATGAACATTCTTCCACTTGTTTGAGTGGAGTTTATTGAGCACTTAGGCTATGTACAAGTGGGATAATAACAACACAATAACTTCCATCATTATTTATTAGTGGAATATAAAGTGGATGACTTAATGTTAATCAATTTTCCCAAATGTTACAATATATGGTTTGTCTAAAGGACTCTTTATTCAATGGAAGGGGTTATATTAAGTGTTGTGATAAGTTATATTGCATGTTTAAGGTTTGGCAAAACATTCAATAAACCAATTCTCCAGAAATTATACATGTGCAGTAACTTAAATGCTTTATATAAAGGGATTAGGCACCACCTACAGATCCACTAATGCCTCCTTTTGATATTCCTTTAGATCTTAGCCTGTCAACCTTAAAACCTTAACTACCTTTCATCTTTCTAAAAGAATAGGATGATATGAGGTCTACGTGTATGGCTATGGTGTTATATATAAATATTAGTATAGTGGTATTTTGATAGTCATTGAATTGATTACAATTTAGACCACTCACTTTTGTATATAAACTATGGCTTTTGGGCTAATTAAAATGCACATTTTTATATGCACTAAGAGTGCTACTTAAACTATAAATGAGGCTAGAAAATAAACCCTTTTAATGGCATCTTTCTCAATATTAGATCAAGAAAGTAATAAACAACTCAATGAAGTTATTAGTCTTTATACTTTTTCTTATTAATACTATATACTTAATATACATATTCAATCAATAAAATTCATTGGGAGTAGGTAAAAATACCATAATATAGCTAGTAAATTTTATAAATATAATAAATTTACTTTTAAATAGGACAGAAAAAAAATATAGTTAAATAGAGTATGGATAAAAGCTAAAATACAAGTGATAGAGAAGAAACTATTGATATTTTATCCACTTGAAAAGTTCTTCACCATTTAAGAAATAATAAGCTTAAATAGAATATTAATTATATAGTATTTTAATTCCTTTAGAAAAATTAAATATCCCTGAATTTTATAAGGTGAGAAATTAAAAAGCAGTTGAGGTTACCAAATGGTAAAAAACAAACAAGGATATTCCTAGGGGTGCTTTTCCTCCTTTCTCCTTTCCTCTATTAGTGCTTGAATTTCTTCCCATCAATTTTCTTGTAGATTCAATGTTACCCATTTGGCTCTTCCTGTAGCCTCTTGAGATGCAAAGACATCTATTGCCCTATGCACAAAGTGGTAATCGGCTCCATTGAAATAGTTGTGCCCAAACATGGATCTACCATCATGTTATATGGGTGACCATATAAGATTAATGTCTATCCATGCTAAATAGAAATTATGCCCAACATCCACTTCTATCAAATCTGCAGAGATCCCCAACTCATACAGCTTGTAGAGCCCCATGTTGGTGGAGAATGGCACTAGCATAATGTTGTCATTGGCATCGGAGAAAGCCATATTTTGCAAGAATTGGTTGAAGAGCATTATATTGCCATGCATTTGGAAAAATTATAAGTTGATATGGCTTTTTGTTTTACAGTAAATAAGGAACCATATTAGCTTATAGTTTTTTTAAGTTCAACAAAATATGTAACAAAAGGTAATTATGGATGAAATAATTAGTCATTTGAAGGGTTTTTTAGCATGTAAATCATACTTTTATTGAATTCTTTCGTTATAAAGAAAAATTTAAATAATATGTACTTATTTTTATTATATTTAAATGGGATTTTTGATAATTCATACAAATCTAAACCTTAATTAAATTGTATTAAAAAATTCACATTGATGTTAATCATATTAGTCAAACAACAGTACTTAAGTAATCTAATTTAACAAAATTTAATTAATTTATACACTGTCATTAGTGTAACTAAAAGAACAAACAAAAAGAACTTGTCTCAAAAAAAAAAACCTGTTCTTTACTTTTGTCTTTAAGTAATAGCTTCTAAAGTGACACTTTGAGGAGTAGTGACTTATGTTGTGTAGCCTCCTAGATATCAAGAATATTTAAGATCCTATAATATTCTATTGCAGTAAGAAAGAATAGGGAGTGAGAGAGCACAGGATAAGGACATGATCTGTAGAAAGGTGCTTGCTCACCACCTTTCTGAATTATTAAAAATAGCAGATTAAGATTCTTCTACCTAATCAGACATCCATTACAAACCATGGTCAGCACTCAGACTCAAGAGTGTATGGAGCGAATATACTTGATGGGCCGCCCTAATCACGCGAATGGCGAGGTCCGTGCTCGTGATCAACTCTGGCAGCTCATCGATCAAGTGAGTAAAGATTTTTGTGAAGAAAGAGTTCCTCTAGAGGGTCAATGTATCGCAGGTATGCCCTGTATCATCTGGGAAGAGTGGCTTCTTGCATTTTCCAGGGCAGTGTGGAAGGCATTGGAACTTCCAAGAGCTCCATCTCCCACAAGAGCATCTCCACTGCCCAAGATCTAAAAATCATGGTATTTGTGTTCCAGCAATCTTAAAGCCTTTGTACATGGATAGCTGGGTTGCTAATAGTTTTTTGGTTTTCTTCCAGGGAAAATGTATTGGAGACCACGAAGCTGGTCTCAAGAAAGTGATGGATTTGCTCCAGCAGCCGCAAAACGTTTGCGCTGTCGGGCACCGAGTCGTTCACGGCGGCGAGCAATTTAGCAAACCAACGCATATAACTCAAGAGGTGAAGAAAGCAATCGAGAGGGCTGTTCCTCTAGCTCCACTTCACAATCCAGCAAACTTGGAGGTAACAAATCTTAACTTTCTTTATTCCAAAAGGAAAAATCCATTTTTTTGTCCCATTTTTTCTCCATTAAAAAGATCACAAAAAATTTCCAGGGAATTCGAGTTGCTGAGGAGCTCTTCCACTGCCCCCACGTAGCCGTCTTTGACACAGCCTTCCACTCCACCATCCCCCGGCCGTCGTACACGTACGGAATCCCCTGGAAGCTGTACGAAGAGCTGGGCGTACGGCGCTATGGCTTCCACGGGACGAGCTACCAGTTTCTTCTTGGCGAGGCCTCCCGCGCCCTTGGAAGGCCAGCGCTGGAACTTAATCTCATCGCCTTCCATCTCGGCGCTGGAGCGAGCATGTGTGCGATCAAGCACGGGCAATCGATCGACACAAGCATGGGAATGACTCCACTCGAAGGTTTAGTGATGGCTACTCGGAGTGGCGACGTTGATCCGGCGATCTGGCCCTTCCTCGCAGCGCACAGATCCATGGGCTTGGCCGAGATCGATGCTTTGCTCAACAAGGAGAGTGGGATCTACGGGCTTTGCGGAGACAAAGATATGAAAGAAGTTGTGCAAGCCGCGGATAGTTCCGACAAGCACAGGCTAGCGCTGGAGGTGTACGTCCACCGTATAAGGAAGTATCTGGGAGCGTACATGGTTGATCTCGAGGGGAAAGTTGACGCGCTGGTGTTTAGCGGTGGCGTTGGCGAGAGGTCGGCTAAAATCCGGTCCATGGTTTGCGAGAGGCTGGAGGCTTTTGGAATCCAGGTTGACGAGGAGAAAAATGGTAAAAGCTTGAGAGAGATCCACAAGGATGGTTCGAGGATCAAGGTTTTGGTGATACCGACCGACGAGCAGCTTTGTATTGCGCAGCAAACTCGCGAGGTTTTGGAGAGTTTGGAAGCTCCGGTTTGTGAGAAGAGTGGGGGATAGGATTCACTAGAAAACTTTGGATGAGCTTGGTTGTAAATAGAATGGATTGATCGAGGTTATAAGAGAACAAAAGTTATCGCTACATGGTCTTTTAAGTAAAACTACTGAAAGCCATACACCTCTACTATAGCTTGATCTCTTCGCTTCGAATCGCAATCATCGACGAATTGGCAAGGAGAACACTGGATTCTTTGATCTTCTCGAGCACCACATCAGCTGCAAGAACCAAGTTGATAAGTTCTTTACGACAAGTTTATGACGTGAGACTGATAGACAGGACTTACACATGATTTGTCTTAGCTGAGTTATCACCATCTGTATAGATCACAAGAACACGGTTGAGATAAAGCAAAGCGATGAACAAATGCCACTTACGGATTTCCAGGAGGGCCTTGTTGTTGTTGTTGCTGCTGCGGCTGCTGCTGTGCCGGATTGTAGCCTCCAGGATTGCTTCCTCCGCCTGGGTTGTATCCATTGTTGTTCCCAGTGTTATATCCGCTTCCCGGATTAAAACCTCCACCTCCGGCACCCGAGGAAGGATTGCTAAAACCTCCCTGGTTTGGATTGTTAAATCCTCCTGGACTGCTTCCTGGACCACCACTATTGCTTCCCGGATTGTTGAAGCCTCCCGTACTATTGCCTGGACCACCACTGTTGCTTCCAGACGGAGTGTTGAATCCTCCTGGACTATTTCCTGGACCACCACTGTTGCTTCCCGGATTGTTGAATCCTCCGGGATTGTTACCCCCGGAGCTAAATCCAGTCGAAGAGTTTCCAGCACCAAACCCGCCAGGATTACTTCCATAGCCTCCACCCGCATTTCCTCCTGGACTAGGAGACCACCCCGGATTTCTACCTTGTGCACTAAAACCACCTGGACCGTTTCCGGGATTCGAGCCAGGACCCGAGTTGAATCCCCCTGGACCGCTCCCAGGATTGGAGTTGAATCCGCCAGGAGCGCTTCCGGCATTTGGATTAAATCCTGGATTGTAGCTGCCACCTCCTGGAGCTGGACTTCCAGCATTCATCGCTCCAGCCGGTGCTGCTCCAACAGCCGCTCCCACTGGTGCTCCAACCGGCGCTCCAAACGGAGATCCACCGGGTGGAGGATTCACCGGAGGCAGCGGCTTAACATTTGGATTCGGCCAAGTTCTTCTGCTAGCTCGACTCCCACCAGCAAACTCGGGACCAACCGGAGGTCCCTTGTAGTTTGGATTCGGCCAGACTTTGCCACCTTTCTTCCCAATGCCTGCGAACTCCGGACCGACTGGGGGACCCTTGTAGTTTGGATTCGGCCATACTTTCCCCTTGGGAGTCTCGTAGATCGGTGGAGGACCTTTGTAGTTTGGATTCGGCCATGTCTTGCCACTGCCTTTGCCACCGCCGCCCCAGACGTACTTTGGATCGTCACCCTTGTAGTTTGGGTTCGGCCACACTTTTCCAGTCCCTCCTTTGCCAGTGCCGCTCACGAAAGGCTTGTCCCCGGGCTTTGGCTTGTAGTTTGGATTCGGCCACACTTTTCCACTGCCTTTGGTGAAGGTCACAAAGTTGTCCTTGCCATCTTCCGGGGGCTTGTAGTTTGGATTCGGCCAAGTTTTCCCACTGCCATACTTGCTGAAAGACGAGCCTCCAGTCGACCACACGTAGTTGTCACCAGGCTTGGGCTTATAGTTTGGATTGGGCCAAACTTTCCCGACTCCTTTGCCACCTTTGAAAGATCCACAGCCAAATGGCTCGTCCGAGACTTTGTACTCGGGATCCATGAGAGGATGAGGCCAGCCATCTCCGTCCCTGTAAATCTTCTGGTTTGGATCGATTCCACCACCAGTGTTCTCGGTCTTTGCCGCTCCATCGGTGCCTGCTGGAGATGGAACTACATCTACCACAGCGCTGGAAGCTGGCGTGGTAGAGCCAAAAAGCCCACCGGGACCCCATAGACTAGAAGAGCTGGAGTTTCCACCGCTGCTAGTGCTGCTATTGCTGGAACTCTCCCACGGCAATGCGCTCGAGGACGAGGAGGAGCTAGAAGAAGGATTCCAAGAGCTCCCAAGATCACTGCCAGATGCGGCCTCCGGTGCCCTGAGCAGCCGAAATCGCGTCCTGGAGAGCTCTCCTCCAGGCCCTAATCGCTGGACCCTAAGACCGCTGCTGCTGGAATGCCGCGAGAGGAGATCCTTGTCGACGCCATTGCCGATTCCAGCCGCGGGCGCTGAAGAAGAGGAGGATGATCGCGCTAGCGGCGGCAGCGGCACGCTCACTACCTGCGCCGCCATAGCACTCACCAGCATTCCTTGCGCATCCACACAGCTCCCACGAAGAAAAATCCCTCTAGGGTTTTGGATAAGGGTTTAACAAGAAAAATATCTAAAAGCAGTATATTCGTGTAGTGTTAGAGGATATTCTAATTGGAGAATATATTCTTTAAAGGAGTGAGCTTAAAATAATGATTTCTTGAAGTACGTTTTTGAAGTGTTTTGCCAGAGTTTATGTCTAAATGAGAAAGGACAATCTTTTGGTGTTCAATGGCATCCTTTCTCTCACATTTGTATATAACTACCTGTCATATCCATAAAACAGTAGTAGTATCTACTAATGGTGGACAGACTAGAACATATCTCACTTGAGAGACTATTTTCTTAGACATTTTGTTAGGGCAATTTGATTGCAATCTATGGTATATGTTCTTTCATGCCTTATATCCATCAATTCAGAGCCCTCACTCACCAAAGCATGGGTTTCCAAAAACCATAATCTGTGTTTTGGATGTATCCTGGCATCCTCACAAAATAGTGTGTCAAAAAGCACTAAAGTGTTTATGGCATAAAGGAGTAAATAGAGGTATAGGCTATCGATTTGGTTTCTCCTCTCACTTTATATAGTAAAGAGAGTGAGAGAGAGTATTACACCTATATTTGAACATGATTATTATTGAAGATAAATTTGCAGGTTGATAATTTTTGCAGCTTGACTAACTTGTAAATTTTCACAATTATTTTTCTTGATGAAAATTAGTACATTATCAGGGTATCCATTTTCCAAGAGATCTATAACTAATTGTTGCTAAGGTGAATTATTGTTGGAGGAAATGTGTCAAATGCTTTAATAGAGATATGGTAGTCAATACAGGTCAAAACATGCATAGTTTATAGGACATACCTAGTTTATAAGACCATAGTTTATAGTTTATGGAGCAAAACTTATATTTTAAGGCTTTGGGCCACTAAACTAAAAGATAGACCAATAGAATAGTCTTATAATATCCAAAATTCTAATGCTAAAACTAATACATAAAATAAACTCAAATGGAATTTGGCACTTTTCCAACATATGAGTGATTTAATTTGACAATGTGGTATTTCACCAACTAATATGATATGGAATTTGGGCTTAGATTTAAACTAAAGGTAAAATAAAGAGCAATAGATAAGCTAAACAGTATCTCAAGTGGTAAATTTGACTTTATTTAACTTCATTTTGTGTGTTGATTTGGCTTTAGGATTCTGAATACTCTAAGATTTTATTCACTTTGAAAGTCAGGTATACATGTTTAAGGGTTAGGTTTTGTTTTATGGTTATCCTATAGAGTAAAAAATATATGTGTTAACACTTTGATAAATAAAATCAAGAGGAAGAAATTACAACTAAGTTATATATAATTTGATAACACTATAAAGAATGAAAAAATAATAAAACATTTTTCACCTTATATATTGCTTTTTGGTTTGCTTAAGCAAACCTGTAAGGGGATTGGGATGGTAGTGGATATACCTAGAATATACTTGGATATCTAGGATATTCTACCATCTAACGGTTGTTATTCATTTAGATTAATTTTGTATTTATAATTTAAAAACTTTCTTAAACACTTTCTAGTATATTCTTTTTTATTTTATCATCTAATGGTTGATATACAATAAGATTAATCTTGTATTTATAAATTACAAACATGCATATAATTATAAACTTTTTTGATCAATTGGATTAATAAGTAAAAATAACACTATTATTAAGAAAACCAAGTGTTGCTACATACAAGGTGTAGCAATTTATTTAAGGTTTGAGGTTTAAAGTTTTATTTTGTTATATAAATATGTTAATTAATTAAGTATTTTTATAAGTAAAATAGCATTTTTTCTCTTTCATATTAAGTAGTATATATAAGAATGACTTATGTACATGATAATTTGTAAGCAAAGAATTTAACAGTAATATGATTTACATAAAGTAAACAAACTTTTAATCCTTTATACACTATAGTTATTGTTAATTAGTATGCACTTATAATAACAACTAATACTATATTTATTATTATACTGTCTACAAGAGAAAGAATAGACAATTAAGTGAGAGAGTATGAGTATGTTGCCACTAGAAAAAGGTAAACGAGGGCCACTGCTGTTGCCATTACTTCTCACAACTCATAAGCCACATGGACCCCTCAGATTTATTGCCACACCAAAGGGTGCCTCTCTTTTATTATTACCTACTTTCTAATCATAGATTCAACCATAGCAAGGGTTGAATGCTGTTATAGCTCTTTCCAATCCCAAAAAGAAAAGCTCTAGTCTAGTTGCTTCACCTTAGAAGTGAAGCAAGTTGGCAAATAGAACCATAGTTACAAACATGAATATGAAATATGAATATGAGCCTTAGATTTTAGGAACCTGACCATAGAACACAATCATGGCTCACAAATATTCTAAGAATTTTCTATTTTTAATTCTAGGAAATACTAATTTTTATTATATATAAACTATTCAAACATCCTACAAATCATTGTTATCTTCAACCTCACAATCTTTGACATTGTCTCCATCTTCCTCTTCCTCTCCTGACTCAAGTTTGTCTTTTGAATGAGGAATTGTTTTTAGTACTTTGTAGTTCACAAACTTGTCATAATTATAGTCATTTTTGTAGGTTAACAACTTGCTATTACAAGCCATGAAAACCAAATCTACTGTTTTGTCCACAATAAGTCTATTCCTTTTCTTTGAAGACATATGCTCAAAAGTTTTGAATAATCTCTCTACAAAGGATGACAAGCATGCCTGATTTTGAACTTGAATGGCCAACTTTTGAAGAGCTGGAATTTCATAACTATAATCTCCCACCAACATATAGCTCCCTTCTTAGTGTGATCAACCTTACCATCAATCAAGTTGAAAATGCCTCCTATCCTCCTATAAATTTAAAGCTCACCCTATATCACATCCCTCTCATTGGATGTAAACATGGCCAATATATAAGCATTCTAATCCTTCATGACTTCTTTGTTGACATGTTTTTCATGCTTTTGAAACTCAAGGTCTAGCATATATGCCATTGAGTGTATAAATGAGTGATACTTATACCACCAGTTAAACATGATTTGATGAAGTTCCCTATACTTGCCATAATCTGACTATCCTTTCTCTAAATTTGCATCCAACCTATTCATACACTCATATATTTTTCCAATCATAGGTATATCATCGTCCACAAGATGAAGTAGCAACATAACATCCTCACCCACTTGTCTGTGTATATGGTTACACTTGTTTGCTCCCATTGCTTCCTTATGGATGCCATCTTAACATCAATGAATCTTTTCTCTTTCAACAAAAACTTCTCCCAAAGATCATCATATTTTGGTGGTGCATAATGCAAACAATGCCTAGCAACTTCTTGGATCATGTTGAGGAAGTAAGAGGACTAAACCTTCACAAATGGAATCATTGTTCATTCTAGAAAAATTGCCATATCAACTTGGGGATTTTGATATTTATTGGATTAGTTTCAATCTGAATATAAGTTATTTCCTTATTTCATGCACTCACTATATATATACATATATGTATATATGTATATGTATGTATATATGTATATATGTATATATATGTATGTATGTATGTATGTATATATGTATATATGTATATATGTATGTATGTATGTATGTATATATGTATGTATGTATGTATGTATATGTATATATATATGTATGTATGTATATATATGTATATATGTATGTATGTATATATGTATAGTGAGATCAAGGTGTACATCTACAATGCTATATAAGCATAGTGGGATTTTAATAGCCATTAAATTAGTTTCAATTTAAACCACTCACTCTTATATATAAACTAGGGTTTTTGGGTAAATTGAATATGCATATTCTATTTCTATATTTTATGCACTCTGGTGAAAGTGAGTGGCAATTTTGATTATCCTTAAGGACTTCCTAGATTTATGTTTTTTATTTAGATTTAACTTTTGCATTATTTAGATCTCTCTTGTTCCTATAAATTTTTCATTTTTTTGTTTTTGCTTTTTCAATTTTCTTTTTGTTCATTTACAATGTACTTTTTCTTTAACTCTAGAGCTATATGTTATATCTGACTAATCAAACTTAATTGATAGTGATGTTTATGGCACATGTTGCAACTCCTCCTATTCTTGCAAAACAATAAATAGAATGATATTAAACAACTTAAATTAAAAACTTGGAACTTCAAAATGCCATCATTGTGTTCTATTATCACTTGAACTCATATGAACAATTGAGATATAGAGAAGTTTTGCATGTATGTTTGAAGAATCTTGAGCAATGAGGTTTTTATCAAACAGCCTAAGCTCAACTCTCCAAACCCTAAAAACTTTAAATAACATGAGTGAGGATCATGTTTGTGGAAAGAGTCCCAGCTTTGAGGAAAAGTCATGAATGCAAAAGCCCCAAACTTGATCCATGTCCTAAACTTTAATCTCCTAGATCTCACTCTTGAGCTATTGATCACAAAATTAGAGTCTCATTAACTGATAAAATTGAACCCAAGACCTAAGGAGAATATTCACCAACAAATTAATGGAAATGTATATGCCAATAATTTATCTAATTGCAGTCCAGAGAGAGGCTTGGTGGTCAGGAAAATGTTTGTCAATGTTTGCACAGCCAATCAATGTGCGCACACTCAAAGAATGCCACTGGTTATGAGAGGGAGGACCACATCATGACAGCTGTAGAAGTAAAATTCCATTACGTGGCCATGCCAGAAGATTTTGAAAACTCATTGCACATACAAGCTGTGACTGAAAGCTAAATCACACACATAGTTTGATCCTCAAGTCATATCTGGTAAAATTAAAAGTAGAAGACTAAGCCATCTCAGCAAAAAAAGTGACGTCATTCAATGTATAGTGGACCTAAACATTCCTCTGTGCAATTTCCACTGTTGTGTTACACTAGATAGCCAATCCCTGCCAAAAGATCTTTCTCTGTGATGCTTGGTTTCAACACCCAATCTGCTTTAGAATTGAGATCAGGTGCCATGAAACAGTAGCTACAATGTGACAAAAACTTCCATTAGTTTTTGCTGGAGAAAAGTACTTGCTCCCTCTAGTATTCTAACAGCTGCAATGAAAATGGTGTGAGCTCTTGCCGTCGGCTTGCACTTGCAAGGCCAAAAGTCCATTAGAGAAGAGTGAGAGAGGAGGAAAATATATCACATGTGTTCATGGATGTGTCAAGTGCACATAACACACGGATCACACACACAAGCATTCACTGTAAGTTTCACGAATTTGAGGCAAACTTTGAGATGTTTGGGACAGAATCTGCTCAAGAACTTAGCAGCAGCAACGTTTATGAGCAGATAGTCGTGGGCGAGTTTGAGAGGGAGCTTCTTGAGCTTCTCAGGATGAACGTAGAAAAGAGGAAAGAGGGAGAGTGAGAGAAAACAGTCAGGAGAGAGAGAAGAAAAAAAGCAACTACACATAATAAGGGCTCAATGACAAAGTCGTGGGCATTTGGATTTCAAGTGAAGTTAATTGTGTGGCAAGACGCAAGCATCTAGGAAATCACGTTGAAAAGAAGTTCCAACTTGCCTCAGTGCTGCCCTGGATTCCAAGGTAAGGAGGTGCACTCTTTTATTGATTTTAGATTTAAGGTTGTTCCTAAAAGAATCTAAAGACATTGCTAAAGGTTTTCTTCATTATTTAAAAAGGTGTGCGCATTGCCCATTAGCTAGGCAGATTACTAATCCCACATATATAACAATATATATTAAGACATGCTAGGCCAATCACCTACAACATTTATATATGAAACGCATTATGTTGATTTGTTACGTGTACAATAAATTCCTTTGCAAGAAGAAATTTTTTGAATGGAATTACCACCTGGGAAGCAAATTAGATTGGCTAGTCCGTGAGCCTATAGCAATACCTTATGCCAGAGGATCCAGCAAACCACGACGTTGTAGTTTTGTACAAGTGGGACAGTACCACTTGGCCTTAAATCTCGTCTCGGAGCTCAAGCCAACGCACTGATAATGGAACCATTCCCCTCCTGTGCACTGAAAGAAAACCAGCAATTCTAAGTTATGATCGCGGGATCATGTCATCCGTAAGTTATGTCACGTTACGATCACAAGATCGAGGGATGGAAAACTTACGTTCTCGTTATCGCAAGCGATCATGTCCCCAAACGAAACCTGCGAGGAAGAACACCAAACATATGGACAGGAAAAAACATGAAAACAATACCTGACCACAGATACAATACGTTTCTTCGTTGGGATCCACGGGTTGATCCAAGTCGGGAGCTGGAAGGCTTCTCTTCCTGTAGTTGCCAGGAGGTGGCATGAGCTCGGTGTCCCGATCGCGTTCCCAGTCCTTGAGTTCTAGTCTCTTTCCTGGCGGGACAAAGAAGCTAGACTTCCTTTTCTCGTCGCGCAATGGCAGCATTGGAAGGATCGCAGGCTCGTCTGGTGATATCTTCCCCTCTATAAGAAAAGCAAAGCTTAAGAACAGAAAGAACAACGAAAAGGAGAAAAAATTTCTCATACCAAGCTTGAGATCCTCCGCGAACTGGTTTAAATCCTCGTCTAGTCTCTTCATCTGGCTATCGATCTGACCAAATCATGCTCGTAAGAGAGAACAAAACAGGGAATCTTAGCAGTAGAAGTTTGAAGCTACTTACTTACCAAGTCGTAAGCTTGCTGTGCTAGCAAAACTTTCTCCGTGCAAAGGCTCCGGATATTGTCGTGGTTTGCTTCGATCTCCTTCTTTAGCCTCTCGAATTCTTCCTGCTCTGGCGATGGCTTCTTGATCTGCTGCGTGGGAAGGAACAGGCAAGTCTTCGTGTCCTCGCGTGTTTGTAGCATCATATCTGTGAATCACGCATCATAAGCCGAGAACAAGAGCGATCAAGCACTTAACTGTGTGCTCGCACATCGAGCTCCGTCATTGTGGAGAGATGGCGCTGGACTTCGGCGTGGAGAGAGCTCGAATCTGTGGATCCATCCAATGCCAATGCCGGCGATGAGCTCCGCTGCTATAGGCGATAGAGATTCCAACTTACATTCTAGATAATCGTCCACAAAGACGCCGGTTCTAGCGATCGCCATAGCTGTCTCCTCTGTTTGAAGAGCCCTAAAAACTTGGCAGGGGTTTTATTTCGCATTTCTATTTCATAGGGCAAATGGCGCTCTCGGCGCATTCTCTCCATGGCGCGGCGCTCGGCGCTCCATCCAGAATGCTCGAAGTTCGATCGAGAATCCATGCTCTTCCGAGGTAAACTTCCTCCTAGCCGTTGTTGTTCTCCCACATGTTCTTCCCGGATGGCCTTTAGCTCGATATATTTCAAAAGAACAAAGCTTTCGAGGCTTGCGACGTGCAATGCTGCCGATATGTCTGCGGGATTAGGATCGGGCGCCGAGGAGAATCCTTACGAGGTACTTGGCTGCGATTGTGAAAAATCGCTCACAGTTTTCCTTCTTCCAGGTTCTTGGCGTAAATCCGCTCGAGAGTTTTGATAAGATCAAAGTGCTTTACTCGAGGAAGCACAAGGACGCTGAAAAAAGTGGCAATGAGGCTGCCGCTGCTCGAGTACGTCCTGCCATTCTACTCTTTGCTTGATCTTCTTGCGTTCTTCGCGCAGTTGGAGAGAGCGTATGATAAGATTATGATGTCTCAACTCTCCAAGAGAAAGAAGGGATTGACGTTTGGAGCCGTCGAGGTATGTCGTTGTTTGTTCTTCTCGTTTAAAAATCCTTTCAAAAGGTCTCGAAGAACATCAAATATGCAGACAAGCAACCGCTACTTCCATGGGGTCCAAAGTATTCATCAGCCTTTCACTTGTTTCGGTGTGCTAGTCTAACGCAAATCATGAATTTGATAGAAAAGCTCGCTCCATCAAGAGAGATATCATGATCAACGTTGGCATTTCAGTAGCAATGGTGAGTTTGTGGCTGTATTTCCCAGTCTCTTTCAAAGTTTTGACATAAACTTGTTTGCGCAGTCTGTTTGGGTTGTGATATCAGAGGGTATGGCTGACTGGAAACCTTTGCAAGTGCTTATCTTTGGCTACGTCTTTCAGTTGTTCAATAAGCTCAAGCAGTACGAACCTCCTGATGTCACAGTCTATGTAAGTGATGGTTTTCGAGCTTTACTACTTCGCAAAATATCATAACCAAACACGAACAATCTGTTTCAGGATGAAGAGGATCACAACAAAAACGTTGCAAAGAGTGGAAAGAGACTCCTTCGCACGTTTGGACTTGTTTTCGGGTGCGTCACTGTTGCCTCATTGGTAAGCCATGTTTTTTCCTTCTTTCGTTTTTCGTTTCATGAACGTCGTACCACTGGATCATCAGGTGTTTACTGGTATTCTGAATGGCATCGAGATTATAGGAGCTTCCATTCCTCGCGCCCTGTACAATAGCCAGGTAAGACTTCTTTCACAGTGGTTTCTTGAGAGATACTTTCCTCTTTTTGTCCAGGAAACATTCGTGACCATCGTCTCGGCTGTCCTTATGTTCTTCGTGGGATCATTCTACAGGTAGCATCTAGACAAAGACATGTTTGATTCTGCCGGTTTGAGTGATCGATGATCGATGGTGGTGTTACTGCCAAAATCATTTTTGTGGAATGCCCAGCAAGGAAGAAAGTGTGCTCGCTTTGCCGAGAGTGCTTTGGTGAACTGGAGATTCCAATAGTGGGATAGAAATCGAAGCTTTGGTGTTTGGAGGAGCACCAAACAATGCGATATTCGTTCGCCTTTGGGCTGACATAAAGTGAGACGATCATTGTGAAGCCCCACTTACCATTTTTCTAGATAATCCTTTGTGTCGCATTTACCGTGAAGATCTAACGTCGACCAATGCGGTATAGATTAATTTCGTGGCCTTTCGAGGACGCTAGATGTGGTGGTCAAAGTGATAGAGATTCCATTCGGGAAGTCGATTCGCCCCACAAGAAGCTCGATTGCGATCAATTTACAAAGAAAAACAAAGGTGGTGGTGGCACATTATAGATTCCCCCAAATATTCCAGCGCCATGATCATGGCCGCTCCCACTAACTCAAAGCACGCGCTTTTTGCCGCTCAAACACGAAAGAATGAGAACGATAAAAGAATCAAGAAAAAGAGGAAGGGTATCATGTTTAAAAGTTTTTAAGGGCTCGGCATTCTTTCTTCTCTGGCGTGGAAGAGAGAGCGCGCCTTGGCGCAGGCACGAAATATTTCGATCCGGACGGCACGTCGATCGCGATGCTGCGGCGGAGCTGATCGATCGATCCATTCCGGTAAGCGCGCTTGTCCAATCCCATCCGGTTTCGTCTCTTGATTTCATGTCCATCGACGCGATCGTTGCATTGCCCTGCCTTCCCTCGCGTCGTCTTGTTCTTCCGGTCGATCCACGGACGCAATGCTGCTTTCTTCTCTTCTTCCTCGAGCGTTACCCTAATTGTAGCTTTCGTTTCCCTCTTTTCGGTTGTTTTTGATTCCCTGAGTGAGGAATGCCGTGCCCGGATTTCTTGTCCGTGGCCGAGAGATGCATGACTTACGGAGTGGACATTCTTGGTACAAGATAGCTCCACTGATGGATCGTTTGCTCGTGTACGCCATTCTCTTTGGTACTACACACGGTAGTACAGCCAGCTTGTCTCTAGAGACTTTATGCACGAGCGCTTGTGCTTCCTGGTTTAATGCAGCGATTTCTTTTCTTTTCTTCTCTGCCAGAATTCTGAAACTTACAACAAAGAAGAGATAGAGTCTGATGCCACAAGTTTTCAAGTTCCTGCGTTCTAGATATCTTCCACCCGGGTTTTATGATCGGCTCCAGCAGCAGTGTCTAGCTCCAGGCATGATATGGCAGTCCTGGAGGTCCGGAATTTGCAGAATGGGAACTGCTCGGCTTCTAGCAAGCAAAGCAAATCTAAGCTTCTGCTCATGTCTATGTTGCCTCGTTACCCTTCCATGCCGACTTATCCCCCCTCTCCACCTCGAAGGGACATCGATGCTTCAGAGGTTCGTGATGTTACATTCAAGGTGGAGGGTATGGAATGTGCTGCTTGTGCAGGCTCGATTGAAAAGGCAATCAAACGCCTTCCCGGGATAAAAAATGCAGCTGTTGCTGCTCTCCATGCAAGAGCACAGGTCATCTATCATCCGGCCTTCGTTGCTGTAAGTCTTGCTTGTTGATGTTTGAACCGTGGCTGACAAAAGCTGTGCTTCTGCAGGAAGAAGCTATTCGTGAAGCTATCCAGGATGCTGGATTTCAGGCTTCGGTCATCGAAGACCATAGCCACCAGAATGAGAGCAACATTTGCCGGGTTCGCATCAAAGGCATGACGTGCACAGCATGCTCCACTTCTATCGAGTCTGCTCTTCGGAAGATGGCGGGGGTTAAGAGGGCCGTGGTTGCTCTTGCAACGGAAGAGTCCGAGATACACTACGATCCCAAAGTTGTGAGTCACGGGCTGCTGATGGCAGCCATTGACGACGCCGGGTTCGAAACAGAACTGATTAGCGCGGGAGAGGACAGGAACAGAGTTTACTTGCGTCTTCAAGGGGTTCACTCACAGGAAGCTCTGAAGGTTATCGAGATCTCTCTCATGGCTCTACCGGGCGTGAAGTCAGTTGAATTCAACGCCATTGAGGAGCGCTTGATGGTTTCATATGATCCCGACTTAACCGGTCCAAGGTGCTTCATCGAGGTGATCGAGCAGACCAGTCCGACTCCGAATCTATACAGAGCGTCTTTGTACATGAATCCGGGGGAAGGATGCCCGGACAGAGTCGAAGAAGTCAGACGGTACCAGAAGCTTTTCTTGTGGAGCAGTGTATTCAGCGTGCCGGTCTTTTTCCTCTCGATGGTCTTCATGTACATTCCAGTTATCAAAAAGTGGCTGGACATGAAGCTGGTGATGGTGCTGACTGTTGGAGAAGTTTTGAGGTGGGCATTATCAACGCCAGTCCAGTTCGTTATCGGCTGGAGGTTCTACGTCGGTGCTTACAAGGCTTTACAGCATGGATCAGCTAACATGGACGTTCTGGTCGCCATGGGGACAAACTCGGCTTACTTCTATTCGGTCTATACAGTCGTGCGTGCCGCGACTTGCCAACACTTTCGGGGGACAGATTTCTTCGAGACAAGTGCCATGCTTATTTCATTTATTCTACTCGGGAAGTACCTGGAGGTTCTCGCCAAAGGAAAGATGTCCGAGGCTATAGCGAAGCTCATGAACCTGGCACCTGATGTTGCTGTGCTGCTTTCGGTTGACAGCAATGGGAACGTCGTTTCGGAACGCGAAATCAGCACCCAGCTCATACAACGTAACGACATCATCAAAGTCGGGCCCGGTTCCAAAGTTCCTACAGATGGAGTGGTCGTGTGGGGACAGAGCCACGTCAATGAAAGCATGATCACCGGTGAAGCTCGGCCTGTGACAAAACGTTTGGATGACAAACTTATAGGTGGCACTATGAACGAAAACGGTGCTCTACGGATGCGTGCAACTCACGTCGGCTCGGAGACTGCACTTTCTCAGATTGTGAGGCTTGTCAAAGCTGCTCAGATGGCGAAAGCGCCAGTGCAGAAATTCGCCGACAAAATCTCTCAGTTCTTTGTTCCGATGGTAAGTATTTGATTTTCCTATCTTACTCGCGCTTACCTTAACTCTGCCTTTGCAGGTGGTAGTAACAGCTTTCTCGACTTGGATGGTATGGTATACCGCTGGCAGAGCTCGAACTTATCCAAGGTCTTGGATTCCGTCGTCCATGGACGAGTTTGAGCTGGCACTCCAGTTTGGAATATCGGTACTGGTGATTGCTTGCCCCTGTGCTCTGGGCTTAGCTACTCCTACTGCTGTTATGGTCGCCACTGGAAAAGGTGCAGCCCAAGGTGTTCTAATCAAAGGTGGCAATGCATTAGAGAGTGCACAGAAGGTGGTTATTCACAGACATTCTTTCTTCTTTCGAGGGAAAAACTGAAACCACAGGCTAGTAATACACATTGCTGGGTTTTCTTCTTTGTTGTTCCTCTTGCTTCTTCTTTTTCGTTTTCTTTTTCTCTCTGCACTTTGCTTGAAACTAAGACTAATACTTGTTTGTGATGCTTCAGGTGAAGTACATCGTCTTTGACAAGACCGGAACACTCACCAGCGGAGAGCCTGTCGTGGTTGGCACCAAGCTTTTCCAAAACGTGGCTCTCAAGGTCTTTTTTGATTTGGTAGCTTCCGCCGAGGTACTCTTATCATACTTTCTTATATCTCTCACGTATATATCTCGTTACAAAACAGGTGAACAGCGAGCATCCTCTTGCGAAAGCCATCATCGAGTACGCCAAGTCGCTGCAAGGCACGGGCTGCAAAGACCTCCTTTGGCTTCCAGAAGTGAAGGACTTCAAATCCATTGCGGGACAAGGAGTAACGGGAGAAGTGTCCGGGAAGCGCATCTGCGTGGGAAACACGAGGTTGATGGCCGAAAACGGGATCATGGTCTCTCTAGACGTAGCCGAGCAGCTCAAAGAGACCGAAGTCATGGCAAGAACAGGGGTCCTGGGAGCTATAGGCGGGGAAATCGTCGGACTCATCTCCATCGCGGATCCAGTAAAGCCAGAGGCAGCAGCAGTCATCTCCTACTTGAAGTCGATGGGAATCCACAGCTTGATGGTCACTGGCGACAACTGGGGGACAGCCAGAGCCATCGCTCGCGAGATTGGGATCGACAACGTGATCGCTGAAGCACAGCCCAGCGTCAAAGCCGAGAAGATCAAAGAGCTCCAGGTAAAAGTTCTTTGCATTTTTGGAGAAGAAACTCTGGATCTCTTGCTCGTTCCAGGCGACAGGGATGGCAGTAGCGATGGTGGGCGATGGTATCAACGATTCCCCGGCGCTGGTGGCCGCGGACGTGGGCATGGCGATTGGAGCCGGGACCGACATCGCGGTGGAAGCGGCGGACATCGTTTTGATGAAGAACAACCTCGAGGACGTGGTGACCGCCATCGATCTCTCGCGGAAGACTTTCACGAGGATCCGGCTGAATTACCTGTGGGCTCTCGGCTACAACGTCTTGGGGATTCCCATCGCCGCGGGAGTGCTCTTCCCGTGGACGGGGTTTCGCCTCCCTCCATGGATCGCCGGCGCTGCCATGGCCGCTTCCTCGGTCAGCGTCGTGTGCTCGTCGCTGCTACTCAAGAACTACAAGCGCCCAAGAAAGCTTGGCTGACTTTAAAGAAATTTTTAAATTGCCGAATATTCTTATATACCTTTTTCTCTAGAATCTTTTATGCTTTGAATCATTCTTTGGGCAAATATTTCTAGGGTTCTTCGTCCACCATGGACGTGGCGAGCAGCAATGCCGCGCTCATGCGGCGGATCGTGCAGCTAGAGAGTGGTAATCTCTTGTAATTTCACACCTTTCTTCTGATGGATTGAGCGTAGAGCGCGATGAGCTGCGGCGGGATGTGGAGGCCCTGTGCATGCAGCAATCTGGAGAGCGCTCCGGCGGTGATTTTATGTCTCGGTTGCAAGCTCGCAGGTCAGATTTCCTCTTCTTGTTGTCTCTCTCATTCAATTGATCCCTGAGATTTTTCCTGGCCAGGCTTGCTGGATTGGAGCAGGAATTGGAAGCTTACAAGAACAAAGTGTCGGCGTACAAGCGAGAGAATGAGAATTTGCAAGAAGAGCTCTCCGAGCTGTACAAGATCAAGGTTTATCGATTTTTTTTGTCTGGATTTTGTGTACGGCTTTTTTAGACTTTCGTTCTTTTGATTCTTCCGTAGAGTCAAGTGTCGGAGCTTTACAAGAACGAAAGCGAAAAGGTAAATGTTTTGGAATTTTGTTGGTAAATGACATCAATGTTCGTTGGCAGCACAAGAAGCTGGAGCAAGAAATAAAGTTTTTCCAAAACAACATGGCCTCCTCAATTAGTGAAAGGGACAAGCTTCTTCTTGAGGTATGTGCTGAATTTTTATGGTTATGCATTAGGAAACTATTGACGCAGATAGAAAGAATTCAAAATCACGGACAATCACTTGAAGAAGATCTTAAGGCTTTTCGCCGCAGGCAAGTCTCCTGGTTCTTTTCGTCTTCTTCATGCACCGTTGTTTTCCAGGCAGAAGGAAATGTTGCAGGAAAACGAATTAAAAAGCGCCCGTTTGGAAGAAATGGAGGAAAATATGGAGAAACTGAATGCTCAACTGCACGTCTATCACCAGGTTCAGCATGGTGAAAGTGTTGTCTTTGTGACGTAAAGAAGTACTTGACTGCTGAGTTAACTAACAGGTTGTCCACAAATTCTGGCGCCTTCGATCTTCAAGTGAGATGGCGGAAGACACAGACGCGCTTGAGCAGGCGAAATCTCTCGTATCGGATGTAGACGGATCGTGGAGTTTTGGTGAAGTCGCTGAACTGGAAAAGCAACTACGGCACAAAGTTGAAAGCCTTGAAACCACCAATGTAAGCTTTTACCTTGTCTACTTAACGTCTCAGACTAACGTTTTAACTGTCAGGTCTCGTTGGAAAAAGATTTAGCCTCTGTAAAAGCTGAAGCTGACCACTTACGAGATGCTAAAGCAAAGGCGGAGTCCTCCGTTGTCGATCTTGAGATGCGCCTGGTAAAAATGGATGTCGTGATTACCTCAGGGATTTAACTTTGATTTTCCAGTTGAAATTTGGAGTATACCTTGGTAGCGCTATGCAAGAGCTTTACATGTGTCACAGAAGGTTGAAGAATGATGTTTCTACTATGTTTAAGGCCGAAAAGACCTTCCTCGAGGCTACTTTGACTTCTTTTCAAGAGATTGCAGATAAAATCAAGACAGCTGAGACCAGTTGTTCTACAACAGGAAGCCGAATCACGTCGGATACGAGCGACACGGGAACAAGCAGTGAGGTGAAACGAGTTTCTGTTTTTATTTTTCTTTTCAACAGAGAGATTCATTGCAGGTTCAAGAAAACAAAAGTGCGCAACCGGTTGTTAGCCAGGACGCTTTTTTGCAAGCATTACAGGACAAGGTATATAGTTCATCGTTTTTTTGTACTGCCACATAAACGCCTGATAAAATCGTGAACTTTGCTTTAGGTGTCAGCCTTAATGTTGCTCTCGCAGGAAGAAGAGAGGCGTCACCTGGAATGCAAGACAACGGGAGCCTTGGAATATCAGATAGAACAGCTCAACGAGACATTATCCCAGGTTCGAGCTCTAGACTCAATTCTCCAGCCTATGATTAACTTGTTTAAACATGTAGGTGACACTGGAAAAAGTGGACGCTTTGATGCAAGTCGCGCGGCTTAAGTACGAGTGCGACGAGTTGAAAGATCGCGAAAGGTTTATCCCTTTTTTTTTCACTCCATTAAAAAAACTGCTCTTTTTCTCTTGCAGGGATTTATTGAAACGTCTTGAGAAGCCGTCTAGCTCAAACACCGGTGGGAGATTACTACCAGCTAGCTGGGCTGCAACCACAGAGCCTATAGACGTCGTCGAGGAGGAGATTACACAAGAAAAAAAGCAGCCATCGACGACATCGACGAGTTATCTCAAGTCCTGGTTGAGGGGTGGCGGCGGCGGAGAGTAGAACCACACTTTGTCAAATTTTCTTGTACGCATGGAGTTCTCCAGGTAGAGTTTCTTTTTTAAGATCGTATTGTTCTTCACAGGTAGCTAAGAATGTATGTTTCTTTCCAGCGTTTGTGGGAAAAAGTTAAGAATTTCGTTTACTCCCACTCGACAGTAGCGGGAGGTTTCGAAGTGAAATCATAAGCCACACGATTGACTCCTCTAACAGTGTTGCAAATCTTTCCAGTGACGTCTTTCACAAACTTGTTCTTGAATTCATACCTGCAGCCACCAACAAAACAATCGTGAGTTTCAGAGTCTACTGATCGATCAAAGCTCTCGGCTTACGTGTCAGCAGTCATGCCATCTTCGCTCGTTATGGCTCTCAAGATGACGGGATAGGCATGCGTCCTCCTGTCTCCTTGGACTCCCACGGTCTTGACGGGAATCAGAACAGCGAAAGCTTGCCAGATCTCGTCGTAGAGACCCGCCTCTTTTATACTGTTCACGAAGATCTCGTCCGCCTAAATCTCAAAACGTCAAGTCGTCGCTCGAGGGAATACATTTCTTTTACCTGTCTCAGCATCTCCAAGTGGCTTTCCGTGACTTCTCCAAGGATACGCACAGCCAAGCCGGGGCCAGGAAAAGGATGCCTCTTGAGAAAGCTCTCTGGAACTCCAAGTAGTTTTCCAAGCTTCCTCACCTGGAAGGTAGAAGCATATAAATCACAGTACTAAGAAATGGAATAGAAAAAAAAACCAAACCTCGTCCTTGAAGAGCCATTTTAGCGGCTCCAAGAGCTTCAACTTCATCACTTCAGGGAGGCCTCCAACGTTATGGTGACTTTTGATCGTGTGCGAGTGACCCTTTCCACTTCCAGGCGGCGGACACGACTCGATCACGTCGGGGTAGAGCGTTCCCTGGACCAGAAAGGTTGCCGTCTTGCCGAGTTCTTCCTCGAGGTGGCTAGCAAACTTGTCAAACACGGAGATAAACTGTGCTCCGATGATCTTGCGCTTCTGCTCTGGATCGGTGACGCCACGCAGACGTGAAAGAAAATCCGTGCTTGCGTCCACGCAGACAACAGGGAGGTGTAACTCACGCTTGAAGGTTTCCATTACTCGCTCTTGCTCTTTATATCTGCCGTGACACCACTTTAGACAATCTTTTGCCATTAGAAAGCCATAACTTACCTGAGAAGGCCATTGTCCACGAAGACGCAGTGGAGGCGATCTCCAAGAGCTTTGTGTACGAGCGTCGCTGCGACGCTGGAATCCACCCCTCCGGACAGAGCACAGATTGCGTGCTCGTCGGGTCCTACTGCCGATTTGATCAGCTCGATCTGTTCTTCCAAAAGGTCCTGGAGTTTCCAGTCGTCCACCACGCCACCAATGTCGAAGAGAATGCGTCGTAGAGTCTGGATTCCCTTGGGTGTATGAGTAACCTGGATCAAACAAAAACAATGTAAGTAGAAAAACCAAAGAGAGAACGTCAAAGAGAGAAAAAAACTAGTTCTATCCATCAAGAAACAAAAGAGAGAACAAGTACTCTACCTCGGGATGATATTGCAATCCAAAAATTCCCAGCTCGGTGTTTTCGATCGCCGTGATCGTTCCCTGGACACTCTTTGCCACCACGTTAAATCCCGGAGGAAGCGTCACAGCTTCGTCGCCATGGCTCATCCACACCGCCTGCGTCATCATCGCTGGATCGTCCCCATAGAGCTTAGATCCCAGACTAGCACGAATTTCCGTGCTCCCATACTCCTGGCTATCGGCGGGCCTGACCACTCCCCCGAGTTCCTTGACAATCAGCTGGAGCCCATAGCAAATCCCCAGCACCAAGACCTTCTTCTCCCTAACGTAATCAAAGAATCCATCGGGCACGGTGGGAGCGCCTGGCTCGTGGACGGAATGCGGTCCACCGGAGAGGATTACGATCGAGGGCGTGAGCTTGGCGATGGCGTCGAGCGATGCGCCGGCGGAGAGGCAGAAGGAGCACACACCTAGCTGGCGGACGCGGCGCGTGATGAGATGCGTGTACTGCGATCCAAAATCCATCACCAGCACCACATTGTGCCGCGACGCCTCCTCCTCCATCGCCATTGCCATCGCGCCGCGAAAGAAAAAATGCCCAAGGGTTTAGGGCTTTAGAGTAGATTATAGCCGTCAGATTTCTCCATGTCGGTTCATGGCCGTCCGATTTTACACGTCATGCACCACTTGCCATGTCCGATTTCCGTGCCACGTCACAGGACATAAAAACACGACATGTGGCGTTTTGTTGCCACGCAAGCGCAACGTCGCGATGGTTGGGCCGTCGGATCACTGACGTGGCGAATCGAACGGTCACCGCAGCGTTTCGCGCCGGAATGGTTTTTAACTTATTCTTGCCGCGCATTCTACTCTCATAGCGCGATGGCTCGCCCGAGAAGCACGCGGACTCCTCCCTCTCTTATGCGAAGGCGCCGCAGGCGTAGAAGAGGAGTAAGTGATCGATCGATCGACCACAACTTCTAATTCCTCTCTTCTTTCCCTTTTGTGATCGCAGAAACGCAGAAGAAGAAGAAGCCACCGAAGAAGATCCGCGGCCACCAATCCCGACACCAATCTCCTCGACGACTAAGCCGATCGATCGAATGCCTCTCCTTAGAATCCAAAATCTTGTGACAACACCCATCCATCTCCGGATGCGCCACTGTGAATAAAAATTTCCCCCCCATTCGATTCCACATTTTAGGGTTTATGGGGTTTTGCGAGCGATGGCTATGGCGCACCTCGCCAAGAAAGTGCCATTCCTCTGCCGGCGGTCAAGAAGGGCATTTTTCACACAAATTTTCCAAAGGACGCAGGGTATCACTTCCGGATTTGCGCTCTTCCAGGTCTGTTTCTAGAGTTCATCTATCAAGATCAACCATGGTGTGAGTTCTTGCGCGACGCTTCGATCGCTTCTTTCTAGAATTTTATTTTTTCTTCTCAGACATTTTCGCGGCTTTTCAGGTGTTTTCGAGTTCGATCGGACAATTTCTTGGAGGAAGTTGCTCTTCATGCAAGTTCTTCGAGGAGCATTTGGAGCGATCTTTCTCTAGAACTGTGCAGCGGTCGTGAAGGTTTGTCCGAATTTCCAATTTTGCGGCACTGCGTCGAGAGCTATCCTACTCTCGCCATCGCTGGTACTCACAACGAAAGACAGGCCTTGCTCTAGCATCGACCGGTTGGAAATATGCCAGTTCTGGCCCCAAGCGCGAGTCGCCGGCGTCCACGGAGATCGTGATCCTTTGACAACCACGCTCCGGACATCTCCAGCTCCACCTACGTTGGAGATCATCACCAAGATGAACCATTTGTTCCCACGCATCGTGAAACGAATGCCACCCTGCCTCTTGCACTCGACTCTACACAAGATCATCGTAAGTCAGTGTGATTTCATGACTTATGGTGTGCTACCTTGTGTAGATGACTGGGATGATTCCTGCGGTCCTGTTCGCGAGGTGAACGAAGGCCGGCATGGAAAGATCGAAGTGTTGCTGTGGATAGTTGCACCATCCTCCTCGGTAGCTCTTGCGAGCGGGATTTGGAGGGCAGAAGTTCGTGGCGGTGACGGTGATGGAGAGATTGCCGGGACGGCACCACTTTGGATCCTGATGGCACTTGAGCTCGTAGCAAGCTCCACAGGAAGCTCCGTTCTGGAACAAGACGGTGCTCAGAGCGGTGGTCTCCACTCCAAAGCCTTCGTGGTACATGTTGCCATAGCCGCAAGCTCCTCCTGCGAGAGAAGATCGAGCCAAGAAGACACACGCATCACGGTCAGTTCTTCTCTTCGCTCTCCTTTGTTTTCGTTCTTTCTTTCCCAGAGATCTTGTGGAGGAAGTCTTTACGAATCGATGGCTCTTGGCAGGAAAGACGAAGCGAAAGTTTACCCATTGTTCCCGACGCGTCCGAGCCGCCATAGTACGTTGCGTGAGCTAAAGTCCAGCCCTCTGGAATAGCTTGCTTCTCGCGTTCTTGCGCTACTGCGAGAGAGAGGAAGAAGAGAGGAAGAAGAACACAAGAAGCCATCTCCATCTCTAAAAACTCTTGCAAGAAACTCAAATAGAAAGATTAACGGGTAAGAAATCTATAACGGTTTTCATATACTTTAAAATATTATGGTTTAGTACTAAACCTAAATTGTCAAATCAAGAATTAGCATGCTTATATTTAGTGGAAATTAATTTTGATTGTTGCTTTTATTTTTTAGTAAACTTAAATTTAAGCAGGAATTCTCACTATATAAACATGGTTAGTTGGATGATAATTATAAAAAAATGGGTTTAGAGAAAAAGTTTTTTGTGTTTCTGCTAGTGACAATTTTGATTGTTAATACGCATTGTGCTAGTCCTGCTCCCTCAAATCCAGATGCTCCTCACGTGGTTAAATTGACAGATGAAGATTCACGTAAATATAATGCCAAAAGATTTAATTTTTTTCTTAACTTTTTAAATTTTCTTTTTCTCAGACAATGTGAAATGTTGGAGGAGGTGTATTGAGAAACCAAAGCACTGGTGCTGGTATTGGGGATGTTGTTATATTCCACCTGCATCTCCCTCACCCTCTTAAAAAGAAGATTTACCATATTCTAATCTAATTTTTCACACCAACACCTCAAATTTACTGTATTGTGAATTCTTACCATTCATTTCTACCATCCTGATATTCACCTCTTTGTTAAACATTTGACGTTGTTCAATTAAAAAACACTCACACTTGGAATCTTCCCTCTGTCGCGAAAATTTTAAAAATCTCTTTTTGGAGCATTTTGGGCATACTTCCTAGACTTTAGGGCTCATCCATCCGCAATGAATCGGTCCTTTGCGGGAATGGGCGAGGAGTGGAGGATGAATTTGGGGTTGTCGAGGCTCATTGGCGAGGCCATGGCGGTTCCAGCGTGGGAGTATGCCATTCTCTCCACTCTCATTGCGATTGTGCTCCTCTACCATGTCCTGGATTTCCATTTCGTCGGCGACCTCCTCACGGGGCTCAGGGGCGATAAGGTGGAGCTCGTTTATAGCCCTTTCTCTCGAATTGCGGGGCAAATTCTCGCCAAATCCCAGTTCTTCAATCGCAGGTTTGTGAGTGATTTCTTTCGTGTCGATTTGGATGTGAAAACTTTTGTGGTTTCTTCGATTTGTTAGATATTGGCCAACGCCATGGCTTTGTAGTCCACACCTCCAAACAGCGTTTGTGCATTTCCATGGACGGCCACCAAAGGTGACTTACAGGAGGTGAGACGTCATTCTCGCATCTCTTTCGCGTTTTTTCACAAGGATGTATCAGAGAGCTTTTCGTCGCGCCAGATGGAGGCACGACTGCTCTCGACTGGCTCGATCCAGGTTTGTCAAAAACTAAAAAACAAATCTATAAGAGCTTGACTAATATCGTGTCCTTTGCTAGAGTCATCTGGGAGTATCTCTATACAAGAGACTCCTATAGTGATCATCGTGCCGGGACTAAGCAGTGAATCGAGCAACGCTGTAAGCGTGAAATGTTTCCACAGTTGAAGAACTGGACTTTCTCTTCATGCAGTATATGAAGCATTTGGCCCATGGAATGGTAAATCAAGGCTGGAGAGCCGTCGTCATAAACCACAGAGGCCTCGGAGGCGTGACTCTCACCGTAAGCTTTGCGTGAACAGCTTTCTCTTCCTTCCATTTCATTTCTTACTGTATTGTTTAGTCGGAGCGATTCTATCACGCAGGATGGACGAGCGATTTGAGATGGTTTATCCAGGATTTACACAAGCAATTTCCTAAGGCACTTCTTCTAGCAGTTGGCACCAGCCTCGGTGCTAATATCCTGGTACCTTAAGATCTGTGTTTTCTAGTTCTTTTAACGTTGTCATTGGGATTTTAGGTGAAGTATCTAGGTGAAGAAGGCGAGAACACTTTACTTGGTGGTGCAGTCTCTATCTGTAATCCCTGGGATCTTGTGGTGCGTCTGTGTGGAAAAGCTTTATTTCTCATTCTTTCTTCTTTTTTCTTTTTACTTTGCAGGTTTGCGACAGATTTATAGCTCGGAAACCTGTCCAAAAGCTCTATGATAAAGCAGTAGCAACGGGACTTACTGACTTTGTGCACAGGTAAGTCGTTGTTTTCGATGCTGTGAATTTTGGCTACAACTTGGTTTTCCTTTGTGTGAGCAGGCATTCGACCGTGCTGTCAAGTATGGACAACTGGAACTTTATCAGGAAGGTAAACACTTGACGGCTTTCTGATTTTTCATGTTTCTTTTTTTTTTCTCTCCTGCAGTCACGCTCTATACGAACTTTCGATCATCTTTTCACGATAACAGTCGGCAAGTTTGAGGTGAAACACATCTTACTTCTCTCGAACGATTTTCATGAAACTGCATGAAATTCTCTCGTTTGCAGACAGTGGATGATTACTATCGACGGTCCAGCAGTGCTCACCTCGTTGGCTCGGTCGCCGTGCCCCTCCTTGCTGTTAACTCTCGCGACGATCCCTTGTGCACAAAAGAAGCTATTCCATGGGACGAATGCAGGTAAATCGTCGTCCATATTTTCCACTAAACGTTGAATTTGATGGCAACTCCTTTCCAGGCTCAATCCTAATGTCCTACTTGCAGTGACACGGCACGGTGGCCACCTTGCGTACTTTGAAGGCTTGACTGCCAAAAGCATTTGGTAAAATCCGTTTTTTTCGTAGACTTGTTTCTTGATTTATTCTTCTCTATGCATTCCAGGTGGGTTCGTGCTATTGAGGAGTTTTTCCAAGTTATAGTTTCGAGTTCTCCGGTGCCAGTTTCAGAGGTTTGAAAAACGAGAAAAGTTTCATTATAACTTAACGCAAGTTTTTTGTTTGAGCGCTGTAGGATCCTAGTCCCCAGCCAGTCTCAGAACCTTTGCCAGTAGTAGCAGCAGCGGAAGAGCCCTCCACCTCTTGTACAACTGTGGAGCCGGACGTTGCTGAAACGATGGTGCTGAACGAGGAAGAGATCTTTTCCGAGGAATCTAGTCGGGAACTGGAGTTCCAGCCTCGAACGGCTGCTGCAGAGCTAGAATCCTCCATTTCGATGGACGAAGAGGGCCTCAGCATCCACTTGTGCTTGAAGACTCGCCAGGAGATGCTTGCGCTCCAGCGTGCCTTGTCCAGTATCCTTGAAGAGGTAACGTTTTCTTTCTTTCGGTTCCTTACTTGATCTTGGGTGTTTTACAGCCTACGAGTAAGAAGCAGCAAAAACTCGAAGCTTCGACAATTGGAACCAAGCAAGCACTGTTGCTGCTAGCTGTTCCTCTTGTTGGTTCAGCTCTTGCGCTCGGCTTGCGACGAAAATACTTCGAAAAGCTGCTAAGGAGGATCATATAACGCAATATGATAGAATAATCGTAATAATCCACAACTATTGAACCATAGAAAGTACTAAGACGTGACATTCGAATCCTTGCCCCAAAATGCTTAAAGATTTAAAGAACTTGAATCGTAGTTTACGAAGTTTGTACACTAGTGCGCAACATGGTTGAAAGAAGAATGTACAGTTTGGAAGAATCCACATCTAACCTGCAACGAAACCTTTCAGGATTTTGGAGAAACTTTGCGTCCCCAGCACGAACAAGGAGATCCTCCACACAAATCAAGAGCTCCGGTGTTGCTGAAATCTCGTAGTCTCCAGCCATGGCAAGGAAGAACCTCAGGCCATCACAGACACGGCCCAAGTGATTGCAAGCAGAAATAATTGCTGCAAAGGAAACATGGTCAGGAACCACACCTTCCATAGCCATTCTTTGGAACATCTCAAAGGAAAACGTAGAAGTTTGGGCTCGAGCGCCACAGATTATAATGGAAGTCCACGAAATAGCATCCCTATCGGGCATTGATTCAAACAAATGCTCAGCTCGTTCTACAAGCCCGGACTGGGAATACGCAGAAAGCATGGCATTGCAAGCTTCCAAGCTTTTAAATGGCAGATTCTCCAGCATCTTTTCTGACTGCTGGAGACAATCATGCTTCCACGATGCCGTGATAGCAATGGTCCACGATGCCATGTCGAGGTATGGCATCTTTTCAAGCAGAGCGTACAGTTGTGAAAGATGCCCGGCTCGGGCATATGCTTCAAGCATCTTGTTCCAGGAAACGATGCTTCTCACAGGCATAGAATCAAAAAGATGCTCGGCCTGGTCAAGGTGGCCATAGAGAGAGTACGTGGAGATCATGGCCGTCCACGACACAACACTACATTCTGGAATATTCTCAAAAATCTCCCGGGTTGCTTCCAACTTACCCGCTTGTGCATGGCAGGCAAGTAAAGTGTTCCACGATACCGTACACCATTGTGGCATTCTTCGAAAGAGCATATCCGTGTCGTACACATGCCCAGAGTTAGCAAATGCCACTAGCATGGCATTGTACGTCACAATATTTCGTAGAGGCATATTCTCAAACACGCCCCACGCATTTACAGCGTCTCCGTGTTGTCCATACACCGCTAGGAGCGTGGTACACGTCACAAGATCCCTCTCGGGGAGCTCTCCGTACAGTAGCTTCGCGCTGTGGAGATGCCCGGCCTGGGTATATGCCGCAAGCATGGCGTTAAAGGAGACTATGGTCCACTGGGGGAACAAAGAGAAGAACCACTCCACTTTTGACACGTGGGCAGAGTGTGTATAGGCAGACAGCATCGCGGTCCAGGACACAATGTCTTTCTGTGGCATTGAATGGAAAAGATTCTCGGCTTCGGCAATATTCCCAGACTGGGAATATCCCTGAAGCATCAGGTTCCACGAGAGGAGGGTGTGTGCTGGCATGGAATGAAAGAGGATCTTGGCTTGTTCGTGGAATCCATGCTCGCTATACATTTTGATAAGAGTGTTCCAAGTCACGGGCGATTTGTCCTCCATCCCATCAAAGATGTTTTTTGCTTGATCGAACTTGCCATTGCGAGCATAGGCCTGGATGAGAATGTTGCAAGAGAAGAGATTGGGCGCCTCTAAGGCTTGGAATGCGCGCTGGGCTCCCTCCAAATCGCCAGTCTTCCCATACATCTCGATCAGGAGATTGACGAGGTATTTGTTCTTCCGCAATCTATGGCTCCCCAAAACTAGTTTGCGAGTGTGATTTGTTTCAGAGCCACACTGTTTGATGAGTGTCGCCACAGATCCAATCTCCTCACCAGCGGCAACCCCGGGCATTTCAAAAGAAATTTAACAAATGCTTTCAGTACTTACGAAGCAAGAGCAATACCATTATGCTATGATTGAAATAGGCAAATTAGTGGCAAAATGACCAATACAACTTTTGTAATTATTAGATTTATGAGCTCATTAATACACTATTTAACACCATAAAATTTAATATTAAACATTTTTTAAACATCATTCATCTCATCAGTCAAGAAGAAGCTTGATTCCTTTCAAACCGAAACATCTTTCAAAAACTAGTGCCTTCTCATTCCCCTATCCAAGGACATTCATCTCATCAGTCAAGAAGAAGCTTAATTCCTTTCAAGCCAAAACATCTTTCAAAAGCTAGTGCCTTCTCATTCCCCTATCCAAGGACGATAGCAAAAGTGTGGGGAACTCTGCTGGTACCTCCTTTCGACTAGTAACCCAGTTCCCATTATCCTCCAACCTGTGAATGCTCCAAGCTTGCATGTCCGGTAGATAATTCACGTACCAACAAGTGATGCCGGCAAAGCCACTTTGAACCCTCACAATCTCCGTTCCATCCTCCTGTACCTCCGTGTGCAGCGTCAGCTCTTTTATCACGGTTTTCGCACCAGTCGGATCACCTTCACCGACCCAGAAAAACAAGTAGCTCATTTCACAACGGTGAAGCCGCCCGTAATAGGCACACCGCTTCAAGTGGTCCTGCACAGCCTCCCTTGTCTCGCTGGATCTGGTTCCAACCTGGAGTTCCATTCCCTGCTTGGGACCATCCGAGCTCTCCATGAAGCCATCCATCCTCTTCATCCTCCTTCCATTCTCGTCGCTCTCCTTGACCTCTACAAACACAAGGTACTTGTGAGGAGTGTACAGGCTCTGCTCCATTATACACATCAATCCCCGGAAGAACTGCGACTGCATGATGTACTCGGACGGCTGGCCAGACGCATTCAACACCTTGGGCCGCATGAACACCTTCGGATTCATGAAGGCTATCGCGGTCTCATAAACCTCCACAAGAGACTCTGTCGGGGCAGGCAAGGCTTGCAACGGTGCGAACTTGCAGCTCTCTAGTAGCGTGGACAAGAGCAACGGTGAGCTCAACTGAACCTTCCGAGTACCGGCCATCTCCAACACACCGTCGTCAATGGCTTCCAGAACCATGTCCAAGTGATCGACGCCCGCAGATCCGTCAACGCTGTCGATGCACTGGAGTATCACGTCTTTGACGCGGTCAGGATAAGCAGCTACCACTCGAACCATTTTCCCAAACACGGTATCGTTGAACGCATGGGATCTCACACGTCCCTGTTCAACCAGCTGACGCCAATGCTCAAAAGAACGCACAGCCGGACCCTGCTCACGACCAGTCCCTTGCAGAAGGTCGCAGCACCAACCAACAAGGCCAGCGTGCCCGGACGTGATGTCCATTATGCTTTTCGAAATTCCTGAGATTGCTTGGCGATGGTGCTCTTCATCTTCATCACCATCGAATGTTGTCTTGCAAAACAAGCAGCGGTCCCGGAAGTAATCATCTAGCATCTGTGCAACCTGCTGCTGGCCCAGCCTCCATCTTTGCCTGTCAAGTTGCTTGGAGAGAGGGGATGACCAGCCGGAAAGATGCGGGCGAAGTGGATCGTGGCAATGCCGAGGACTCGATGAAGATTCTCGACGGCACCTGGCGTCCCCGATGAGGTAGGCAAGCCTTGGCAGGCCGCACAGACAGAAGCTGTGAAGCCGGTACTTTCCAAGTTTGTTCCTCGTCACAGATTCTCGTTTTGCGATCCTTAAACTCGAGAGAAGGTTGCGAACCGCATAGCCAGTCTGGTGATGCATCTGATTGAGTAGCTGCGCTTCGTCCAGTAACCAGATGACAGGCTTGACATCCTTGCGAGCTGTAAACACGTCAATTACTTCGCTAGACTTTTCCGGTGGCTCGAGCTCGCTCTGGTCGCACACCTTTTCAATCAAACGGTTGTAAAAGTCCTCAGCAGCCTCCCTCTCTTGCTTAGTCTTGTCGTTAGCCAGAGCGACCATCTTATCGTCCATGGTGGTGAGCTCCACCAAGTAGCCTTTGGCACGGAGCTCCAACCCGAGCGCCGTCAGCAGCGTCGACTTGCCCGATTGCCATGGCGCCGTGAGCAGCAGCCAGTTTCCGCTCTCCATCTCAGCCACAATCGAGTCCCGGTCCGGCCAAGGACAGTAGTAGAAACTGTCCAGGTCCACGATTGCGTCGCCAGAAAAAAAGCTGCGCGGAAGCAGACGCTTGCGGGGGCGCAGATGCCTGTCAAGGTCGACATGGATTCCCTCCCGCTTCTTGTTCAAAGCCTGACGCAGCGTCGTAGTGCTTGCACCAGCGGTCGCAGCGCCAGTGATGATGATGGGAGCCTGCTCCGAGAGCCCATCCCCAAGGCCAGCAGAAGCAAAGACTCTGATTTGGTTCATGTCCATGACTGAACAAAACGAAGTTAACAAAAACATCAAGAGTTTATAGCATAAAACTTACCATTGGAGGATTTCAATAGGAGAAGCTTCTCCTCGCGCAGCTGCCTCTTCTCCTCGCGCAGCTGCCTCTTCTCCTCGCACAGCTGCCTCTTCTCCTCGGGATCATTTGTTTGCTGGAGTTGCCCGTCCACCGCACTAATTTGGCCCTCAAGCACAGCAATCTGCTGCTCAACTTCCCGGATTTGCCCGGACAAGCCAGAAGCCGGATCACCTTCCGCCTCCACGTCCATGGCCAAACCTAAGACTCTCGATCCTATTTCACGGTCCAGATCATTAACCTTTAATTAATAAACTCTTCTTTATCCTTGGTTTTTTGAAAGAACCAACCTCCTCATATTGAAAAGATGAAGATCGAACCAGCTGATCCTGAGGTAGAGGAAAAGCAGATTCAAAGATATGAAATATGCAATGGTTAGGCTTGAGTTGGCTTGAGGAGTCTAGAGTGGAGAAATCCAGATTATAGTTTGTGTAAGAACATATGCGGTCATGACTATTTTGGCCAAAGGCCTGGCTTGTAACATGTTGAAAGACAGTTTTGAATGAAGAGTTTAGATTAGAAAACACCCATTGCGACTAAGCTTGAGAATCCGGCTTAAGAAATGGAAGACAATGCAAGTGACAAAGCGGACTGCTAGAATTTCCACAGGTCCCGGGATTACAGTAGAATGTATCACTCTCCAGGGAGAGTGAGCCCCTATGGTCTTAGATCTAAGGGGAAAGAAGAATCCAGGGAAAGTCATAACCCATGGGATCATCATCTAAAGAGGAGCAACTGGATTTCACACAGGGGGCCCGGCAGATTTTCCACGGTTGGGTATTATGTTGTAAAATTATATTTAGGAATTGGAAAACTGTTGGAGATGAATTACAAGGTATTTCCTGGTCGTTGTTGGATTGGCATAATTAGATCGTGGCTGTCTATTGTTTGAAATAAGGGTTAAAGAGTTTGCAAGAGTGAGCGAGGAGCAAGGCACTGGAGTACACTCTTCAGGAATAATTAGAGTTTCTCTACCAATGTGAGTTGGATTGAAACTAATCATACATTAATAATACTAATAATAATATATAGCAACGTAGCCAAAATAAATCCTAAGGAATATATTATAATCAACAGAAGCATTGCTTTTCACCATACAGTGAAAGAACGATCAACTCATTGCCTGTGTGTCGAATAAGCTAGCATGACTGAGGATGAAGTGAAAGTAATCCCGTCTGGTTTAAGTCTTCCAGAACAAAGCCACCGTCTTCAAGTGAGCATAGCTCAGCTGATACTCCCGCTTTGAGTTGGCCACGGACGCAATGACTTCGGCTCTATATCTGGAGATAGTCGAGTGAATTGCCTCCCAATTGCCAGATTCCACAAGCCTTCAGTTCTGCCACGAAAGTTTACCAGCATTCGTTGAAACAGCTCGTCTGGTTCGTTGTGCTGAGCATAGGCAATCAAGGTAGTCCACTATGTTGCTTCTGGGGTATTCGTTTAAAAACTTGACGAGAGATCGTCGCAACGAATAAAACCTTTGCAGCTTGGAAATAGATAGACAAAGCTCTTTGTGTCTTCTTCACTCCAAACAGGCCTTCAACGCAGAAGCAACCGTTTGAGCATCCAGATCACAGCCTTGGTACTTCACCAGAGTAACCAGCTCCAAGGCATCGTCAGTTGGTGCCCAGTACATTTCAGAGCACACTAATCCCGCCGCTTAAACCTCTCAAGCACTCACCGTACTTCCACAAGCTCATAGTCAGAGAATCGTCTTCCTCGGGCTCTTTCTTCTCAGTCAGAGAATCGTCCACTGCAACTGCCAGAAGATTCGTCACTTCGATCCGCCACCTGGGCTTCTGAAAGATCGCATTCCCGCACTGTTTCCTTCAAGATAACATCCATCGCACGAGCAAAAAGCACGCGAGCAGCACCAAGATAGCCCAGAGAAGAAGCTGGAGCAGTGACCACGGCGTCCTCCTAGTCACTGTTACTACTGCCGCGGGTGTCGGTGTGGCCACTGCTGCGTCGCGACCGTCGCAACGATGGTGGTGGTGGTGGCGGTGGCGTCCTCCATGATGGTGACCATGGTGATGGTGGTGGACAACCAGACGAGCTCCATCACCGTGGTTCGATCGAGCAAGTGCTGTAGACAAGCACTCCTGCTGGAGCTGGATCGTGGTGGCGGGCATGATCAAGGAGAGCAGGCACTGGAGCTCGATCACCAGGGAGGTGGCCACGAGCATGAACGAAAGCAGCTGGCGCTGGAGCTGGAGCTGCAGTTGGAACTGGAGCGTCACCTTGAAGAACTGGAGCTAAAGCTGGCGCTGGCTCGTGGCCTCCACAAGCTGCTCGAGGATGGTGGCGTCCATGCGCTGCTTGATGTGATGGAGCTGGAGCTGGAGCTCATGGGCGCCATGCCAGGGCGGCCGTTGGAGGCCCATGATCGCGAGAGACCATAGCTTCTTGATGGACAGAAGCATCCATACCTGACGAAAGCGCGCGTTCCGACATCTCGAATAGAAAAATCCAAGCAATACTACTTTTGCCTTTGTGAAAAAAGAGAACTATACACGAGAGCTGGTTTTTACGCTGTGGATTGCACGGAGCTGCAAGTTGGATCCTCCCCAAAGTCATCGTCGTCGATGGACGCGTCCTGGTACTGCTGATACTCGGTCACCAGATCGTTGAGATTGCTCTCCGCCTCGGAGAACTCGAGCTCGTCCATCCCCTCGCCGGTGTACCAGTGGAGAAACGCCTTGCGCCGGAACATGAGCGTGAACTGGTCGCTCACTCGCTTGAACATCTCCTGGATCGACGTCGAGTTCCCGATGAACGTCGAGGACATCTTGAGTCCCTTGGGCGGGATGTCGCATACGCTCGACTTGACGTTGTTTGGGATCCACTCCACGAAGAAGGACGAGTTCTTGTTCTGGACGTTGACGATCTGTTCTTCCACCTCCTTGGTGCTGATGCGGCCCCGGAACATTGCCGAGGCGGTGAGGTAGCGGCCGTGGCGAGGGTCCGCCGCGCACATCATGTTCTTGGCGTCCCACATCTGCTGCGTCAGCTCCGGGACGTTGAGCGCTCGGTATGGCTGCGAGCCGCGCGAGGTGAGCGGTGCGAAGCCGACCATGAAGAAGTGGAGGCGCGGGAAGGGGATGAGGTTGACGGCGAGCTTGCGGAGGTCGGCGTTGAGCTGGCCGGGGAAGCGGAGGCAGCACGTCACGCCGCTCATCGTTGCTGATATCAAATGGTTGAGATCGCCAACTGCAAGAAAGAGTTGGTGTAAGCCAAAGTTGAACTTGCTACTTCAAACTATTGAAGTTTAGAAAACTGGAAAAAGAGAGAGAGAGAGTTTTCGGAGAACTTACAGGTGGGAGTTGTGAGCCGGAGAGTTCTGAAACATATGTCGTAGAGGGCCTCGTTGTCCAGAACCATGCACTCGTCGGCGTTCTCGACGAGCTGGTGCACGGACAGCGTCGCATTATAAGGCTCCACGACTGTGTCAGAGACCTTGGGCGACGGGAACACGGAGAAGGTGAGCATCATCCTGTCCGGGTACTCCTCTCGGAGCTTCGATATCAGCAGAGTTCCCATCCCTGAGCCCGTTCCCCCGCCGAGAGACTGGCTTACTTGGAATCCTGCAGAGAAGAGAAGTAGATTAAGAAACTTGTTGTTCTTGAGAATCGCATCGGTACCTTGCAGGCAATCAGCGCCTTCACACTCCTTGCGCACCACGTCCAGCACGGAGTCGATAAGCTCGGCGCCTTCGGTGTAGTGGCCCTTGGCCCAGTTATTCCCGGCGCCCGTCTGGCCGAAGACGAAGTTATCAGGCCGGAATATCTGTCCATACGGCCCCGACCGAACGCTGTCCATTGTCCCAGGCTCCAAGTCCATGAGAATCGCTCGAGGCACGTAGCGTCCGGCACTGGCTTCGTTGAAGTAGACGTTCACTCGCTCCAGTTGGAGGTCGGACTCTCCGTGATAAACTCCCGTCGGCTCGATCCCATGCTCGTCACATATCACTTCCCAGAACTTGGCGCCAATCTGGTTACCACACTGGCCTCCCTGTACGTGGACAATCTCTCTCATTTCTTCTGTTTGCTTCGATCCAGCTGAAGGACCTGACGACACTGCGGTAGTTCAGCTGTTGGTCTATACCGTTAATGTCGTTGTCACCAGAGAAAAACTACCCCGAGTAACAGTTTTCTCTTATTGCCTTAACTGTTTTATTTGCGTATAACCAACCTGTATGTAACCATGTGAGAAAGTGAGGTGATTTAAATCGAGCGAACCTTTAAGACAGAGTAGGCTCCTCGCCATGCTACGAGTACCGAGTGCCTTTCCTGCCAGAAAGTTGTATCTTGAACCAACCTGCAATGTACTTGAGCAGTTTAGACACTGAAAAACTAGTGTCTAGGCACCTGTGTTTCGTAGCCTTGAGGAAGCTGATTTATAAAATCGTGTGCATTTGAAGTCCTGGCAGCCTCCTTGTTCGCATCATCTTTGCCGTAAAGTATGTTTTGCGCGATGGTGGTAGCGAACAAAGCTGGTTCTTGGTTGACGAGACCAATCTGTGACCGGAGCCATTTTAATTGTAGAGATTTGGTGTTGTAACCATCCAAGAGAATTTCTCCTGTAGAAGTATAAAACTCAGAAAAGAAATATAAATTCACCTGAACTTGTGTCATAAAACCTTTCAATGAGAGATATTATCGTGCTCTTCCCCGAGCCACTGGGGCAAACAATGCCTATCGATTTTCCAGGCGGTATCTTGAGGCTCAGGTCGTGAAGAATTCGAGCATCTGGCCTGGAGGGATAGTTGAAGGTAACTTTATTCATCTCAAGCTCTCCACGGACGTGTTGAAGACAAAATTCCGTTGACTCTTCACTGTTACTGATCGTATTCTTGTCGTCTAAAGTTTCGCACTATGAGAAAAACGTTTAGCATCAGAACTCAAAACATAGTCGATAACAGTAACTTACAAGGCGCCTAAGAGCACGCAAAATATTGTAGATAGAGCACTTGTCGTGCCGTTTCTTACGAGAATGCCACCGTACCACATCAGTAAGGCCCAGGAACACAAGGGCAACGTGCACATTGCTCCCATTCCAATCCCTTTGGCACGTCCTGCTCGATCCCGGACGTAGCGTAGAACCGAGAGCAATGGTGTACAGACCGATCGTTGTTTGCTCGCCAAGGAACGAACAGACTCTCCGAATTTGAGAAATTGCCTGCAATGGAGGTACTTTCGATTAAAAAGATTTGGTCTGGAAGTCTACGTACTGATGTTCCTTCTGGCTCCTGGATGAAACGCCAGTGATGACATGAGCATAGAGACCTCCAGCCAGAATGACCACCGGTACGGCTGCCAGCCTCAAAAGTCCGAGCTGCCACACAGTTCCAAATCCCATCCAAAAAACGTGGAATTGTGATGAATGAGGACTCCCATCTATGAAAGCAAAAGAGAGAGAGCTTACTTTCTCGCTTATGGCCTGCTGAATGACCAAAGTGTTGGAGGAAATGCTGCTAACGAGCTCTCCAGTTCTCGCATCGGCACCATCGAAGAACGAGATATCGTGCCGCCGATCCTGATCTTCCTGCATTGCTGCTCTCCGGTCTGGATCCAGCACGCAACACCCAGAGCCAAGAATCCCTTCAAATGTGTCAAGAACAAAATCCCTCTACCTATCCAAGACCTGCCAAAGAGGATCAATCCCAGACACAGGAAATCCAATGCCACCTGATCGATCGCGAGCAGCACAGCACGATCATGAAATCCGGCTCGAAATATCACGCTGTGATACATGTGCCGAAGATCCCTGTCCGATCCAAGAACATGAGCCAATCGTCCGAAGGAGAAGAAGGAAATCGGCAGCGCCAGGCCGTGCGCGATGGCGCCGAGCGATCCCAGCGCCATGAGCAAGTGGTTGCATCGATCGGCACAGAAGAAGAGCTTGTGGAGCGGCGCCAAGGATGAGGGCGCCCCATTGTTATAGAGCCCTAAAGATTTGGAGCCACTGGCATTTCCAGTTACACTTGTCATTTACATTTCTGCTACTCATTGCTATTTAGACGTATGGAACGATTAAAAAAGAAAGAGCGTTCTAGCTCAAGAAAAAGAAGAACGATCGAAGAATTCTCTAAAGCTTTTGGCGAATGGTTTTTAATAACTTTGATTTTTGAAAAAATATAAATTTTGCTTAATATATTATATTAATCAATTAATTTCTGAATCTATTAAGAAATCTAAAATTTTGCGAAAAGGGAAATTGATATGAAGTCAAATAAATACTCATCATACGGTTGTGAATATAAAGATAAACCACATTTTTCTTTAATGATTATATGCTAAAACAAAATTCAAGCCTTTAGTGGCTATTTTATCTTCATTTATCCCCCAAATTTTAAGGATCACAATATATCAAAATCTCATCCCTGCTTGAATATTCTAGGATATAATGGTTGTCATTCATTTAGATGAATCTTGTATTTATAATTTATAAACATGTATATAATTTATAAACTTGCTTAAACACTTTTTAGTATAATTTTTTTAGTATGGTTGATATGTAATAAAATTAATCTTGTGTTTATAAATTATAAATATGTTTATAATTATAAACTTGTATTTGATCAATTGGATTAATAAGTAGGAATAATACTATTATTAAGCAAACCAAGTGTTGCTACATGCAATGCATAACAATTTATTCTATACTTTAGAATGTTAAATAGAAATCATCCAAATTGTAGAGGTAATGGATTATTTTGGGATATTTTGCCATTTAAAGGTTATTATTCATTTAAATAAATCTTTTATTTATAATTTTAAAAATTTCTAAATAACTTTTAGTATATTCTAATTTATTTTATCTGATGGTTAATATGTGATAAGATTAGTTTTGTGTTTATAAATTATTAACATGTTTCAAATTATAAACTTCCAATTGATCAATTATATTAATAAATAATAAGCACTCTTCCAAAGAGGGGATAAGGAGGATATAGAAAACCAATGGAGTGAGTTTAACTTCCTATATATGGTATTAAATGAGAATAAAAATTGTAAATTCAAGTTAACATATGTCTCTCGAAAGTTAACTAAAAGGAAGATACAAATGTAAGTTTTGCTAATGGTTGTGAGTCTAGATTAACAATGATCTTGAAGGATGGATAGATATATCACTTATTACAATGGTGTTTTTTGGATCAAATGGTCTCGAAGGATGGATGGATATATCATTTCCTACAATGGTGTTTTTTGGATTAAAGTTTTTTATTTTAGTTCAAAATTATAGTTTCAAGGTTGATTTAAGCATTTAGTAGTTGTATATAAAGTTATAATTGGTTCATCAAAATTACATAGTTAACTTATGTTTGTGCCATGGCTTTGGGTTATGTTTATATCATAATTGTTAACAATTACATAAGTAGTTTTGTAGGAGTTTCAAGTTCTTGTGGCAATTTATAATCACTTTACTACAACTCTAAATGTTCCACTTAACACTTTTCATCTTACAAGGAAGAATGATGTAAAATGTATAAATATATATACAATAAATTAATCGTAGTATTATAGCATATGGATAATTTATTTGGGACTAAATTCTTGCATATATAAGTATAGGTCTAAACCTAAATTAATATACTTATCCCATAATTTTATGGTTTATCAATTATTAGATAGTAAAATAAACTAGGAACTGTTTGGGAAAGTTTATAAATTATAAACATATTTATAAAATAAATATAAAATTAATCTAAATGAATATTAACTATTAAATGGTAAAATATTCTAAAATATTTAAATATATCTTAAGTATATCCACTACCATTATTATACCTTATTAACCATAGGATGTGATACAAAATTGGCAATGGAACTTTGTGTTGGACTTAATTGTTTAGCCTTGTCTCAACTACATAAACTACTTGTCATATAAATGTGGTAATAAAGCCTTTGAGACCTGAGAAATTTAAAAATTCTAATATAAAGACTTCTGACACATATGTCATAGAAGGCCTTGTAGTCCAAAACCATGCACTTCTTGGCATTCTCGACAAGCTAGTGCACAGACAGCATTGCATTGTATGGCTCCACCACTGTGTCTGACACCTTCGGGGACGGGAACACGGCATCATCCTGTCTGGGTACTCCTCTTGAAGCTTTGATCTCTCTGGAAGGAGTGTGAAGGCACTGTTGCGATTCTAGTTTCTTAATCTACTTCTCTTCTTTGCAGTGAGCCAGTCTCTCCTTGAAGAACTCTCCGATATCAGAGTGACTTATCAGCAGGACACGAGCACACTCGGCTTAACAGCCGGGTGATCAGGGACTCCATCAGATGCAGGGCCTTCTCGCGGTCATAGTTGTTATCTAACATTCTGAGCTCGAGTGATAGACATCACGAATTTCACCACTATCATCAGTCTTCGAGGGTGTTGATGGTGTAGTTCTTCTTCCCGGTCCTGTAATATCCTGTGAAGTATTCGAATTCGATAAACTCCCGTGGGCTCGATCCCATGCTCGTCACATATCACTTCCGGCGCCAATCTGGTTGCCACACTGGCCTCCCTGTACGTGGACAATCTCTCTCATTTCTTTCCGTGCTCTTGGTTCTTCTTCTTCTGTTTGTCGATCCAGCTGAAGGGCCTGACGACACTGTGGTAGTTCATACCGTTAATGTGGAGGAAAACAACAATTTATGTAACGTGAGGTGATTTAAATCGAGCGAACCTTTATGACGATGACTGGAGCTTGATGAGCTGAGCGTAGGCTCCTCGCTTGGCTACGAGCTCCGAGTGCCTTCCCTGCTCCACAATCTCACCGTCATGCAGCACGGCAATCTGGTCGGCACTGCAAATCGTAGATAGCCTGTGCGCCACAACCACTGTCGTTCTCTCCTCCATCAGCCGCTCAAGAGCTTCCTGGACAGTTCTCTCAGACTCGGCGTCTAGAGCACTCGTGGCTTCGTCCAGCAATAGTATTGCAGGATTTTTGAGAACGGCTCGTGCAATTGCTACCCGCTGCTTCTGACCACCTGGAGATCAATGAATGATGTAGTGCTTCGTTTTAGAATCAGACAAAAGTTGTCGACGTACCTGAAAGTTGGACACCTCGCTCACCAACGTTTGTAGCGTATCCATCGGGAAGGCTGCTAATAAACTCGTGGGCGTTGGCTGCCTTTGCAGCAGCCACAATCTCGGCTTCCGAAGCACTCTCTTTTCCGTAGGCGATGTTCTCGCAAATGCTCGTTCCAAAAAGAGCTGGTTCTTGTTGCACTAGACCAACATGACGCCTGTACGCCTTGACGTTGAGCTTTTTGACATCTCTGCCGTCCACAAGAACCATCCCCTTGAAAGGATCATAGAACCTTTCCACCAATGCAATAACCGAGCTCTTCCCGGAGCCGCTGGGACCGACCAAAGCCAAACTCCGTCCAGCTCGAATCTTCAAGTTCAGGCCAGCAAAGATAGCTACCTCGGGTCTCGACGGATATGCAAAGTGAATGTCTCGGAGTTCTATATCACCCCGGAGTTTAATGAGCTTTCGTGACCTTGGACCGTCCAAATCTATTTCCGTTGCTCTGTCCAGCAGCTCAAACACTGATTTGAATGACTTTGCCGTCTTGGAAATGTCCGGAAGCATTGCTAGACTGTCTGCGATGGGAAATGCCGCCATGACGAGGACGAGAAAAGCTTGCAGAACGTTTGCGGGGCTTGATTTGCTTGCTTTGACGAGGACGGCACCGTACCAAAGGCCGAGACCATAGGACCCGAACAGAGACAGAGTCGAGAATCCATAGCCGAGTCCCACAATGCTTCCATGAAACAAGCTGCGTTTAGCCGGGGTCTGAAGCTCCAAAGTAACTAAGTTGACGAGTTTCTTTTCTGCGTTGAATGCTGCTATAGTTCGAATATTGCTCACAGCATCTCCGGCCAGCATGCTTGCCCGAGAATGAGATCTTTCCAGATCTCCAGCCAATCCTTGAAGGAACAATTTCTAAGGGAGAGCATTGTGTCAGTAAAGCAAACAATGTAAAAGGCCAGCTCACCTGCGCAAAGGTCGACAATACAATAAACGGAAAAGTTGCGGCCACGACAATTGCTACTCGCCACTCCACCAAAAAAGCTATGGCGAACGAAGCAACTATCACAGCGACGTTTTGAACCATTGAACCTAGTATATCTCCACTTGCAGATTTCATGTACACGGCATCAGAAGCCAAACGAGAGGCAAGCTGGCTGCTTGAATGCTCTTCTCGATCAAACCAGCTTATCTCATTGCGTAAAATACCTGCATCACAGAGGTTGTAAGACATGATACTGAACATAACTAAGGATGGTGCTTACCCGATAGCATCATTTTTCTTACGCGCATCGTCAAGTTTTCCCCAGCAATCCCAAATGAGTAGTACTGTACAAAAAGGGCAACAAATGCCCCCACAGCAACCATGACGAAGACCACGCTGTACTTTGCTGTGTGCCGTTTCATTTCTTCGAAGTCCTGATAGTAGTAGACGTCGAGAATTTTGGAGACGAGGAATGAGTATGCCGGATTAGGAAGGCCCGAACACACAGCTCCAATCGTACCAAGAACCAAGAACGGCAAATCTGGTAAGTTGATTGTCACGAACTTCTTCAGAACATCATCGGCCTCGACATTTTCCTCGTCTTCCCTTGAGGTAAAACTTAGACCGTTCAGTTTTGACAATCTGAAGCTGCCACCGGTGCTGGAATTTAGATCATCCACACTCGACAACCTACGAAAGCTGCTCGAGGAGCAATTAGAAAGCCTGCATGAAATAGTTCACTTAATAAGCTCAAAGTGAACTATGTGTACTTTACCTTGAGGTAGCTTCCGTTGTTCTGGCTTCCTCAAGCCGAACAAGTCCCGAATATACAGATTTTTCGTCGGCAATAAGCTGTTGGTGCGATCCGGTTTCCACAAGCCTTCCATTTTGAAGCACAGCAATGGAATCGGTGCCTTTGACAGTACACAACCTGTGTGCTATAATAACTGTCGTTCTTGCCACCATGATTTTGTCGAGTGCGTCTTGTACCACATTCTCGGACTCAGCATCTAAAGCACTAGTTGCCTCATCCAACAACAGTATCGCTGGATTTCTGACCAATGCTCTAGCTATGGCTATCCTCTGCTTTTGGCCTCCAGAAAGTTGTAAGCCTCTTGAACCAACCTGCAATGTACTTGAGCAGTTTAGACACTGAAAAACTAGTGTCTAGGCACCTGTGTTTCGTAGCCTTGAGGAAGCTGATTTATAAAATCGTGCGCATTTGAAGTCCTGGCAGCCAGCTTTATCTCCTCCATGTTCGCATCATCTTTGCCATAAAGTATGTTTTGCGCGATGGTGGTAGCGAACAAAGCTGGTTCTTGGTTAACGAGACCAATCTGTAACCGGAGCCATTTTAATTGTAGAGATTTGGTGTTGTAACCATCCAAGAGAATTTCTCCTGTAGAAGTATAAAACTCAGAAAAGAAATATAAACAAAGAAGCAATTCACCTGAAGTTGGGTCGTAAAACCTTTCAATGAGAGATATTATCGTGCTCTTCCCGGAGCCACTGGGGCCAACAATGCCTATCGATTTTCCAGGCGGTATCTTGAGGCTCAGGTCGTGAAGAATTCGAGCATCTGGCCTGGAGGGATAGTTGAAGGTAACTTTATTCAGCTCAAGCTCTCCACGGACGTGTTGAAGACAAAATTCGGTTGACTCTTCACTGTTACTGATCGTATTCTTGTCGTCTAAAGTTTCCAGAATTTTGAACGCAGCGGCTCTTGCTTTCGATATAGCAGCAATGGTCGGAGCAGTCTGTCCGAGAGCACTATGAGAAAAACGTTCAGCATCAGAACTCAAAACATAATCAATAACAGTAACTTACAAGGCACCTAAGAGCACGCAAAATATTGTAGATAGAGCTTTTCCACCGTTTGTCGTGCGGTTTCTTACGAGAATGCCACCGTACCACATCAGTAAGGCCCAGGAACACAAGGGCAATGCATACATTGCTCCCATTCCAATCCCTTTGACAAGTCCGGCTCTATATCCCAGACGTAGCGTAGAACCGAGCGCAGCGGTGTACAGACTGATCGTCTTTTGCTCGCCAACAAACGAATAGACTGTCCGAATTTGAGAAATTGCCTGCAAGTCAGTCTGGAGTAAGAAATTTAGTCTGGAAGTCTACGTACTTACTCCTTCAACGATGTTTCCCGCTTTGTCGTATTCCTTCTGGGTCTTCGATGAAACGCCAGTGATGACATGAGCGTAGAGACCTCCAGCTAGAATGACCACCGGTACGGTTGCCAGCGTCAAAAGTCCGAGCTGCCACACAGTTGCAAATCCCAATGCGATGCCTCCAAAAAACGTGGAAACGTGATGGATGAGGACTCCCATCTACGAAAGAGCAAAAGGGAGAGGGAAGAAACATCACATCTACAAACTATTGAATGAAAGCGATTAAAGTACTCACTTTCTCGCTTATAGCCTGCTGGATGAGCAAAGTGTTGGAGGAAATGCTGCTAACGAGCTCCCCAGTCCTCGCGTCGTCGCGATCGAAGAACGAGATATCGTGTCGCAGGATTGCCTCCAAGTAGCTGATCCTGATCTTCCTGCATTGCCGCTCTCCGGTCTGGATCCAGCACGCAACCTCTGCAACATGATCCAGAGCTAGGAATTCCTCCCATTGTTTCAAGAACAAAATCCCTCTACCTAGCCAAGACGCGCCAAAGAGGATCAATCCCAGATACAAGAAATCCAATGCCACCTGATCGATCGCGAGCACGATCACGAGAGATCACAACGAAATATCCATACCTTGGACACGCTGTGATACATGTGCCGAAGATCCTTGTCCGATCCAAGAACATGAGCCAATCGTCCGAAGGAGAAGAAGAAAATCGGCAGCGCCAGGCCGTGCGCGATGGCGCCGAGCGATCCCAGCGCCATGAGCAAGTGGTCGCATCGATCGGCAAAGAAGAAGAGCTTGTGGAGCGGCGCCAAGGATGAGAGTGTTCCATCGCTATTGAGCCCTAAACATTTGGAGCCACTGGCGTTGGCATTTCCACTTACATTCGTTCTAGTCATTACAAGAGCGTTCTAGCTCAAAGAAGAAGAACGATCGAGTAAGAGAGAGAGAGAACTCTCTTTCCAGTGAGGTGAAAACTAGAAAACAAAGAAATCTCTAAGCTTTTGCAAATCTGATTCTTCCAGCCAAGCTACACACAAAAAAAAAAGTGAAGATCACAGCTAAGTAGCGAGATCCCTCGCTAGTGTTTTTTTTCTTCTTCTCTTTCTTTGCGAGATTTGTCGGTTGTCTGCCCAGGATCCAGCATCTTCGACATGTGACGAGACTCGTTCATCGAACATGAGATTTTCAAAGCTCTTGACTTGGTATCAAAGAAACCAAAGAAAAACCAAGAACTTTGTCCGAGAAGTTGACAAAAAAATGGTTTTTTTTTTTTTGTGTGTGTTCTTCATCAGCTAGCTCGGAGGACTGTGCTGCTGCTGCAATTTTATAAGATGCGAGTAAGCACCATCGGCTTTCGCGACAAGCTCCCAGTGACTTCCCTGCTCCACGATGGTTCCATCCTGGATCACCGCGATCTTGTCCGCGTTTCGTATCGTGGACAAGCGATGAGCAACCACGATTGTCGTCCGGCCTCTCATCAACCTGTCCAGCGCCTCCTGGACGATGTGCTCCGACTCGGCATCCAGCGCGCTGGTGGCCTCGTCCAGCAGGAGGATCGTCGGGTTCTTGAGCACTGCTCGAGCGATCGCCACCCTTTGCTTCTGTCCACCCGAGAGCTGCGCTCCTCGCTCGCCGACGCTGGTTTTGTAGCCATCCGGCAGCGCGCTGATGAAGTTGTGAGCGTTTGCTGCTGTTGCTGCCTCGATGATCTCGCTCTCCGTCGCGTCTTCCTTGCCGTAGCGGATGTTTTCCTGGATCGACGTCGCAAAGAGAGCCGGTTCTTGCTGGACGAGGCCGACGAAGCGCCTGTATGATCGTAAGTTGAGGAGCCTGATGTCCTTGCCATCCACCAAAACTTTCCCTGCCACTGGATCGTAGAACCTCTCGACTAGTGAGATGACCGAGCTCTTCCCGGACCCGCTAGCTCCAACTATCGCCAGGCTCTGGCCGATGTGAACCTTCAAGTTTAAGTTCTTGAAGATGGTAACTTCCGGCCTTGTTGGATAGTAAAAGTCCACGCTTCTAAGCTCGATCTCTCCCTTCATGTTCTTGACAGTCTCGGCACTGGGATCGTCCGGGTTAATCTCTGTTTTTCTGTCCAGAATCGCAAACACCGACTTGAGAGCCTGGCCACCTTTCACAATGTCTGGACTTAAGCCGAGTGACTCCCCTATACCGTTGGAGGTGATAACCAGCACGAGGAAGGCTTTGATGGCGTTGCCAAAGCTTGCTTTGCCATCTCGGACGACCAAACCGGCGTACCAGAGCCCGAGACCGAACGAGGCGAACAGGAAGAAGGAGCCGACACCATAGCCAATTCCCGCTATCTGTCCTCGAACGAAGCTACTCCTCTTCGGGACTTCGAGTTCGTCAGTAACTAGCTCGACCATCTTGGCCTCGGCGTTGAATGCTGCCACCGTTCGTATGTTGCTCACGGCCTCGCCGGTTAGCTTGGTAGCTCGCTCGTGAGCCTTTTCAATGTTCCCGGCAAAGCCTTTGAGGAACATTTGCTGGATAGTACACAAAATTCAAGTTTAAAGAGCAGCGAAAGATGAAGCATCACGTAAACCACGTACCTCCGAGATGCCCGAGGCGACGAGTAGAGGCAGCGAAGCGGTGACGACAAGTGCTATCCTCCATTCCACAATGAACGCTATAAGGAAAGCTGATACCAAGAGTGACGAGTTTTGGAGGATAATAGCAACTCTATCTCCCATGGTGGCTCTAACAAAACCCGCATTGGTCGATAGCTTGGAGGCAATCTGACTGCTGCCGTTCTCGTCACGATCGAACCAGCTCACCTCAAATCTTGTGACGGCTATAAGACGAAACAAAGAAAAACAAAACGTAAGAAAATCTGTGGATAAGTGAGAAAACTATAGTACCTGTGAACATGAGTTCTCGGATACGCTTTGTAAGGCTCTCTCCAGTTACTCCAAACGAGTAGTGCAAGAGGGAGTGTATCATCCCCACACTGACGCCTATGCAGACGAAGATGATGGAGTATTTTTGCACTTCGGACTTCATGTAGCTCTTGTCCGGATTGTAATAGATGCTTAAGACGCTGCTGATGATCATCGCAAACACTGGATTTACGAGCCCCGCCACAACCGCAGCTGCGCTTCCGAGAAGAAGAAATGGCCATTCTGCTGCGTTGAGCTTCAGGAGTCTAAAGAAGTAGGAGCCTTTTTTCTCCTGCGCTTCAAGCTCAACACCTTCGACCAGTCCGTCTGACTTTGTGCTTGACTGCCGGCTTATGAAGCTCCTGACTCTTGAAAAACTTATCAGGCCGCTATGCTCTGCACTGCTTCTTCTCATCGAGGTCGATCCAGCTTGAGACTTGAGAGATTGCCTGCAAGAACAGAGAGCAAAGTATAGTAAGTTAAAAATCCAACATTTCTCAAACCTTTCGTCTCGAGCAACTTCTCTGGCCATGTTTTGGAGGTGTACTAACGTCGCGTATGCTCCCCCGTCACCTCTAGAGGACAGCTCGTCATGAGTCCCAAGCTCCACAATCTTTCCTTCTTGGACGACGGCGATGGTGTCGGCGTTTTGAATCGTGGAGAGACGATGCGCGATGATCACGGTCGTGTGTCCGTGCATGAGCTTGTCCAGAGCATCCTGGACAACATGCTCGGACTCTGCGTCCAAAGCACTGGTTGCTTCGTCGAAGAGAAGAATGGAGGGATTCTTCAAGATGGCTCTCGCGATTGCTATACGTTGTTTCTGACCGCCCGAGAGCTGGACACCTCTCTCTCCAGCCTGGAAGATCGAAGCAATGAAAAGAAGTATTTCTCCCTGCGAACTAATTCACAGCATACCTGAGTCTCATATCCGTGTGGAAGTTGTGAGATAAAGCTGTGAGCGTTTGCTGCTTTTGCGGCGTCCTCGATCTCTTCCCTGGTTGCTGATGGTTTACCGTAAAGGATATTGTTTCGTATAGTCGTGGCAAACAAAGCAGGCTCCTGATTCACAAGCCCGATTTGAGATCTTAGCCATTTAAGATCCAAAGTTCTGATGTCGTGACCATCAACAAGAATTCTCCCTGATAAAAGAAAGTCAGATTAGTGGGTATGTAATCATAAGACTGAACTGAAATATTACCAGAGGTTGGATCATAAAAGCGCTCTATAAGCGACACAACCGTGCTTTTCCCTGAGCCACTACCGCCAACGATCGCAACACATTTTGCTGCCGGGATCGATAAAGAAAAGCCTTCAAAGACTTTTATATCCGGTCGTGAAGGATAGCTAAAGTGCACGTCCTGGAGGTCGACATGTCCTTCAACTATGGATAGTGTTTCGCCTTTCGAGCTGGTGTTGATAGTTGGCTTGTGATTGATCGCCTTTAAGATTGTCTGCGTCGCTGCTCTCGCTTTAGCGAGAGCACCAATACTCGGAGAGGCCTGTCCCAAGGAACTGCAAGGAAAAAAACACGAAAAGAAAACACTCTCTTAAGTTTCACAGGAGCGATAAGTATTAAGCATGATACTTACATACCACCGATAAGAACGGCGAAAATCGTCGACAAAACCGAGCCTCCGGTGGCATCTCCCTTCCTGACGAGGACTCCACCGTACCACAGGAGCAAGGCCCATGCACAGAACATGGTTCCATACAGTCCTCCAACTCCAAAGCCTTTGGCAGCTCCACCTTTGTATCCCAGCTTCAATGATTTCTTGAGAGCATTTGTATAAGCAGCGAGGGCCTTCGTTTCACCGACAAAGGAGTAAACTGTACGTATTTGAGCGGTCATCTGGAAAGAAGAAAAGAATAAACTTTAACTCTCATACGTCAACTCTACAAGCTAAAGTCTACGAAAGAAACACAAAAATACCTCTTCTACAATGTTTCCTGGCTCAGTATCAGCCTGGCCTTTTGACGCAATCCCTGTGATAGCTTTGGTATAGAATCCCCCTACTACAGCAATCACGGGAAGAATGGCCAAAGTTACAAGGCCGAGCTGCCAAACGGTAGCAAAACCGACAACGAATCCTCCAATAAATGTACTGACAAAGTGTAGGAATCCTCCCATCTACACGAACAGTCTTAGCTAGCGGAAGAAACCAAGAAGACAAACTCACCTTCTCACCAATTGCCTCTTGAATTGTTAACATGTTGCCCGAAAGATTGTCAACGATATCACCTGTTCGAGCCTCGAGATCGAAGTAAGAGATGTCTTGCTTGAGCATGGCTTCCAGGTAGACGATCCTCATTCTGGAGACTTGACGCTCACCAGCTTGCATCCAAAGCGCTACCTCTGCAGTCAAGAAAAGCTTTTAGCTCCCCAAGATCGCAAAAAGCCATATAGATTACAAACCAGCCCAGGAGGCAAACAAGATAGCGATTCCCAGATACACGAAGTACAAAGAGTACTGGAAGAAGAACAGAGCTGTTTCAAGCAAGAGAGAAAGACTCAAAGAAGTACCTTTGATACTTGGCGATACATTTCTTGTGGATCGCTGGCCAGACTTCCAAAACTGTTGAGCAGCTTCCCGAAGAGGAGGAGGAAGATTGGCAGGGCAAGTCCGTGAGCCACAGCTCCGATAGTTCCCCCAAACATGAAAGCACAGTCGACACCATCGGCAAACGCGAAGATCTTGTGCAAGGGGATGCTGGCCTGCTTCTCCTCCTCCATTTTCTTCTCGGAGGAGATGGAGTTGTCCTCCATCGTCCTGTCGAGCCTCTCCAATTTCTTGTCAAAAGCGGTCTTCTCGGATGCTACTTCTTTCCTGGAGTTGCCGCTAACTTCAATACCTTCCATGCTCTCCTAAAAGTGAGGAGAATCAGCCCTGATTGGAAGAGTTTTAAGTCAAACACACTTGGCTTGGCTCTCACGGAAACAAAGTCTTGATAACCTACACAAGCTTGGTAAGAATTTCCACAGCGTTTACACGGAAGAGAATCCTTACTTGAGATGCGATCCAAATTGAATAGCTCTGCGAGGAAGAATCAAAAGCAATGCATCGATCGCGAGCGGCACTGCGCGACAAAGCCAAATCAAATACGAATGGAACAATAACAATCGGTCCACTGGAGATTAAAAAATCACGCTCCACAGTGGCGCGATTTGGAAGCATTCTTGTCATTGCGCCTCCTTCTAGAAATCCCCTTGTAAACCCTAAATCTGGGGGGTTAGTACACGTGGCAGATTCTAAGCAGTCCACGTGGCAGTTTATGGGCAGTCAGCGTGGCACAATGTCGAACGTTCTGGCAGCGATTTCCAGGTTAGCGTGGGAGCTGTCGTTCGTCAAAAGCTGGCACACGCAGAGAGAGAGGGATCGAGGAGCTAGGGTTTTGGATGGGCAATGGAAGAGGAGGCAGTGACCGAGGAGGAGGCGGTCGCTCTCAAGCGATTCAAGGGCGTGATCCTGGCGCGGGGCTATCACTACCCGCAGCGCGGCGACGATCACACGCTCCTGCGCTTCCTCCGCGCCAGGGCGCTCGACATCCGCAAGGCCGCCCAGATCTACGGGGACTACGTCAAGTGGCGCCGCGATAATCACATCGATTCCTTGCTCCAAGTGCGATCCAATCGATCGAGTCTTCCTTCCATGCATCGATTCATGCGCTGTGTGTTTTGTGACCTTCCAGACATTCGCATTCCCGGAGCTGGATGCTGTCTTGGCAGCTTGGCCGCAAAACTGGCACAAGACTGATAGATTTGGCCGACCGATCAACATCCAGCTAATCTCGAGGTACTTGAAAGAGTTTCTACTTTTGAGAGAGAAAAAAGAAAGAGAAGAGATGATCAATCACCATAGCTAAGATCTTTCTCTTCTTCTAGATTGAGAATCCAGGAGGTGTTCCACGCTACCACCGAGGAGAGACTTTTGAAGAGAGCTCTTTGGGTGTGGGAAGAGCTCCACGAAGTGAAGCTACCGGCGTGTTCTAAAGCCGCTGGCCACCAAGTTGGCCGCGCTACAATCATCGTGGATCTCAAAGATATCGTAAGCACACACATTGGTTATATATGATCGATCGATTGATACCTTTGCTTGCTGTGACACAGCCTTTGGGAACTCTCACCAATGCTCATGGACGCCGGGTGCTGATCAAGATGGCTCAAATCTTCTCGCGCTACTATCCCGAGTACCTCGGCCGACTCATCATCGTCAATGCTCCGGCCGCTTTCAAGGTGCTGTGGGAGATCCTCTTGCCTTTCATCGATGCTCCAACGCAAAAGAGAATTGGGATCCACAGGGGGAACGGGCTGGCCGATTTGCTCAGCGTGGTCGCGCCAGAGAACCTCCCTTGCTTTCTCGGTGGCTCTTGCAAGTGTCCCCAAGGCTGCGAGAACTCTTTAACCGGACCATGGAGCGACAAAGTTGACGCTCAACAGCGAATGTAAACAACGAGATGAAAAGATTTTTTTGAGAAATCCGAGTTGCAAAGAAACTCACAGCAGGGCTTTCGCAATCATCCAGCCTCGGAGCTTCACACCGCTCGTCTCGTCCTGTACGTTTAGTAGCGGCTGGAAGAACTCCAAATGTAACAACGCAAACCTTTGCTGTGATCAAAGTAGCTCGTTGATGGGATTGACGGTGAGAAAGCCCGACATCATCTTGCCGCTCGTCATGCGCAGGCCATCGATGATACAGCTCCAAGTCGAGCCCAACGCGCCAATGAAAAAGTCCGACTCGGCTGCCATGAGCAAGTTTACGAAGGCGTTGTCAAAGTTACGTCTCTTGCCCAGTTGAGCCATGTACGCGGCCATGCTTGTGCTCCCGGACTGCCTTGTGATGTTGGTGAAGTAGAAGTTCCAGTCCGTGTAGCTCCGGCTTTCCTCCACAACGTTCTGTCCAGCACAAACACTACACTTACTGCATCAAACTATATGAATGTAAATTACCTCCATTTCTGTGGAGAGCCATATGCCTCGGACGTGAGGAAACGCCCGCTTCAGATGCTCTGCGAGTTTCATGTACTCCGGAAACGCAAATACTCGCATTTCCGAGCCTTTGTCTCCTTGTCTAACGTGCATGCTTACAAGAGGCCGCGGAATCCATGGTCCCAGACTACTCCACACCAGCTTTTCTATGGGTGTCCGCTCCGGCTGAGCGTACTGTACCTATATAGTAGAAAACGTTACGACACGCGGTACTTGGCACACAAAACAAACCTCTGGCCATTCTCGTGGAATTAAATCCAAAGCTATCTGGGCGGCTTTAACTCCAAATGCATCGTGGCGAGCACGGTTGAGTAAATTACACAAGTTTTCGCTTGGAGACCGCATCAAGTATCGGAGAGCCTTCAGAGAAAACAAAAAAAAAAAAAAAGGACAGAAGATCAAGCCACGAAAACGACGTACAAAAAATGATCAATAAATACCTGAGTCCTCCACCATCTTCGGTCTTGTGCTTTGTAGCCCGACAAAAGACTACCATCGAGTTCGACTGTCCGTTGTATCGATTCCCATGGTCTGCCCCAGGTGCTTCAAAAACGCAATAGGAAAATCAAAACGGGCTTTGAAAGACGAAAACAAAGATAGGTGAGAACACTCACGTTGGAACCGGCACTTCCTTCCAAACGATAAATGGGGGATAGTTCTTGGTGCTCGTAAGTATTCCTTCTCGCCACGCAGACTTTAGCGTGGAAAGTTTTAATGCACGATCTATGCATTCGTTTGAAGCTTCTGCTGCAAAGTAGCACGACCACCGCGAATGGCTTGACCCTGCCCAGATAGCAGTTCTTTACATGACACAAGGCACAGTATACGTACCAGTACATCCGCTGTGATTGGCTCCGTGGTAGTCTTTCGTTACTAAAACTCTTCCTTCTCGCAAGGCAACTGCCAGAAGTCCAGTCATTGCCACGAGCTCCGCACCAACACCAATTGAGCTCCTAGTCTTCTGGCTTTCCCAGTCTGCGAGGAGGAACTTTGCGCTGCTGCAATTTCGCGGATGTTGATTGAGCCATATGTCGCGTTGTGCTCGTCGAGTTAAAGGAAGATTGTCCTCGTCACCACCTTGAATCTTCGAGATAGAGATCGACCTTTAGCTGGCTCCCAATCAAGAAAAAGTATAAGTAAGCTCTACTAACCCAAGGCGGGTACGGTCCTTGTAATCTGGCTTTGGTCGAGAGCATTTCTTCTCCATCGTCTTCAACAGATAAGCCCCCTCCCAGCTCTAGACCGAGCGCACCTTTCCAAAGTGTCCACAGGGGTCGCTTTCCATCGTGTTGGCGAGAGTCCAGCCTGGTGAAGTCTTCGCTACTTTTCTTACAGTCCTGAAAGTGAGGCGCTCTTGGTATATCCGATCCCGCGGCTCTAGCACCTTGATCCAAAGTCTTGCTCCAAAGATCTAGCAGAATTCTCACTCGATTGTCGTCGCTATGGATTTCACTGGTAGCATTATCTGTTCCTGATCAAATGCAGAAACAAGTCAGTACCAGCTCGAGTAAAGGTAATTCAGCACAGAAATACCAGCATAGATGACGGGAGCCAGAAATCCATAAGGAGCATACTTGTTCACGTTGTCAAACAAAATGATCATACACAGTAAGGTGATGATCATAAAGCACCAAGGACCTTGAAGCTCAACCGGCGGCCGCCTGGAAACCATCCCCGGAGACCTTGTAATGAGATTGAAAAAGTGATGCATCGATGAAGCCCTCCAAAGGGTTGAACCACTTCATGCTGCTCGAAGTGAATCAGTCGTCGATCAAGCACCAGAATGCACGTAAAAGAAGACAACAGAAAGAAAACGCACAAGCTTCCTCAAATCTTGCCAAAATCTACGTTGCTTAAAACGTAAGAAGTCCCAGCAGCATAAAGAACGGTCACGAGCAAACACATGGAACGTTGTTAGACCTCAGGCTCCAAAAAGTTACGTACCAGCCGTTTAATGCATGTTGTTGCAGCTCGCGACCTCTCCAAGCGAAACCTGTAAAACTTCCCAAGCAGACAAAAGAAATAAACAAATCGGGAAGTGCTACAAAACAAAACGCAAGCACTGAACGTACCAAGGAGGTTTTGTGTCTCTAGGACTCTCCATCCCAAATCTGTCATAGCGCTCGCACCGACCTGGATAAGACCATTCGTGGCGTTGGTGTTTGGACGCATTTAGTTGTGGCAGTCAACAGATGTCGTCTGAAGAAAACTCCAAGTTGCTGATATTCTATTTGAAATTGCGAGTGAAGTCTCACTCGATCCTCGTCAGTCATGTTTTCAGCAGCTGCTTGCTTGAACTACACAAAACAGGAAACAAAAAAAAACTCAAAAGTAAACAAAGAAACGCGTTGATGTCTGGTGATTGAAATGAGCGCTACGTACCCACAATAAGGAGTACCAAAGATTCCCAGCTTTTCTGCTTTCTATGGAAATCAGATCGCGGAGGAAAGAAAAACTCGCACAAATCGAATCCATTTCATTGTCAAAGAAAAACCGGTAAGAACTGACAAAGAAAGTGCTGTGGAACAATTACGTACCATAAGCCTTCAATGCATCGCCGGTGAGGCGACAAATCCTCCACTCGGGCAGCACGAGGGCCCCCATTTCCTGGTAAAACTTGATAGCATTCTCGTTCCAATCCAAAACGCACCACTCCACTCGGCCAAGCCCGCGGTTGGCAGCTTCCTTGGCAACTGTCCGGAGAAGAATTCTTCCAAGTCCTTGCCTTCTATACGGCTCCCTGACGAACAAGTCCTCGATGTAGAGACCCGGCTTGGCCAGGAAAGTGGAGTAATTCGGGAAGAACAGCACGAAGCCAGCCACGATCCTGCCGCTGTCGCTGGTGAAGAAATCCTTGTCTGGATCGGCTATTTCGGCGCCGATCTCCACTTCTGGAACAAAATTTCGATTGAATGCCTGAGGATATTTCGGCCAAAACCACGCACCTTGAGAAGCCAGACAGTCTCCAGCAGCAGCATTGCTAGCGCTGGATCGCGAAATCTCAAGCAGCAGCACAGTGAGGCCCTGGAACGCCGGCGCGTTGAAGAGCGTCGACCGGTACTGCTCCTCGGTGCCAATGCAGGCGTCGGCCAGGCGCTCAAACTTCGCGAGCTGCGCGATCATGGACGCAATGTAGGGCACGTCCCGGGGCGACGCGATGCGCACAGACGCCATGGCCATAGCTGAGCTCCACAAAATTTTAGGGCTCTTCGCAATTTTAGGGTTTCTCGTTTAAAACATCCCCTTTAAAAAGTATCTTACACTATAAAGTAGCGAAGAGAAAGAGAAAAAGATTCTGTTTACACAGGAGAGAGAGGAGTGTGTGTGTGTGTGTGTGTTCTTCGTTATCGCAGCGCTAGCGCCACTTCGTGTAACCTCTGTAAACATCCCACCCAGTCTCTGGCTCCTTCCTCTTGATCGCCGCGGCCTGATGAAACACTCGCATTTGCTCGTCCAGCAATGGAATCCCGTAGTTTTGCCGAGCTTGATCCGGATGATGATCGCCCAAGTTCGCCGCCGCCGCTGCTGCTGCCGCCGCCGCCGCTACTGCTGGATCCGGTCCAGTGTTTAGATCCAAGCTCCTCCTTCCCCAACCTCCAGCCGAGCCAGACGAGGCGTCCACTGCTCCTCCTCCGGCGTGATCTCCCGGCATGAAGTAAGGTGGCTGCCGTCCAAAAGCTCCCGAGTTTGAGGTGATCGTCGAGAGCGATGGAGCTGGGATGGACGAGGACGCGACGTAAGGTGACGGAGCCACGAACGTCGCCGCCGCCGCGGAGAATGGGAAGCTCGAGTTGAAAGAGAAGCCTGGATACGAGTAGAGCGCCGCTGCTGCCGCCGCTGCCGCTGCCGCTTGAGGATTTTGCTGGTAGCTTCCGAGAGCCGAGGATGATGGAACGCCGCCACCACCGCCACCACCTCCGGCTGCTGCTGCTGCTGCCGCCGCTGCTGCTCGATACAAGTCCGTCGAGAAGGAGCCTCCATTCACGAAAGGATGCTGCTGCTGCTGCTGCTGCTGCTGGGTGGAGTAAGAAGCGCTTTGCTGATCGGTTCTTCCGGTGGTGGTGGCGCCACCGGCACTGGAAACTCCTGGATAGCCTGGAATCCCAGCTCCCGGAACTGAGGAGAACCACGAGACGTTGAGAAGCTCACCGCCTCCACCGTTGGCATTCATCACCGGGTTGCTGCTGCTGCTAGCTTTCGGCTTGGTGGTGAGGTTCCTGAAGAACATTTCCTCGCCGCCACCGTGACCACCGCCACCAACGCCAACAGCGGCGGGATGATCTTCGAAGGCCGGACCGTCGTTTAAGTCGAAGTTTCTCAGCGTTGAGGTGCTTGAGCTTGCTCCTCCCGGGGGCCTCAGGCGTAAAGAGCCGCCTTCTTCGCTCTCCTGGTTGAGATCCAAGGCCGCTGACGCCGCCACCTTCTTCTCGGCTCCACCGGCGGAGGAAGTGTTGGGAAAGCCGGAGAGGAAGCTCCGGGCAGCAGCGGGAGCTGCATCCATCTCCGCCACCATCCCGAAACCCGAGTCATCGCCTTCGGCTACGTTGAGATCGATGTCGAGGAAAGCTTTTCCTTTCTTTTCCGCTGGACGGAACGCGCTCGTTGCTGCCGAGCCTTTCCATCCGGCCGCGTCCTTACTGGCCTTCAAAGAGCTGGGAGGAATGAAAGTCCTGGTGGAAGCCATCACTGCTATAGGTGCCGATAGAGAGCTGAAAGGTGGTGGCGCCGGAAGAGGATTGGTCGGGAGTGGAGTAAACATCTGTCCTGAGGCTATTGCTGGTGGTGGAGAATCCTCCGCCGGGAAGCCTTCGTTTAAGTCGAACAAAGGCCTAGCACCCCCACCACCACTTTCGCCTCCTCCATTATCATCTTCGCCTAGAGCTTCCTCCATTGGAGTATCCTGTGCTGCTGCTGGTTGGAGTTCTTGCTGGTTCTCATCCGAGGTGATCATCGGCTCAGCGGTAGAAACTTTCCCACTCTCAGCTCCAGGCTGTGAGGCTGCCTGTTCTTCCGAAGCTCGCTGTTGCTGGCTCTCTTCCACCGCGTCGGTATCAGCACCGGCGCGTGGCTTTGCACCGCCATAGCCCTCCTCGATCTCTTTCGCCACCATCCTCGCCACCTCGAGAGGATCCTCCTCGGAACTCGGGCTCTCTCCAGCCTTAGCAGCAGCGTCCGACTTTGTAGTATCCGGCTTCTCGGCCGCGGGCTTCACTTCCACAGGATTCCTCTCGGCGCCACGTCTCACTTCGTCCGCCGAAACATCATCCGATGTCCGTGAGCTCTGCCGCCTCAAGTTGTCCGTTTTCACTGGCTCTTGAGCTCCGCCATCCTTGACGTCACCGTTCTCCGGAGCGCTGGGTTTCTGTTGCTGCTCCGGCTTCTCGGCAGGACACGCAGCCGACGTCGTTGCTCCTAAGTTGTCGTGCTCCACGTTGATCTCCTCGGTGACTACGCTCCGTGCTGTCGACACTGTGACGCAGCTTCCATCACACTTTAGCATCTCATCGGCGGCCACAGTAGCCAGCAAGCTCATACCTCCGTCGACCACATTAGATGCGTTGTTCTCTCGAGCTGCTTTCTCCGAAGAAGCTTTCCTGGCCTCGGTTCGCTCGGTTTTCTCAGCCGCAGACTTGTCACCACCCCCTCCTCCACCTTTTGATTCGCTTCTGTGCCGCTTGTCCGAGCTGATCTCGTGGTGTTTGCTGGCCTTCCCATGACCGCCGGCACCCTCTCCTAAACCGGAAGAGCTACTCCTGTCCAGCACCTTGGGTGAAGATACCTTGGCGATTACCTGAGAGTCACCATTTGCTCGAGCTGGACTTTTGCCAGGATTTGGAAACCTCAGTAAAAAACGCTGGGGCGTGTCAGTGTCGCCAGGGGACTTCTCCGATCCAGCAGGCCTCTCGGCTGAGTTCGCGTTGGTCCTGCTCCACATCACAGACTTCCCCGAACCATTTTCCTTTTGAGCGGCAGCCGCGGAAGCATCAACTTTGGACGAGCGAGTCGACTTCGTTTTCACTTCCTCCTTGCAAGCCGATGTCACTGGAGCGCTCGACCACGCAGGACCGTAGTTCTGCGCATGGCTAGCACAGCTCTTCTCCTCCTTCAAGGATAGACCCTGGATCTCGTTAGAACCGCTGTTGTTAGGCGAATTCTCCTTGGAGCTTGCAGTTGTACCAGACTTTGAAGTTGCGGAGCCAACTGATTTGGCCGGCGCCTCCGTGTTGGGCCCGTTCGACGAGGCAAACTTTGTCGAGCTCTTGGCATCCTTCGCGACCGGCTGGAGTGGATCATTCGCCGGGGCCTGCTTGCTCCCCATCTTCTCCCCGGATTGCTTCACCTCCGCCCCGACCCGCTTCTTCCACGTCTCCACCAACTTTCGTGCCTTCTTCTGGATCTCCACCATCCGGTGGCTCTTGAGATTGTTCACAGACTTCCCAACGTGACAGGACTTGAGAGCGTCGAGATCCACGGGCAACTTCTGGAGCGCTCGCAGCAAAGTCAGGAGCAACTCGTCGAGCACCTTGTCCAGCTCCGCCGGGTGCCCGCAGTCGCTGCCACTCTTGCCTTTGTGAGCCTCCTGGAGCCAGTCGTCGAGCACGGCCAGGCCACCGAGCTGGACGAGACGGTCGCGGCACTCCTGCTTATCAGTGGAAGCCACGACACCAGCTAGCATGATTCGTCGCGAAGCCACTTCCATCGGCTTCCGGATGCCGTCATTACGATCTTGCTGCATCAAGCTCACAAGTTTCTCCACTCCTGCCAGGCTGCAGAGCCCACCATCCTTGTCAATAATGGAAGCGATCTCCTCCGGCTTTGTCGAGCTCTTGACGAAGCTCGACTCGGAGTCGTCGGCCTTGGCACGCTTGGGGGTGGCAGCGGCAGCGGCGTTGGTGTTGGTGGTGTTGCTACTGGGCTCGTGACCGGAATCACTCCTCTCCCTCTTTTTGCCTTTGGAGCCGCCGACTGGAGTTTGCGGATGCTCCGAGTGAGAGAGAGCCAGTGCTCTTGGCGATCGAGCACCCGGCTGTTGTATAGCAGCTTGCATCTCCAATTTGGTCCTATTAAGTAACTGATCTACTTCTTCCTGATGCTCCTGGAAAAAAAAGAGAAACGAGAAGAGATCAGTGGAGTGACAAAGAAAAATCCAAACTTTACAAAGGAAAACGCCACACTCACATCTGTGTAGTCTCGATCCGTTAGCCACCATAAGCGCTTGTGTGAGGTATCATAAACTCGGCGGCAAACGAACGACGAAACTCCAGAGGGCAGCTCCACACCCTTGCGCAGGAAAGCAACTCGGCATGGATGAAGCAGCGATGCCGCCGGTGTATCATCCTTGTGGAACGAGTAGAAGATCTCGTTGGGCGCCGCGTCGATGGGAACTCCTCTAGCTAGCTTGATGTCCGCTGGACGGTAGAGCCAATTCACTTTAAGCCTTACAGTCGTATCCTTGTCTATCGTCACTTTGCGAAGGATCCCAATGAAAGGGGGCGCGTTCCCGGCCTGGAAAAGAGCGCACTCGCCAACTTCGATCTTTCGCCCGTCCTATAGAACCAAGAAAAAAATTAAAAAACAAGCCGAGCACGAATGATAGAGAGGAAGAACAAAAATCTTGGAAGGAAAGAGCTACCTTCGTACAGTAGGAAGAAGATTTGTAGCTGGCGGAATCGATAGCAGCACTTCGAGGCGAGGAAGAAATCTTTCCTGGCAGAGGAGAGAATTTTTCCTTGCTATCGGCTGGCTGCCCATTTGCAACATGTTGCCCATGCATATCATTGCCTACTACCACCGCAAATTCCAAGAAACCAGACCCGGAGGATTGGCATAGCACAACGATCAAGCACGCGACTAAAAACTAGCGAGATTCAGAGAGATTTCGCCTAGATCTGTACAAGACTCGGGAAAATCGATCTACTTTAGAAGGGATTCGTGAAGAAAAACACGCAGCCGCGACCGCTATGTCAAAAATGCGGAGCTGCGACAAAACCCTGGACAGGAACCACGATTTCTCCCCGAAATCCGATCGATTCACCCTCGCCGTAGCGATTGGGAGCCTTAGAGTGACCAGATCTTGCTCGCGCCAGTCGATGAGCGGCGATTTTTCTCACGACGCCATACCGCCATAGCCACACACTATTACTCTCATCATCACAGAACTAAAAGCCCTTGCCATCCCGGCGCGTCTCCGCCGTTGGATTTCACCCATCCTGGCCGTCGGATACGCGGTCAGCTCGGGTTACTCCGCGGGCAGGTCGGACCGGTAGCTTCCCGGCAGCGGCGCAACGCCGGACTCCAAAGCTCGCGTCCAAGCCAATTAAGTCCGGAGAATTGTGGCCACATGGCCATCCCACAAGGCAGCCACGATTTGGCCATCACTTTTGTCCACCACATACGAGCCAATCAATATTTAATTTAATTTTCATCAACACATAGAACAATGCTGCTGCCGATCCATGGATCAATCGATTTTCTTTCGTTTTTGTTTTTCCCAACGGTACAAAAGACCATGGGATCCGTACGGGAGGCTATCATCGCCGCGATCCAACGGCTCCGCCGCGAGATACGGTGTTCAAGGCGCGTTCGCGCGTAAAAAATTTCGTGACGTATGGAATAAATCCCGACGATGTTGAATTACGGCGCGCCGGGGCCCAGTGGTTTTCAAACCATCTATGTCGACATGGGTCATAGGGGCGAAACCGGCCACGAGATGAGCGGTCAGGATCGCGCCAGGATTCCAGCGTTATCCAGAGAACGGACGGCCAGGATGTCGCCCGCATTCTGCCCACAAATCGACAAGCAAAATTTGGAGTGATAGTGAGATCCCAATTCCCCCATCGCGAGTCGCAGCAGCAGTTTTTGATGGATCCATTCCATTAATTACGAGAGGCGCGCAGAGAAATAGCTGTGATGCGATGCGCACTTGCATTTAGGGGGATGGAGATCTGGCGGCTTAAATTTAGGGTTCTTAAGAAATTGCGCGAGGGCGGGCGGCGGGCCAGCGAAGCCCAGGAGTGTTTTAAATGAAATCTGTTAGACATGGCTTTATTCGCCATCGATCGCTCCAGAAAATTGTTCGTGACAGATCATCGGTTGCTATGCCCAAATCTTCGATCGTATCAGAATGTGGGTGTTCTCTATTCATCCATCCAGAATGTGGGTGTTCTCTATTCATCCATCCACGGATCGCTCGAAAACAATGCACCTGTGTTGTGATCAGTTCTAGGGTTCTTTTGGAAATAATGGTTCTTCTCTCGTGAACACGCTTTGTTCCCACTGATTAGCGACGAGGTTGAGAAAAAAAAACGAGCGATAAAACTACAAGGAAAAAAATCAAACACCGTACCATGAAAATCAATCCCATCGGTGGGCATCCATTTGCCAGTGTAGCAGTGACTGATGCCCAGCCCACTCACAAAGATATATATTCTTCTCTCCAGAAGCATAATGGAGGAATCAGCCTTAGCTTGCAAGACAGAATAACCAAAAGCTGTGATAGATCCCAAGAAAACCAACCATGAACAACAACAAAGAGAAAACAAAAGGAACGGGAGAGCTGACAATCTTACCTGGTGCCTCGAAGATCACAGCCTCCTCGTTTCACTTCTTGGCGAGATTTGCCTCGAGCTTGCTGGAGTCGACGAGATATGCGAATCCATAGGACAAGTTCTTGATGGTCGAGTCGTGGAGGTCTTGCTCCTCGGTGGCGGTGGCGTCGGTGGAGAAGAAAACCCGGAATCCACGAACGAAAGCGTCACGGGCGGTGGTCTCGCAGCACAGATTCGTCATCACTCCCGTGACAATCACCTCCTTTCGACCGGACTTCCTGAGAAAATCTTCCAGATCGGTATTGTAGAAGCCGCTGTAGGTGCGCTTGTGGACAATCTTATCGCCCTCCCGTCGATCCACCTAAAGATCCACACCAATTGTGACTATTAGCTCCTCCCCCAGAATATTTCCTACTAGAGATCGATCCAGACCTCGGGAAGAAGCTCCGCCTCGGCAGTGCCATCCAGAATGTTGCGATCCCACCACTCCCCCAGCATTCCATAATCCGAGGGATCCTTGTGCGAGTGGCGAGTGTGCACAACCGGGATCCCTGCCGCCCTAGCCGCGGCGATTGATCGATTCAGCGCCGGAAGGATCGGCTCCGCCATGCCGCGAAAGTACTCCTGGACATCGATCACAAGCAGCGCCGCTTGGGCTGGATCCGGCATTCTCGATCGCAAGCCCATCTCCGATAAACCCTAAAATTTGGCAAACCAATTTATCTGTTAGACTAATCTTCTGGTAGGTCCCAGGTTCGATTCCCGAGAGAAACCACTGTGGGGACTTTGTTTTAGCGCGCTGTCTGTCACGTCTCGCGTAAGCCCGAGAGAGAAAAGAGAGGAGCGAAGAAACAATAAAAAAACTTCACGGGAAGATGGATCCACGGATCCAAACAAGCGAACGAGGAGGCGATCACAAAAAAACAGCTACCTTGACGACGCCAAAAAGGAAGGAAAGATGCCACATTTGTCTCCCTCACTCTCCGTGTTGTCCATGATCTCATGCTTTTCAAGGTTCCACTCGGAGAAACTTTGGGACAAAGTGGCGCGTAAGTACTCCCGGAATCCTTGACACGCACGGCTCTGTTTTCACTTCTCCTATTTCTTCGCTTTCGTTTTTTTTTTCTTCGTCCCGCCTTTGGCAACTTGCTAGCTGGAAACCACTGCTTAGGCGGGCTTAGAAACTAGAAAAGAATGCAAAAACAAAACGCTTACCAGCTGAAACGTCACTTGAGAAGATTCACCAGCCGGCTTAGAGCGAACAAAGTCGTGCAGAGGCTGAGAAGGAACCCGGCGATGAGAATCCAATCCAGGGAGTAAAGTCTGGTGGCACGACTCGATGACTTTCCGGCCGCCGTGACAACCAAGGTCGATCTTTTGTCCTCAAATCTGTGTCTTAGTCCTCCGTTATCTTGCGTGCTCCTGTACTCTTCCTCCTCTCGGTCATCTCCGGCGTGAGATTTGCACGAACAGTCATCGCAGCACGGAGCTGTTCGTGTTGTTGTTACAGCATCGCAATCCCCTTGACAAGCGCTCGCACAAACTTGCTCGCCACGGCCAGCTCGGATATCGCGATCGAAGGACGAGCCTTCTTCAGGAGCACGGCTGTGGTGATCACCATCGCACAGTGAGGATGGATACGGCTCAGCTTTCACGGACCACCTCCCGACACTCGTGATCTTGCAGTTGACGTTGGAGCCCAGAAGGCCAGGGAGAGACGGAAGGAGCACTTGCACGTAGCTTTTAGTATGACCAACCTGCAAATCAAGGCTCACTTCAGTGCTAAGCGAATCAACAAAGGAAACAAAACTATAAAAAAGAACCCGAGCTTTGAAAGCTTACGAGGTGGATTCCGTCTGCTGCCGTATCGGTCACCCATACTCTGTACACTTTGCCCTCCATGTCCGAATACGGCGTGAAGGATTCAAACAAGCTCGTCAGCAGCCGGCTTCTTTTCTTAACTTCGGCTGTTGGAACACGCTTCATTCGAGCCGCTGGAGTCCCTGCCATCAGTCGATACATTATTGCGGGAATTATTGAAGCGCTAGAACGTCACACCTGGCCGAGGATAAAACTGAGATATGTGAACTTGCGGGAACTTGTAGTGTTCTATCAACTCCATAGTCTTGTCAAACTCGTCGGACGTCTCTCCTAGCAGTGGCGCGTCAAGTATTTTGAGTCGTGACGAGAAGAGGATCATTATTTCTTACCTGGAAACCCGCATATTATATCCGTCGCAATATGAATGTCAGGAACGAGCTCGATGAGAGTATCAGCAACTTGTTTGAATTCGGCAACAGTGTACTCCCGCTTCATTGCCTGCAATCATCATGAATTCATGCTTGCTTGCCAAACTTTGTGACGCAGAAGAAGAATAATTGCTTCTCACCTCCAAGACGGAGTCGCTTCCGGACTGCACGGGAACATGAAGGAACGAATAAACGCAAGGGTGACGAAGAATTTCAGCAATCTCCTTGAGATGCTGCAGTATATATGGTGGATTTGTCATGCCAATCCGCAGCATCACGCTTCTATCTCGAGGAAGCTCTGCCACTAGCGCGCGAAGAAGTGTTGGAATATCACTCCCTATATCACGCCCTGCACCGACGCAAAGTTAGATTCGTCCTTAGAAACCAATAGAGAAAGTACCATAAGCTCCAGTATCCTCGCTACTTAGCCAAATCTCTGTTACACCCTCGGACACAACCCCTTGCAGCCTCTTCACCTTTTCTTCGCAAAAAGAAAAGTTATAGAAAGTTTAAAACACAAGAATGAAAGAAAAGAAAAGCTAGCATTTACCAGAGCCTCGATCTTATAGCTGCCAAGATGACCCCGTGCGTGTTTCGTCTTGCAATACGTACACGAGCCCAGGCAGCCCACGTTGATTGGAATAATCTCCACAAACTTGTTCTTACGGACCTGGATGGGCAGGAAAATCCACCTCTTTACGGGTTATCCTGAAACCTCATGGCAAACCTTGGGTAAATCAAGCGATGGAAGTGTACTCCGCCTGAGCAGCTTGACTTCGTGACCTTTGAGAGTCTCTTCCACCACCTCCACAACACGCTGTATTTGCTGCACTCCTACAACGCTCACGCCTTCCAAGTCTTTCAGATCCTTGCTTCCCTGAGGAACGCACCCGGCAATCACCAAGGGAATCGTTTGAGCCTTTCCTTTGCGTATCAGTGTTTCCATTGCAGACTGACTGGGTGCCTTCACTGTGCATCTGTACAAAAAGCGTCCTTTACAATCGTCTCCGCAAGTAAAAGAGGAAGAAGAAGACGAAGAAAAGAGAGATTCACGGACTTACGTATTGATCAGCCAAAGGTCGGCCTCGTCAGGATCTTCGGATATCTTATAGCCGTAAGCGAGAAGTTGCCCGGCCATGTACTCACTGTCACTCTGAAAAGAAATCCATTTCAAGGGCGAAAAGAAAAGAATTTTGGAGCAGCCCAGTACCTGGTTGTGTGCGCAGCCAAATGTTTTCAGGAAAATTGTCTACACGCAAACACACATTTTCAAACACGAGCTAAAATTCGAGGACACCATACCTGCGTTCCGGGAATTTGTTTCGCTTGCTTTGATTCATCCGAGGAAGGATTTCGCCGCTTAGATCGCAACTTCACCTCGATCACTGGACGATCGTGATGAGTCGAGCGATTGCCCAGCACTAGATCCTCCATGTCCCCCACATCGCCTTCCATCTCGCCCAAATTCGCCCTAACCCTAAAACCCCCTTAAACCCTAATGGAGGAGGACAAGAATTTGCGAGCGCGCCTCGGGGACGATGGACTCACCGTGATCAATGCGGCCGAGAAAGGGCGATGCCTCGTCGCGGATCGCGATTTCTATGCGGGTAATCGCTAGGATTTTGCGGCATTTGTGATGTGAAAGCGTGGATCTCTTTCTATCCAGGCCAGACAGTGCTGGAGCAAGATCCTTACGTCGCTGTGCTCGACGGCGATTCCAGAGGCAACAGATGCGATGCATGTTTCAAGCAATCTCCAGCGCTGAGGCGCTGCTCGGCTTGCAAATTCGTGTTTTATTGCTCTCCTACTTGCCAGGTACTCTGTGTGACGTGATAGAATAGTTTTTACGTTCTATTCCTTAGAGATCGCAATGGAAGATCCATCAGGAAGAATGTAAGGTTTTGGTTCGGTTGAGCACGGAACAAAAGCGGCCTACCTTGCTGCTAATGCTTCGTCTTCTCGTCAAACGAGAACTCCAAGCTACTGGTGTACGTATTTTTCTCGTTTCTTTTTTATCACAGTAGCAGTCACAAGTTCGCTTTGTTTTGTTCCAGGTTCTTCCAGTTACTGCTCTGGATAACTATGAGATTGTCCGGGCTTTGCCAACTCGTATCCAGATTTTCTTCTACGTTTCGTTCACTGCCTTCTTTTTGCTCGTCCTTGACTAACTTCAGATTTTTCCGAGACTGGAGATGAGAGGCTCGTTATGTACGCTCAAATGGCTGTCCTGATAAAGACTATCTTGAATGCCAGATATGCTGAGGATGTGAAGGAGATCACGAAGGATATTTGCAGAGTTCGTCGCTTTCAAGTGTTTTGCTACTAAGATGCGGTTTTGTCTGCAGATTTCATGCAATGGTCATACGATTTGCGACGATGAGCTGCGTCCTGTTGGCATTGGACTTTTTCCTGTGGTGTCTATAATCAATCACAGGTGCGTTTGACACATTTTAGCTGACTTGAATGCTCACATTTGTGCTCTTTTTAGCTGCTCTTCAAATTCTTTGCTCTTGTTTGATGGCAAACACGCGGTCGTCAGAGCTCTCGGAACCATCAGCAGAGGTTGTGAGGTTTGGTCTTCTGAATGCTCTGCTCAATTCATACTAACATTAGAGTTGGACAGGTGACTGTGAGCTACATTGAACTGGGAGCGAGTACAAATTCCCGTCGAGAAGCTCTTTCTGACCAATACTATTTTCATTGCAAGTGTCCGAGATGTACCGATGTAAGTCCGCAAGCTCGTGCATCTTTTATGCTCGCGTTTTCTTGATAGACTTATCCAGGACTCCGAAGCTGGCCTTTACAAAGACGACGTGCTCGAAGCCGTGGCTTGTCTGGATCCAGCCTGCGAAAGCTTTATGCGTCTCTCCAATGGTATGTGCTTCGAGATTTCCAGGATTAACTTTCTAAAGTACTGTAGGTTCGTGGAGATGCATGTCGTGTGGTTCTAGTCGAGAGCCAAATGAAGTGAACAAACTTTCAACCGAAGCAGAGGGTATGATTGAGAAGGCTAACCGTCTCCAAGCCGCTGGCGGTATGCTTGTATCGTTTTCAAGTTGGTTTTATAATTTCTGTTTCTCGCATTTAGATCTTCATGGCGCGAGGATGGCCTTTCAACAGGCAGAGAAGTTACAGACAGAGTTGTGGAATCCTCGATCAGTGAAACTGATGAGAACACGCGACCTGCTGCTTAGGGTATGATCGAAACATACTTTGTTCTTGACCTGCCTAATCTTTTCATTGTTTGTGTATTGGATGAAGGTATATCTCTCTCTGGAAGATTGGGACTTGGCACTACATGTTTGCCGGCTTACTCTTCCTGCTTATGAGAGTAAGCTAGTCTCATATCCTTCATAAGCATTAAAATTCTCTTTTCCAGCGGCATATCCTGGAAGCAAACATCCATTGCTTGGGCTGCAATACTACACACTTGGGAAGCTTGAAATGTAGATCTCGAGCCGACGTATGATTTCTAAACATCGGTGATGTGTGTTTCCAGGCACGCTGGCAGTGTCACAGAAGCCGTGAGAGCTTACGCAAAAGCTTTCGATATCCTTAGCGTCACTCATGGCTCCAGAGGCGAGTTTGTAAGAAAGCTGCGCAATGAATTAGACCAAGCGAAGATGGTGGCCTCGTCACTGCATGCTACTTCACCTCGGGAACGATCCTGACGATGATTTCCTCAACACATTGGTATAAGTGCGTTATGCCCGAAGGCTTTTGGAAGTGATCCCAACGATGGAGTCACTGGACTGGAAACGTCCATCAGGAGAATGTAAGTAGCTGAGCTCTAGTGATTCTGTTTTAATGCCACTTCAGATAATAAGGAAGTTTGATATATCTTTTAATGGATAAGTTGCTGATGTTATGATATTAGAAGTCATTTTTGTATAAGGAAATAATCATTGCTTGAGAAGTTCATCATTAAGAGATATATAAACATCTAAAAGTGGTGTTTAGTATTGTAAGGACTTTAGATTAGGCCTACAGATAATAAGGGCTAAATAATGTTCAAAGTGGCAAGTGTCACAAAAACTATTGTCATTGGAGAGGGATTGTAAGTGACTAGTGATTATTTGTAAACTACTTAGTTTAAAGAAAATGACTTGAAAGATGGGTTCAAATATAAAAGGGAAAACCCGATGAAGAAAAATATACTCTCTTTTCTAATTGATTAAAGGTTTTGAAATATTTAAAGTTAAATAATCCTTGGGTTTGAATACTATACAACTATACCATATGTTGATTGACATTCGACAAGTCTAATTTACTCAGGCTAAGGGTAAGGTGTCAAAAGAGTAAAGATCTTAAGAGAGTTATAACTCTTAACTCCCTTTCATGAGTGCATAAACTTGTAGAAAAGTATAATAAATTATAAATAATCAAAGAAAACAACTTGAAAGGGTAAGTTTAAAGCAAATATAAAAAGAAAGATAAAATTTCACCCTTTAATAAACTTGAGGGAAGTGTGATGGATTATAAATAATTAAAGAAAAAAACTTGAAAGGTAAATTTAGAATAAATATATAAAGAAAGATAAGATTGCACACTTTTTTTAAATGATTAAAGATTTTGGGATATTTTGTAGCGCATGTGATCATGGGATGAAATTTAGATATACTATCACCGTGGATCCTTGGAACCTTGGGGGATAAATGGGGATAAAATAGCCACTAAGGGCTCTCTCATCAAGCAATTGCCCCTTTTCTAGTTGGTTTAAGAGGAGAAAGATAAAATGCGCTACATATTTAGAATTAAACATTTAATTTTCTCTAATTGGGCTCAACTTGAGAGGTAAGGTGTCAAAAAAATGAGGCTGTTGGGAGAGTTATGGCCCTCAACTCTCTTTCATGAAGGCATAAATTTATAAAAAAATGTGGTAGATTGTAAACAATTAAAAAATAACTCGAAAAGGTAAATTTAAAGCAAACATGTGCACCCTCTTTTGGACATGATAATTAACTCCTTGATGATTTGTTATCTATAGTTGGGTACTATTGAAAATTAATCTTAATATAAAATTTAGTTAGCTTAGTTGCTAAATAACTTTGAGTGACTTTTGTTTAACTTTGTTAAATATTTACATGATAGTAAGTCAAATAAAATGTTTTCTCAATAATAATAATATAAAAAATAAAAAATAACGCATTGGCAATTACCCCATCCAATAACTACCATTGGCTGGATCTAACAGCCTAAAAAATTCAACAATTATTATCACAAACACAAAATAGTCACATCATTTTGTATATCCTTTCAAGTTCTCGGCGAGCATCATCTAAAGTGCCTCTAGCTGCTGGGTCAGTCTGCATCAATATTCGCGACAAGGTGTCCAAATCAGGTCGAATGAAATGTTCACTCTGCCACGACCTGATCAAATATCCCAGTGACCATATATCCACTTCTTTACCATGTTCCCCGCTTCCTAAAGAAAGCTCAGGCGCATGACTAGCCGCAGCCAGGTGCTTTGGAGCTGACAATTGAGGAGACATAGCTGCATCATCAAGATCAATAAGCCACCATGTCCCTGCATGGAACAAACAAAATAAGGCAATTAGACCACCAGTAGACAACAGCCACCACCTGTATCAAAGCTCCGACGAATGTTCGGCCACCTCACATCCCTGTGCATCCATCCAAGCTTATGTAGGTGTTCCAAGGCTTTAATCGTGTCCAGCAGGGCCTCAACGAGCTCAGGCCCGTTTCTCGGCTTAGCTGCATAGCTCAACCGAGGATAAAAGAGGTGAGAGCCTTTCTTTTTCCCAGGAACGGGCTCTTGATGTCCAATGAGTCTTTCTATATTCGCACCACGTAGCAGATATTCGTGTTGAGAATCCAGTAAGATTCCAGCCTCTGGAATTACTATCTCATTCACCAAGCCAATTGCCTCGTAGATTTCTTGGACGTTCCTCCAAGCCTACAAAAACAATGTAACTTCAGTAAGCCATTCGAGCTTGAGCGCACATACCTCCTCAGAATCGTACGTCTTTTTTACAGGCTTAAAGCCATTGAGTCGAACCATCTTGCGTGGGCTTTCGAAGACAACGATGTCTCGCTCAACACCAAGTTCCCTGCAAATCCGGCCCAACACTGGTATGATGCGAACAATGTTGAACAGACATATCAGTATCTCTGGAAGGCTGCCCTTAGTGTCTCTTTTGAAGTGTAGAAGTTGTTGGGCGCGTGACTTCCCGATTTTATAGACTCCAGTCGAGTCCTCGTGTAGAGCCACAACAAATACTTCTGGACCTACTGCAGCGTACCCCAGTATATATTCCAGCCCATAAAACATCCACACCGGCTTGGTTTCTAGCTCGACCAGAGGAGACTTTGCCTTTTCAATGCCCGCCAGAAGTGTTCCAGCCCATCTCTTCTCTTCTCCCCTGAACACCCCGATCAATTCTGGCAGCACGTACAAAACGCTATGTGGCCTCTTGGTCCCTGTAGATGTATAGTAGGACGTGTCCCTGCCTGTAACTACCGGACAGTCGTCAGGCAGGCAAAAGAAGATGGTCTCCATAAACCAGGAGTCCCAATGCGATATCCACGCATTTTCCGTCCAGTCTATCTTCTCCGGCTTATCATAGAGGTCCAAAAGCAAGTCGATTTGCCTGGAGATCATCTGGCAGTGATAACCGGGTTCTCCACAAGTAAAAGCTCTCCGATACTCGGACTCGGTGGCTGCCAGCCTAGTAAAAGTCCACGGCGCCAGCGGTATGCTTAAACCGTCAGGAACGATCTGCAAGAACCTGGCAAGTGACTGACGAGAAGGCAGTGTTTCCAGTCTGTACGAATGTAAGATTCGTTTCCATGGGTCCTCGGGATTAAAAGCTGCCAAATAAACGACTTAGTAAGCCTGACGTTGAATAAAATCAGACTTACACTTGCGCAACTTCTGCAACAACAGGTCCGTCCCTGCTCTGAGCTCGCTTTCCCTTTCCAACAACAGGTCCTTCTCTGCTTTGAGCTCGCTTTCTCTACGCTTCCAATCCTCCTCCTTCTTCTTCCAGTCTTCCTTTTCTGCACTGAGCAGTGCGACCTTCACTTTCAACTCGATACACTCTGCAACATCATAAACTATGACTCAAAAGAAAAAGGAAAAGGAAAGAAGCGTACCTTCCTCGATATCCTTGCCATGCTCTGTGAAAACCATGAGCTACTAAGCTACTACATCTGAAACGAACAATAAGCTTGCCTTCCTGGCGCACCCGCTTCATCGTCCGCAAACCCTAATTATTGAACTGCACAAACCTAAGAAGAATTGATGCGCCCAGCTGCATGCTCCCATGAGCTTTTCCTTATCGCCCAATTCTTCATGGACAAAAAGAATTTCAGCGTCCCGGTAGGTAAAAATACAAACATTCCGATAAACCTCCTGAATACTTTTGTGACCAAATGGTTCAGTAGATGCCCCTAGACATCTGCTTTTCCCAACGTTGTGGTAGAAGGCCATCTTTTTCATCGCAGATCTTGTAAAAAACCACGGCTAAAAGTTATTTCCATATGCTTCCTGTTTGTATTGAGCAAGTTAATCTCCCCAAAATAGCCGCTAAAAAAAATACGACTTCGTATCTGGAGGTCCAATGTGAAGAATATCAGCACCAACCTAAATGTGCTGCATCAATAAATCCTCGAAGCCTGGAGCAACTCGCATCCAACATCAATCGCAGCTGGTGACCAGCTGTTTCTCCGTCCATCCGTAATCATATAATAATCTGGCTATCTCAGCTGGTAGCTTGCACAGCTTTGAGTGTAACTGTTCCTTGTCAACTCCCGAGCAAACACATATGTGCAATACCACTGTGTAAAGTGTTGGTGCTCCTGTGCTTTCCGCCATCCCAATTGACGTAATGGCTTGTCTGGTGGTTGACCTTGTTGCATTGTGCTACATTTACGTTGGAGTGCTACTGTAAGCCTTTTGTAAGTCTTTTACACGCTGCCAAAGAAGTGCATTTGTCTTCTTAAGCAGCTTTAAAGCAATTGTTTGTAGAGTATTGTACACTGAGTCATGGAGAATATCAAATCCCTGTTGCTCAAAAATCTTCATCACCAGTGATTTCCCTAGAGCACCAAATTCGTTGGCTCCAGCAATGTTGGCCTCTCTTACATAGTGAAGCCCTTTCGAAACAATTAGCATGGTTTGTTCTTTATCAAGATCTCATGTCTTTTTCCATACACTTTCATACATGTTGCTTTTGTTTTTATTGGAAACCAAACATCTCCAACAAATTATTGCACCATAATATAGTCAACGTGATTATAGTAATTCATTTTTACTACCATGATGGTAGAAAACTAGTTCTTTTATCAATCTCTGCCCAAATTAATTGAAAATTTAATTTTCCCTTGTGCATTTAACCAAAAGAGTATAAAGATGGAATTTGAATTTCTAAGTGTTATTAATGAAACATACTTGACTTGGTTAGAGAAATTCATTTATTAGCTTGTAATAACTAATGTTGGGAACATTTTCAATAGTTATTTCATATTCATTTAGTGATCACTTACTATATCTATTAAAACACTATTACTATCATTCTTTTTATGTATTGATTCAATCTTAAAATGCCTTTTAATATCCCTTCTTTAATTTTTATTAAATCTTTATAAAATATAAATTTATAAGTCCCAAAATTAAGTTGAAAATGTATTATATAGCAATAGTTGAAATGAAAGTTGAACAAGTATAACATATTTAAACTAATTTTTTATTATATTTTAGTCAAATAAATACACATTTGACTAATTTAAAAAGTCTCACTCATAATCTCCATAGTTACTTTATAAATCATTTATCAATCTCTTCATGATTATTCCTTGAGCACTTCCTTAAGTGTTTATTTTCATTCTCAACCTTTTAAATTTAAATTTTTAGTCAAAACACTACTACATGACACATTTTTAACCCATATGGGATTTACTATGTCTTATATATATATTAAATTATTTGGACATGTAAGTTTTATTGTAATTATTATATTATTATTTTAAATACTACATAAATTACAATTTATAATTAAAATTAATAAAAAATAAGTAGATAATTCCTAGTTTTAATATAATTATTTAACTTCACATTAGTGTAGCTTGATGTCCACATCAAGAGAACATAAATTATACTTCATTTTAGTGGCTTTTTATCTGGTGCACAGGTAAATTTAAATAGTAATTGCTCAACCTTCCACTCAACTGTGTCTCTAAGGTCCTGGCAACAAGATTATGAATCGTCCTTGACGATCGTCTATTGTCTGCTGTTCACAAAAGCGGGTCGTTCTAAACTGCTCACAGTGAGGATCGAACTTACGACCTCTCGCTTAAGCAAAACCAAACCCTTTTTAATCAAAAGGGAAACAAATCTATTTATAAAGGGTGTTCCCTAAAAGTTACCGCAAAGTAGTACCAGATGGGTAGCGTTCCGGGAGTGGCGATCCTCGGCGCTGGGATCTTCACGACCAGTCAGTACCTCCCTATCCTCTCCAAGCAAAGCTCCACTGCGCCCATCCTCAAAGCCATTTGGAGCCGATCCAAGGTAGAGCTTCTCCACTTTTCTTCGATCCTTAGGGAAAGTCACTGGTTTGATCGATCCACAGGACGCTGCCGAGAACGCTGCCTCTTTAGTCGCAAAGTTCTTCCCAGATGTGGTAGCAAAGTGGGGAGAGGACGGCTTGATCCAAATTCTAGAGGACAGTAGCATCCATGCAGTTGCGATTGTTCTCCCAGCGCAAGTCCAGGTTTTTAAACTCTACTCGATCTCTTTGGTCCTCATTCTTCTCTTTTGTTCTTCTCGCCTTTTCCACAGCTGGAGTATGTCCAGAGAGCTCTCAAGTCGGGTAAACATGTTCTTCAAGGTACTAGCGTTTTTTTTTTCTCTCTTGCTACTCTTTCTAGCGCTGATCGTGATTGAAATATGCGAAATCGACATCAAAGAGAAGCCCATTGGACCCAGTACGTGATTATAATGTTGTTTGTGAGAAACACTCGTAACTCCATTATTCTTTGTACATGCAGCTCTCTCGGATGTGCGTGACGTTTTATCGTATCACAGTGGCATGGGCTCGCAAGCTCCGGTTTGGGCTGTTGCTGAAAACTATCGCTTTGAACCCGGTTTGATCGAGGTATAAGTTCTTTCCTACTCTCTTCTTTCTGTCCTTTAATTTTTCCTATTTTTTCCTTTTTCTTTTTTCTCTTTTTCAGGCTGCGAGGCTAGTCAAGAGCATTGGCGACATGATGTCTTTTGAAGTCATAGTAGAGCTGCCGATGAACAGCTCCAACCCATACTATTCGAGTGCCTGGCGACGAGATGTTGGTTTCAAGGCATGGAGTTTTTCCTCTTTCATTTCTTTAGAAGTAGCTCAAACTTTCACTTGGCAGGGTGGCTTTGTTCTCGACGGTGGCGTTCATTTTGTTGCGGGGCTGCGCCTGGTAACATCTTTCTATTTCCTTTTGAACTTTGGCTGCTAAAACTCTCCCATATAGATCACAGGTTGTGAAGTGACTCAAGTATCAGCGATTGCTCGCCACGTTGATCCACTGCTGCCTTCCCCGGACAACGTATCTGCTCTACTGTACGCCTGTTTTTCTTAAAGTTCGCTCATCTTGAATCACTCTCTCTGTTTTTTTTTTTTTTTCTTTGCAGGCAGCTCGAGAATGAGTGTGCTGGTGTTCTTGTTATGTCATACTCTTGCACAGCGAGAAAGGTAAATATTCTTTTAGAGCAATGCTGAGATTCTTGGTCTTTTTACTACCCAAAGGTAAGCTGGCGAGTTTTGGGATCCAAAGGAACTGTAGAAGCTGTTCGTGATCAGAAAGATGGCAGTCATGGTTACCTGGTTGGTTTTCATTTCCTTCTTCCAAGGGTCTTGCGTGTTTCAAAATTCACGAGCAAACTCTCTTGTTTCGCAGGTAACATTCTATCCTCTGGGAGGAACCGTGCTTAGCAAGTTCTTTCCGTTTTCTGGAGTGGAGAACGAACTTAAGGCGTTCGTAGGAGACGTGTCCCAGATTGTTTATGAGGTAAATGGTTAAGTTTCTCAAGCTTTCTAAGTTTGCAGCTGGTGTTTTTTACCAGGGAAAAACTGCGGAGGATGCTGATAAACGCAGCAATGTTATTGAAGCTTATCACGACGTTGCTGTGATTGAGGCCATGCTCAAATCGAGCAACAACAAAGGATTTCCAGTCCACGTTGATAGATACGAGAAGGAGATATGAAATGCTCTTCATTTTTCTTTCCAAAGGGTACACAGATCGAGTGAAAAAATCACACTAGAATATAAAATCATCACTCACGCTTGTGCTTGAGGCCGCCACCATTGCTTTTGAAGAACTAGTAGCTCCTCCAGGCCTTTGGTATGCGTGGTGTGAACTTTCCAATGTAAGGATTCCATCAATGGCTTGAGCTTCCCCAGGTTTTCCACCTTGTCGCGAAATATGACGTAGCTTTCTGGTCTTAAAATCCTATCCATCTCCACAAGCGTATTTGTGGTATTGCACCTGGAAAATAAAACAATCAAAGCTTGTTAACTGCAGGAAAAGGAGAACAAACCTTTTCGTAAGTCGCGTTAGCAAGTGATCAGCATGGATCAAATCGTACGTTCGTGGATATGTGCTGAAGGATTCACACCAGTCGTGGTAGATTCCAAACAAGCCCCGATCGAAAATCGCAGGCAGAGTGTCCGGTTCGTATATAGGCACGACGTTCATCACCCAAACTGGCTGCGACGCCAAGGCTGCAGCAAAACTGGAAGAAACAGTGACACACAAAAGCCAGAGTAAGAATGAGAGCGCAAAAAGCGAAAAAAAAAGAAAGAAACTTACCCTCCATATGCGGCTTTCATATCCAGAACGTTGCGTATGTTCTTCCAGTCGAAATTCATCTTGAGGTACGAATTTTGCATCACGTTCTTCCAATGCTGAGTGTCGGACTTAAACTCCTCGTCACCAGCCTTGCCATAAAGGCCTTTGGAGACACGAGTGAGCCAAGTTGGAGGCGTGAGCAAACGCTGTGGCCAATCCTCAGGCCAGCTCGTTCCATGCTCCTCTTCCGTGACAGGCACCTTGTGAATGCAGCTTTTCATAGGAATGTACCTGTCATGCTGCTGTTAGCACACGAAAATCTTCTATAGTTTTCTGGAACTTTTACCATGCGGCATCACGCTTATCTTCTTCCTCACAAAGTGGGGGAAGTTTCGCTCTTCTTCTCTCGTAGCACAAGTTGTTGGTGGGCTTTTGAAATATTGCAACGCCCACAGCACTGGCAGCGTCTGTAGTTTTTGCTAGATTGTTCCAGCACATTGATGCCGCTAGGGACGATGTATCTGAAAAAGAATAGTACTTTGCTCGGTGACAAACAGAACAGCAAGGCAAACATTAAATGGCATACTCTTCCAGATCTGAACTTGATCCGGCTGTGTACGGTAAACCGGAGGGGCAGACCACACAAAGTAACCGCCAGGCCTGAGCACCCGATTAACTTCGAGAAGCAGCTTTCCTCCTGACAAGTACTAGTTAGAAGCCATTAAAAGTAAAAGGCGAACTTACCATCTTCATGCCATGGCACTCTACACCGAGCACAATGAACCATGTCAAAGACATTGGCTGGAAAAACCAGCCGCTGCGTTCCCATCACAGCCGAGATGGCAGGAATCCCTCGTTCCAGAGCTAGCTGAACCTGTGCTTCGTGCTCGTCTTTCGGTGCAAAAGACATTGTCAACACGTCCTTGCGAAACAAGTAGCCACCAAAACTCGCAACGCCGCAGCCAACGTCTAGAACCACACGCGTGTGCTTTCCCCACTCAATATCCGGCAACGTCTGCGGTCTCAGTTAGCGAAAGAAAAAAAAATCCACATTTTTCACCAGATATCTAAAGGACCAACTTACATTCTGAATGTAGTCGATGTAGTGATCGGCTCCAAGAATAAACTGAGTGCCAGTCCCAGGAAATGTGAGCCGGTTTCCAGTTTTCTTGACCCAGCTCTGGTCTTTCTTGTACGTGACGAGTCCCGGATGGGGGACGTTGTCGAACCATATCTGGAAGCTACACGGACTGAAAACTTCAATGGCAACAAGAACAGAAAAGAAGAAAGAATGAACCAACCTCTTCCCGGCTTTGAGGCCAAGGCAGCGGCCTTTTGTAGTTCTTTGGAAGCGGTACGAGACAACTGACGAGATCTTCGTGCACAGGGCAGTGCCTCTCCCGGTGCTCGTAATGGTGTCTACTTGGTAGCATCTTGATAGCTTCTTCGTTGTCTAGGCAGGGAATGTAGTCTTGCGCAGCGTTTCCAGCGCAAAGTTTCCATACACTATCACTATCACTCGGGCTGGAGGAAGTTTTCTCCTCTTGCAAACTCTGAGAGTCGCCATCGATCTCCTTTCCATCATCCAGTGCCTTGTTATCTTCACTTTCCTTGGAAGATCTTTCCTCTTCCTTTGCCACACCACTGGAAGATCTTTCGCCATCCTCATTTTCATCTTCATCGTTTTGTGCCAGCTGATTTTCCTGCTCCTTTCTCTCCACTTTCTCATCCATTCCTCCAATCTTGTCATTCTCGTCTCCAATCTCTTCTCTGGCATCGCTCTGCCGCAATGCAGCTCCAGATCCTACCACATCCTGCTCGACCAGACCAGATCTTCCCCGGAAAATCCACACGGCCACCACGAAAAAAGCCACGAGAATGCCGATCACAAGCCTGGGAGAATGCGTGGCGAATCGCTTCGGCCTGGCCATCCCAGAAATCTCCCGGATCTAGCAGCTAGGCAAGAACCCTAATCACTACCTGGAACAGTCACTGACGCCGATCATCGAGCGCGGCACGACTGATGGATCGCATTGATCCGAGAGATCGCTCGGATTCCTGGAATGGATCGATCGCTGAAAGACAGAGGAACGAATCCAGCGCAAAATCTACCCGAAATCTCAGCTAAAGTAAGAAAAGGGGGAAAAGTTGGAAAAGTAAAAAACGTTAAGTACACTTAATGATTAATGTAGGTACACTAAACCTTAATAGAGAGGAATATGCTCCTGCGTCTACGAGCATATTCCCTGGCGCGGCCTATTTCGGCAAAGAGGACAGGACGCATTCAAGGAGAGCCACATTCGAATGCAGCGCGAGTGAAAGCAGTGCGAACATCCGCGAAACATTCTCCTCGACGATTCCTTCCCGCCGCCGCCAGGATTCTCCTCGAATCCTCCCAGGCAGATCGTGCAAGCCTCGTTGATCGAAGACGGAGGAAAAGATCGCCCACCAATCCTCTCCATCTTGTGAACAAAGCCACTCATCTGGTGATCAGCTCGATCTTCTCCTCGTTCTCCTTGCTCTTCTTCCTCTTCTTCCTCTTCTTCTTGGAGGAAGACCTTGAGCGCTTCCTCTCCAGGAGAATGATCGTGATCTTGGTGATCAAGCGATCCTGCTACATCATCAAAACCACCCTCGACGTGGGCGTCGTGATCATCATCGTGGAGAATGCGATCCAGCGCGGCGAAGCTGAGTAGCGTGTACACCATCAGCAGCAATCCCAGCACCGCCACCGCGATCTGGAGCGCAATGTAGCCTTCCAGAAACGCGAGCGACCCCATCGCCAGGGAGAAACACACGGCGCTCGCGATCAAATCCCGAATCACCCCCACTACAAGCATGATCTCTCTCGGCTCTTCTATAGAGGCCCACAGAAACGAGAAAAAAAAGCAAACCACACTCAGTGAGACAGAAAGCAAAGCAAATGGTGTTCCTGGTGGCTATGGAGTCACTGTCCCGAGCATAGAAAACCATGAAGAAATCAAAGAGAAGGAAGAGGCAGTCACCAACCAGAGGGGAGATGGGCTTGACCTATTCATTGCGAAATCGGCGACTCTGGATAGAGATTATCCCTCTTTTCTTCGCCAGGAAGTGAAATATCGCTGCGCAGGGCAATGAGCAAATCTCAAATAGCTACGATTCGCACTGACCATGAGACACACAATACACTGTACCTTACAGGTGTACTGTACGCTTTTTCTTTTTCTTTTTCTTTTTTCAGCACGAAAACTCTAGAGGCATCTAGAGAATATACTTGTCAATGAGCCGTTGACTATAATGACATGACTGACCGTTTACTATAATGTCAACGGACAAGATATTTCTATTCGAGATTTGCGAGCGCGAAAGCAACATTGACAAGAGACCGATATTCAAAACTAAGCTATTCACAGCGAGGGAGATAAGTCAAGGGTGGCGGCGCGACTAGTCCATGGCGGGGCCATTCTTCTCGGCCATTTGGAGGTGTTGGCGGCTCTCGGGCGCCTCCGGGTCGGCGGCGCCGCCGGCGGGCTTGACGAACTCGGTGTCATCGGCGGGGACGATCCTCTTCCAGAACCAGTGGCTCCTCCACACCAGCATCATCTCCTCGATCGGGACGTTCTTGGTCTCGGGCACGAAGAAGTAGACGAAGATGGTCATGATGAGCACCCATCCCGCGAAGAAGAGGAACACGCCGAACTTGAAGGTACACAGCATCTTGAGGAAGGCCTGCGCGATGACGAAGGTGAAGAGCATGTTTACCGAGACCGTGATGCTCTGCCCGGCCGATCGCGTCTCCAGGGGATAGATCTCGCTGGGGATGAGCCAGCCGAGAGGACCCCACGACCACGCGAAGGCCGAGACGTAGATGCAGATGAGCACCACCACGAACGCCGCCCAGCCCTTCGGGATGTTGCTGCTCGACGAGAACTTCACTCCCAAGACGATCCCAATCACGATCTGGAAGCCAAGCGATCGATCAAACACAGGAAACACGCGGGAATAAAAAATAACCAACCTGCGAGAAGAACATCTGGACGCCACCCTCGAGCAGCAGCAGCCTCCGCCCGTACTTATCCACAGTGATGATCGAGATGAAAGTGGAGACGAGGTTGACAGCGCCGGTGATCACGGCCGAGTAGAGCGACGCGTCGTGTCCAAACCCGATGGTCTCGAACAGCACCGGCGCGTAGAACATGATCACGTTGATCCCGGTCAGCTGCTGGAAGAAGGGGATCAGGATCGACATGACGAGCTGCGGCCGGTTCTTGCTCATCAAGAGATTCTTGTATGGATGCTTCACCATGTTGGCTTTCTGGCTTGCCTCCACGATATCTTCATACTCGACATCCACCTTCTCGGTTCCACGGACTTTCTGGAGGACTTTTCTTCCTCGGTCGTGGCGCCCGCGCTCAATCAGGCTGTTCGGAGTGTCCGGGAGGAAGAATCCTCCCAGAGTCATAAAAACTGCTGGGACTCCGGCGAGAGCGAGCGAGAGCCTCCATCCCCAGGGAGTGATTTTGGCGGTTCCATAGTTGATGAGATTGGCGCAGAGGATTCCTATTGTTATAGCGAGCTGGAACATGATGTTCATGGCTCCCCGGATCTTGGCGGGCGCGAGCTCGGAGAGATAGAGAGGAACAGCCTGCACGAAAAAAATAAATTCAAGTTTTTGCAACATAAAAAAGAGATCTCTGGCAAGATCTTAAGCTGACAAGATGGAGCTTACCTGGTTTCCAAATCCAACTCCAATACCGAGCATGATTCGCCCGAGGATGAGCATCTCGATGTTCTCGGCGGCTCCAGTGAGCACGGCCCCGACTAGAAAGCTGAGACCACCGAGCAAGATGGAGGGTCTTCGTCCATAGCGCTTGGTCACCCACGCCGCCACGAACGAGGCGATGAGCGCCGCCAGGTAGAGCGAGGACGTGAAAGTGGTGAGCCCCTGGTTGTCATACTTGCAGTAGTGAGCATTGCCGCTCACCGGCTTTTGCTTGTTGCGATAGACCACGGGGAAGAATTTCTCCAGGAAATCGTCCATGGAGGTAACACCCCCTGTAGATAGACATCTCCATTTCAGCCAAGCGATCAAAGTTTCCAGACATTTTCTCCCCAAGATCTAAGTTTCAAGAAGAAAGAGAAGAAGAGCTCTGGAGGAGTCGAGCTTACCGGAGATTCCGATGTCATAGCCGAAGATGAGACCACCGCTAGCGGCGACGACGCAGGCGAGCACCACATAGATCGTTGTTCGTCCTTGGTACTGATCAGATCTACCGCCTTGCGAAGAGAGCAACGCTCCTCCCGCCATAGCTGCGCTCAAGGAACCACCAAAAAAACAGGAAGAGCGTCCTCGCTGAAAAGAAAGGCGTTCCCAAAGACTTTCAAGACATTAAATTCCTCTCTTATCAGCAAGCTTTGACGAGACTAATCTTTTTTCTTTTTTTTAGCCGCTATAATTTTTTGGAGCTGCGTGTGGACTTTTAGACGAAAACACCAGCTGGTGGAGCCAAATTACTTTGTACGTTTGCATTTTGTATGGTTGCCAACAGCCAGCCACCTTCTAACTACATTTTTTTGGGCTTATTTAAAGTCCTTAGCGTATGGCAATGGAGCGTTTGGCGAAGTTTCGTAATCGATATCAAGCTGGTCGGAGGAGAAAAAGGAGGAGAACGAGGCGGCGATGGAAAGCTTGATCTCTCTTTTTTTGCAAGCTTTACATCCATCGCCCATGATCTGCCTGGCTGGATTTCAAAACACGAACGCGGCTAGTCGCCAGCCTTATCCATCGAAAGATTTAAGATTTCACGCAAGTTTCACGAGTCTGCGCACGAGCACTGAAAATTTTGCAGGATGGTAACGAGCTCCAGGTGTCGAACCAGGTGTCGATCGAGTTGGCGTATACGCAAGAATTTACTACGCAGCTGTTACGATGAGATAAACACAACATAAGATACTCTGTCGTCCAAATTAAAATTAGTATGATTTTGAAGAAATTCTACAGATTATATGGCAACATCATTGACCTGGACATAAAGAAAGAGTTTTGGAAAGACCGGACCGCCCAAGTCAAGCAAGCTTGCGTTTGAAAGCATAGATTATAAACAGTGTATAATTAAGTTAGTTTCTAAACCATATAAATAAAAGGCAGGAAATAGTATTCTGGTTTCAGATTTGCAAACTTTACCGCAGGCATTGTGCAAGCCGCCAAAAGCATTTAACATTCTTTCCCCCGAGAGAGAGAGAGAGAGAGAGGTATAAGACAATGTTTAAAAAGTGTTGACAAGTCCACTGCTTCTGCGATATTCTATATACTTCCTTGACACGAAAGGCGAACCGCACATAATGGCCCTGCTGGCTATGGTAGCATTGCTCTTCTTTCTCGTAGCTCCACTCTTTTGGATCTTCAATCTCATCGTCGCCTCCCGCAAAGAAACTCCTGCTCAAGCTCTTCAAATTCCTCCGGGAAACTTGGGATGGCCGCTCATCGGAGAAACTTTCAGGTACGCTGTCCAATCCGGCTCTACTTTCTACGACGAGAGAGTTGCAAAGTATGGCGCCGTGTTTAAGACATCGCTCTTTGGCTCCAAGACTGTGGTTCTTCCAGCTCCGGAGGGCAATAGGCTCATCCTCATGAACGAGAACAAGCTCGTCAGTGTCTCGTATCCAAAGTCCGTGAGCGTTCTTCTGGGAGAGAATTCCCTCATTGCGCTGCGAGGTGACGAGCACCGGCGATCCAAAGCTCTGCTCATGACGTTTCTCCGGCCAGAGATGCTCCAAAAGTTCGTGGGTCGGGTGTGCAAGGTCGTCCACGACCATCTCCAGAAGTTCTGGAGCGGTGGCGACGAGGTGATCCGGGTGTATAATCTCATGAAGATGTTTACGTTCGCTCTGGCTTGCGACTTGCTCATGGGCCTCGACATTGGCGACGAGGAGATGGAGTTTCTGGCCAGAGATTTCGATACGCTGGTGCGAGGGCTCTTCCAGCTCCCCATCGACTTGCCTGGGACACAGTTTTGCAGAGCCAAAGCTGCGAGGAAGAAGCTCGATCAGTGCTTTGATCGCCACATACGAGAAAAGAGACGAGAGCTTGCGGGAAGTTTTCGTGCTAGATCTCATGAGCAGGATATGTTGGAGGTATTGCTCACGACCAGGGATGAGAATGGAGAGTTCAGCACGGACTTGGCAATCAAGGACAACATTGTTTCGTTGCTCTTTGCGGGGCACGATACTTCGAGCGTCGCTCTTACCTGGACATTGAAGTTCCTGGCGGATTCTCCCTCTTGCATGGACAAAGTTGTGCAAGGTTTTCGTATCAATCCCTGCGCCTCTCGATCCGATCAGTTTGGCTGACATGAATTGGTTGTTGTTGTTCTTGGCAGAAAACTTGGCGGTTCGAAGCTCGCGAAGTTCTTCAGAGCTTTCGTGGGAGGATTTGAGGAAGCTAAAGTATACATGGCAAGTGGTCCAGGAATCCATGAGGATGAGGCCTCCTGTTGGCGGTGGCTTCCGCGAGGCTCTCGTCGATTTGGAGTTTGATGGATATGTCGTTCCCAAGGGATGGAAGGCAAGTTCTTGGCAAAGTTTTTGGAGATCTTACACTGAAATTATCTTGCACAGCTCAATTGGACCACTGCTACCTCATACAGGAAACCAGAGTTTTTCGTGGAGCCAAACAAGTTTGATCCATCTCGCTTTGATGGAGGGAATGGAATTGCTCCATACACTTTCCTCCCGTTTGGGGCAGGCGCAAGGATGTGCCCGGGCTCTGAGTTTGCAAAGATGGAAATCCTCGTCTTCCTGCACTATTGTGTTCTCCAGTTCGATTGGAAGCTCCTGGAACCCAACGAACAGGTGATCATCGATCCAATGCCTCGCCCTGTTCATGGAATGCCTGTAAGAATCTCTAAAAGAAATTAAAACTTTAAATTGTGTTTTCTATAAATTATAAAGATAACATAAGAAAAAAGATAAAGATGATGAACACAATAGTAATAATGAAACCAGATTTCATACGTTATGTACACTGTGTTATTTGACATCAGACTGGAAATAACTATTTGTTGACCCTGAGCTACACTTTCATTCGTTCATCCAGTCCCAGTTGGCTGGGCGATAATTTAACGGCGTGGAGCCCTCGGCGTCTCTAGCTTGAAGGTCTGCCCCTTTGCTTATCAAAAACTTGGCAACCATCTCCTGTTCGCAAACACAGGCATAGTGTAGCGCGGTCTGGCCTTCCTTGTCCTGAAAAAGAGAAAGGAAACAAAGGCCAAAAAAAAAAAAAACACCATTTTTTCCACGTAAGAGACAGATTCCATACAAATATCTGTACCTTGGCTTGAAGTTTTGCTCCTCTGGAAAGCAGCAATTCCACAAGTCCCAAGTGTCCACGGTCAGATGCCCAGTGAAGGGCCGTGCGGCCATCGCTGTCTGGAAAATTCTTCTGAAGTTAAAAGAGGCGCCGTGTAGGAAAAATTCCATCCTACCTTGGACGTCCACCGGGACGCCTTGACTTAAAAGTTCCAAGAGACCAGGCTCGTTGCCTTCCCGAGCAGCAATGTGTAGGGCATCCAGCGATCTACAAAGACAAACGAACTTAAAACAAACCATCGCCTTTCTTAATCGACGGGGGGAAGCGATATGCAAAGTGGACTTACCCGTCGTCACTCCTTTCATCGTACGCTAGTGTGCTAAAGACAGGCCCAACAGGACCTTTCTTTTGTTTGCTTCCAGACGTTCCTTCTTTGCCCTTGCTCTGAGAAAAAGTATAATGCTCATTTGAAGTTCTTAAAAGCCAAAGACTTACTTTCTGATTGCTCGCCCAATCCGGACTTAGTTCTGAAACAAGCTCCACGTATCGTTCCATAGCCTCCTCTTGGCTAATATTCCCCAATTTCTGCCAGGCATTCCTTCAAAACAATCTCCCATCAGTGCTAAAAACAAAAAAGAGACATTTTTGCGAAGATCCATACCATTTTGCGCGAGCAGTCATCTTCAGTGCCGATGGCTGCACAGTATGACACGGACCCTCCGTCGCCACCTTGTAGAGTCCATACAGTTGGAGTTGAGTTTCACTGGAAACCTTCAAACCGCCAGCTTGAGTTGCTATGAAGCTCGACGCAGCTCCAAAAGCTTCATCCAACTCCGTGCTCTCCACGCCCTCCCAATCGGAGGAACCGTCATCATCCTCGTCCATCGCCATGGCCGAGATCGATCTGTTGGAGCCAGCTTCCGCCTCCACGGAAGAGCTCGTAGATGGTTCGTAGCCAGCTTCCATTGTCGCCAAGCTCTGATGTCCTGTGATCGCCTCCTGTTCTACGACCTCGTCCTTTTTGATAATCGGCGCTGGCGATCCAACTCCAGCGCCGGAAGCCTCATCGAGCCCACCACCCTCGCTCACTTCTGAGAAATCCGCCCTGCCTTCGCTCAATCCAGATATGTCTGCCCTGTCACCCTCGGAATCCACAGAATGTATGCTCTCTTCCTTCTCATCTGAAGAGCTGGAAGCACCTCTTTCTTCCTTTCTCTCTTGAGCTTCTTCGCTTGGAGACAAACGCTCCACCCTCATATTCCCGGCCCTCATCGAGCTCCTGATAGCCATAAACATCGATAGAAGCTTGGAGAGCATAAACGCGAAGACGATAGCTACAAACACTGTCTGCGCGAGCTCCTGCAAATCGGCCTGGCGCGCCATTTCCCTGATGCCTCCCCAGCTCCACATACCTCCAAAACCCTAATCCTAGAACCTGTGAATCACGGAGAGCTGTGGAAGACGCGAAGAGGCGCGCTCCGCCAATGGATCCTTTTCACTCGCTCGCTCGCAAACCCAAACCCTAGGCCCCGTTTGAATCGAATTCCTCCTTTTGCGCTTTAACCCCTGCCCTTTTAGGTGAAGTTTGTTCGAGGGAAGGTATATGCTTTCCACAGATCCTTGCCATGATTTGAAGGGTCCAATCAACTGATTCACGCAGATGCTCGGTAAAAGCAGGGAGTTAACAAGCTTATTTACCACAGGGAAGAGCCCAGCGCCGATCGAATCCTCTCAGCTACTGTACCGTGGGTGTGACCTAAATTTTGTAATCCCTAGCTCCAAGGTATGGCGAGTGCGGCAGTGGACAAGACGGTGGACGAGCTGCGGCACGAAATTGCGGAGCTCTACCGGCAGAATCGAGAGGTAATTCCGGTGTCGCGGCGCTGGCGCCAGGATTGAGCGCCTGGATTTTGATTTCTCAGATAAATGAGAGGCTAAACAATCCAAGAGGAAGGCGGCTTGGAAGGGGTGGATTTTCGAGAGCTGTAGGCGGGCGAGGGGGCGGTCGAGGAGGAAGAACCAGAAAGGTACGAGAAATTCCTGTTAGGTCACGCGTTCTCAGCCTGTCTTTCTGTTCAGGCTGATGGTGATTTGGAAGGTCCTCCAACGAAGAGACTACATTCTGTTGTTAAGGTACGGTGGTGCTACAAGAGAAAAAAATTTCTCATGGTTTTCTTTCAAAAGGTTAATGGTGATTCGGTCGAAGCTCATACAAAAGAAACTGGCACGTCTTCCCCCCGTGGACGAAGAAGAGAGCCCTTTCTTACAGTAAGAACCGGCATAGTTCTCTAATCCTCTCATACTATCTTTCTTTTTCTTCAGGGGCAGGCGCAAGAATTTAGAACCGAGCCAGTTCCCAAAACTGTTTCGAAAGTGGACGACCCCAAACTTGCAAAGCGAAACAGGAGAATGTTTGGCGCTCTTCTGGGAACTTTAGAGGTATACTTTTGCATGGATGGCTATCTTTCTTGAATGCTTACTAGGTCCTTTGTTGTGTTTCTGGTCCAGGTTGGGGTTTCATTGCAGTTCGGAGAACGTTGTCGTTATGTTTCCTGTCTCATGCTTGCCTGTTATTTAAGCTTTCTCTTAGGAATGTGTTCTTTTATCTTTTTTCACTCAGAGAGCGATTCTCAACTAGTTGCTGCGTTCTTCTGTGTAGAAATTCAGAAAGGAAGAGATGTCAAACTCGGAATCAGTGATGCGGAGGTCGGACTCTCTCAAAAGAGTAAGCGTCTTTGTTTTTACTTCGGTGCCGATTGACAAAAGTACGTATGGAATGCAGGCTGTACAAAAGGCTCAAGAAGAAAGCGATAAGTTGCGACAAGAGGAGCGGGAGCACCTAACGGAAAGGCGAAAACGTGATTTGGTAAGGGACGTTGTTTTTTGCATCTCTGATGCGAGGCCTTTTTCCATGCAGATGCTTCGAGCTAAAATCTCTGCCAAGGCGGAAGAAAAGCAAATCGAGCTGCTGTACATGCAATGGACAGCACACCAGAGCAAAGTTAGTTCGTTCCTAAAGTGAGTTCGTTCGTTTCTGCCAGTGAACGAGCGATTGACTGTTCATTTTATCTCAGGACAAAAGCAGAACCAGGAATACATTATCTTCCAGTAAAGCAAACAGAGCGTGACAAACACCAACTGGAGGAGCAACGAAAGGTATATCATCTAAAGTTTCGGGTAGACGTGACGTTTCCTCTCAGGCTTTCGAAGAATGGAAGGTAAAGTGCCGGGAAGAGCTGGACGAGTACCAGAAGCAAATAACCGAGACGTTTCTGGCCAAAGCTCAGGCAGACATTGATAGAGTCGTGGCTGCTCGAAACAGGAAGAGGATCCAATTCGAGGGCGGTGACAAAGAGCTGGAAGAAGAAGCCGCCGGTGGCAATCTAGGCGAGCAAATCGATAACGAGAACGAAGAGCTCCAGGACGAACAGGGCCAAGAGGAAGAAGTGGCGGACGTGATGGAAGAAGAGGATTATAGGCCGGAAGATGATACAACGCTCCCGGAAGGAAAATCTAGCTGAAAAGATTTAAACAGAGTATATCCCACTTGTGAGAATAGAAAGATGCGGATTCTTGAGTATATTCGTATGTGTACGGGATTGAGTAGAGGGAGTACGGCCACTTTGGACTGATTTTAAATCTTTAGCGCTCCCGCGCCTCTTTGCTAGGGTTCTAATGTGTGACGATGGGATTGTGAGCGCTCCGGCCGCGAGGTATAAAGAATTCCGGAAAGATCTTTGATAATCCCATCCACGCAAAGGTCGTGTGTGTGCTTGCTCGATCAGGTTAGCGACCGGAAAAGGATGATATCAGAGGCTGCGATCGTGTTTGGGAGCTGGATTGGGGGCCAGGCATGGCGCCGCCACTTCATCTGGGCCTTGCTGGTGTTCTGTATCACTTTCATTTTCACGATTATCGCCTTCGTCGGCGCCAGGCCGTGCTACACCGATTGCCGCAAGGGGGGAATGCTGCCAGATAATCGATCGATCGCGGCGAGCGCTGGCCACGGGCGGCTGCTCACAGTCAAGGGATCGGAGATTTTTGAGGTAATCGTGCTAGTCTCTTTCTCTCCATTGTCGATCGATCTTGAAACATTTCGGTGGCCAGAGCGGGTTTTGGTCGCTGGGGAGGCAAGAGCGGCTCAAACGCGCCAAGATTGCGATCGAGAATCTTCATCTCCAGGATGAGCTCGACGATCTTCACGACGATGGGGTCTTGTATCGTAACATCTCGCGATTCAAGAGGTATGATTTACCGATCAAACGTGATTTTTTTATATCTTTTTTACTCCAGGAGTTACGAAGCAATGCAACGGGTATTCAGGATCTTTGTCTACAAGGACGGTTACAAGCCATTGATGCACGAAGGCCCCAAGACTGGAATTTACGCGTCCGAAGGGCTCTTCATCGCTACCATGGAACGAGGGAATCCCTTCGCCGTGACCGAACCAAAGATCGCAACGATGTTCTTTATCCCTTTCAGCCTCAAGCAAATGGTGGACTACATGTATGACACGAACAGTCACAGCATGAAGAACATCCAGAGCTACATCGCCGGGTACTTGAGGAGGCTGGCATCGAAGTATCCTTACATGAACGCCACAAACGGGATCGATCACTTTTTTGTCTCTTGCCACGACTGGGTAAGTTTGTTTCTTTGCTTTTCATCTTGTATACTTATGGTTTCTACTCTAGGCTCTTATGGCACTGGAAAAGCAGGACTGCCAGAGAAACATCGTCAAGGTTGTCTGCAATGCCGATTCATCTCGAGGCTTCAACACATCCAGAGACGTTTCGTTGCCGGAGACACGAGTTCGACAGGGAAAACACTCGCCGATCATCAGAGACATTTCGGGAATGGACAGGCCTTACTTGGCGTTCTTCGCGGGCCAAATGCACGGCAAGCTGCGGCCAGTTCTCCTCGCCCACTGGAAAGACAAGGATCCGGAGATGAAAATCTACGAGGTTCTTCCACCGTCTGTGGCGGAGCGAATCTCTTACAGCGAACACATGAGGCTGAGCAAGTACTGCATCTGCGCCGCCGGATTCGAAGTCAACAGCCCGAGGCTGGTGGAAGCGATCGTGAACGAGTGCGTGCCGGTGATCTTGGCGGACAACTTCGTGCTACCTTTCAGCGAAGTCATCAACTGGGACAGCATCTCGGTGACGGTGGCGGAGAAGGATGTGGCAAACTTGAAAGCCATCCTGGCGGGGATCCCTCTGCGGAGGTACAAGGAAATGCAGGCACGGCTCAAGCACGTCAAGCGCCACTTCGTGTGGAAGAACAGCCCCGAGAAGTATGACATCTTCAACATGATCGTCCATTCGCTGTGGACGCAGCAACTCAACAACGTTTAGAAGATCTTCGATCCAATGCGTGAGTTGACAAGGCAAGTTCTTGAAATCTCTTTAATCTCTCTCATTCTCTCCTTTTCTTACAAAACTCTAGGATTGGGATAAAAAATTTGTACTGTGACTACTTACAAGTGGAGTTTATAAGCTACACGAGTATGAAACGTGTAATTCTTCTTAAAGGTCAGTCCAGAAAGAGAAGATTAGGGTTTATAGCGATGGTCTTCTTCGATCGTGATGCGCACGTCCAGTTCTTTGCAGGATTTCTCGTCCGCGGCCTGTCGGCGGACTACCTTGGGCAGGAATGCAACACGCTCTCGTTAGCCTACTTCGCGATCTCGGCTCTCGACATCCTCAATGCCCTGAATCAGGTATTTGTCTCGGATCGCGAGCGCGAGCGCTTAGCATTGCTCTTTCCCTGCCGTAATATCAGATTCCGACTGGCGAGATCGTGGATTGGGTGTATAGTTTGCAAGTTTTGCCGCTCAAGGAGCTCGACGAGTACGCGGAGAAAGGTCTGGAACAGTAGTTGTGAGCGCTGGAATTTTGATCGCCGTGTGGATCCAGATTTGAGGTTTGGATTTCTTGGATCACGCTCGACTTATGTGTCTCGTGATGTGCGTTTGCTCTTCCTCTTTTTGATTTCTCTTTCCTTACCTTGATTTTCTATTCTTTCATTCAGGGCGTGGAGTCCTCATACGATGGTGGTCACCTGGCCATGACTTACTCGGCTTTGGCGATTTTGAAGATACTTGGAGACGACTACTCTCGAGTCTCTAGAAATGCCATTGTTCGTTCCATGCAATCGCTACAGCAACCGGATGGATGGTAGTACCGAATTCTCTTGAAGAACTAATTGTTTCTTCCTTTTTCTTGGCAGCTTCACTCCTGTTCATCTGGGTGCTGAAAGGGATTCGCGTTTCCTCTTCTGCGCAGGTGAGCAAAGCAATGTTATGCTTGTGAGTATAAGCTTTGCACTGATGTCGTTCCTTTCTAGCTGCCATTTGCACTTTCCTTCAAGATTGGAGTGGCATGGACGTACCGCTGGCCTGTGACTACATAGCCAAATGTCAGGTTGTTTTGCGATGGATGCTGACGACTTAGCTAACTTATTTTTTTGTTTTCAGTCATATGATGGTGGTTTTGGATTGTGCCCGGGTTTAGAGGCTCATGGTGAGGATTTCTTGAACATTTACGCGTGATATTTTCTTTTTCTTTCTGTGGCTGAAGGAGGTGCTACCTACTGTGCGGTTGCAGCTCTCAAGCTTATTGGACAGTCTGCTGAAAAGGGAATAACAGGCATAGACTTCCCGCTTCTGACCAGTTGGTTATTACAGGTAAAGTAGCCACGGCTTGATTGTTGAGTAGATTTTCTGAATCCTTTCCATCTTCAACTAGCGACAAGCAGTTACCGGAGGCTTTCAAGGAAGAATCAACAAAGCACCAGACACATGCTACGCTTTCTGGTAGGAATTTCCGCCACTTCGAAGCACGTTTTGATGACTTTTTCTTACAGGGTCGGGGCTAGCCTTGTTTTTCTAGGAGCCTACAAACTTTGTGACCGAGAAGCTCTACGATTGTCTTTGCTTAGTTGCCAAAACAAGGTGAAGAACGAATAGCTTGCTTTTTTCTCAGTCTGACACTTACTTCTGGCAGAAAGGTGGATTTAGCAAGTATCCCGATGACGATGTGGATATGCTACATTCCTACTACGGTGTCTGTGGCTTCAGCCTTCTCAACGAGCCTGGGCTTGAGAGTCTATGCTGTGAGCTAGGCATTTCCGCTCGTGCTGCCGGTGATTTCGACATGGGTTCTGACACGGTGAAGTTTTCATATCTCGAAGAAGAAACTCCCGACTAACGCCATTCAAACTATGGTAAGTTTGAAGTAATATGCTTTCCCCTGGTGACTGATCCTGAAAATTGTGTGTGTGACGCAGAGGTGGTCAATATGCTTGGAACCAGTTGATCGCAAAACGCGGCTGGAAAATTATGCTGGCTGTTTGGTCTCGGGTTTGTCTCATCTTGTCCTTCCTCTGTTCTTGCGGCTTGTTCTACCGAATTCTTCTCCCGCATACTCTTAACAGCTTGTGACAGTCGATATTTGGCTACCTCCATGTCCACAATTGGTTTCGGGTAATTGGTTCCTAGCTCGACACCAGCTGCTTGCAATCTACTTACAGGTGCACTATATGGATGGTGAATCCACTGGTTTGGGAGCCTGCTGAGTTCTGGAAGCCATCTCCGAACGTACTCCCCTTTGGGGTCAAGCTTACATCCTTCCTCCTGCAGCCGCAGAGATATAAATTTCAGCGCTACACTTCCGTGCTACTTACGTGAGGATCGAGTACACGGTCTAGTTCGTGGCCATCGGTCAAGCAACCGGAAACGTACTTCCAGCCGAGTATATCGCTCTCTAAATCGGCATCGAGCAAAGTGTCCCAGAAGTATTTTATCCCCCAGGTCCAAGGGAGCTGCAAAAACTTTATCAGGAAGCTGGATGTTACCACTCGAAGTTTGCAGTGCAGCCATCCTGTCGACCATAGCTCGCGCATAGCTGCATCCACCAACGGGTAACCAGTTTTTCCGAGCTTCCAAGCCTTGAAATGGATCTCATCGTTTCTCCAGGGGAAGTTTTTCAGCAGGGATTGCTCCTGAGTGAACGGGAAATGGAAGCTGATATATCTGGAGTACTCCCTCAGGCCTATAGCTCGAAGAAAGAGATGTGCGTTCCGACGGGGACAGAACAGCTGCTCTTCGTCTCTCTGTTTGGACCGTATGCAATTGTAGAGTTTCCGGATGCTGAGCTCTCCAAAGTGCAAGTATGGAGAAAGGTGTGAGGTGGAGTTGTCTGCCGTCTCTCTACTGGTGGTATAATCGTTAAGAGGGCCGACTAGGAAGGCTTGAAGAGCATCGTTTGCGTGTTTACACCCAGGGGACCATGTCCGCGCCAGCAACTCGTTACTACTTTTCTCGGACTCATCTTCAAGGCATAGCTCCTCTATACTACATGGAGTGGGGAGATTTCCTGCAAAACTTATGAGATCCAGGTATTCTGCTTTTTTCTTTTTTGTTGTGCTTACCCCGGTAAGGAAATAATCGTGCTTGTGATGAATCAGGCATGTCTGGCTCAAAACGCGTTCGCAAGAAGCGGTTCCAAAATCCTGCGAAAGTAGTAAATGCGTGGCCCTGTTCGTCGTATATCTCCCACGGTTCGTGCAAGGTGTCGCAGTTGAAGTTGTGTACAAAAATTCCATACTCCAGGAGTCTCTGCTTTACACGACGATCACGGGCCACAGTGATGGGATCTGCTTGCAATGCATCGAGTAAGTTCTACCACGCCGTAAGTTTTCCTAACTCTCTTACCGTACAGATGGTTGCAGAAGATCTGAGTTGATCCTGTAGCTCGAGCTATGTTTACCAGCACAGAGAGCGTGTCGTTCCCCTTTTGGAGGAGGAGCGAACAGCCGTAGCTTGCAAGCGATGCATCGAGGTGAATGAGGCTCTGCTTGAGCCACCATCTTGAGTGTCGGCCCGGTTGGAATTCACCCTCTTCTGCTGGACACCAGATGAAGATTGGAAGGACGACTCCCGGCGCGTTCGCCGCGGCGAGCAGCGCGGGATTATCTTCTACACGAAGGTCTCTTCGGAACCATACCAGGTTACATGCCTTAGAGTTTTCCATTCAGTCACTGAGTCTTCAATGCAGGACAAGCTCGAGCTTTCAATGGAAACATTTTGGAGCCGGGCGCCACACTAAACAGCGTAAGCATATACTTTCCATTCAAGTGCTTGCTTGTTGTCAATTGCAAGCTGGTCCTGGAGCTTAGTACCTTCGTGGCTTCTTTCTCAACAGCTATGTGCTTGATGGCCCTGCTCAACATTCTTATGTGGTGTCTCTTAGTTGCTGGCTTTGAATTGAGGAGAATGACACACGCTGTCTGGATTCCAGAAGTTAATGACAGGGTTTGGAGAGATCTTTCTGGTTGGCGTTGTCAATCTTTGCTGTATGTGGATAAGCTAAATCTCTGTCGCTGAAATCCAGGAATGTGAGCGCGTTGTCAGACTCAGCTTCCACCAACCAGTGTGGACAAGACGTTATGGTATCAGCTTATCCGAGTCCCATGTGAAATCTACCGCAGCTGATTCAATGCTGGGATCTTACAGCTAGCCATACTCCATGCTCTGGTACGACAGCTCTCAAAGGTCTTCGGAGTTATCTATCAAAACTCTTACTTGTTGGTGCAGGTCTCTTGTCAATTTTACAAGTAGCAGCCAAACAAGTGTACCGGGAGAAGATCCAGTCAATTTTTGGATTCGGCCGCAGCGACTCGTGTCTTGCTTGTTTCAGAGGTTTTGTCCAGTATTGACGGTGGCATATAGAGGACAAGGGCAAAAAATGTTAAGTTTTTGCTGACATGCATGGTTATCATGTAAGGCAACATTTCTTGAACATCTCGATAACTTTAGCTAACGAACTTTTGAGATAGCTATTTTGGGCAATCCTAGTTGCTCAAATGGATAAAGCTTTAACCATGTTTCAGCTGACATTGATCAATGTTGATCATTATAAGAAAAACTGAACTCTAAATCTCTTTCCTCGATATTCAAGCATAATTGACTATTATTATAGTACTAGATCGATAATTTCCAAGACTAAATGGTTCAATTGCTCTATGCATTTTCTTAAGTTTAGGAGAAAGTTTAAATAAATTGCTACACATTGCATGTAATAACGCTTAATTTTCTTATTACTTATTAATCCAATTGATCAAATAAAGTATATAACCATCAATGGCTTGGTAGAAGAAGCGGTCCAAGGACGTACCGGGCTGGATCTTACAATGGATCAGTTTTTGGCCATGGTTGGTGGTAGTCAATTTTCCTTATAAGCATGTTTGTAATTTATAAACACAAAATTAATCTTATTGCATATTAATTATTAGATGATAGAATAAAAAAGGATATATTAGAAAGGGTTTTTAAAATCTTATAAAATATAAATACAAAATTAATCTAACTGAATAACAACCATGAGATGGTAAAATATCCTAGAATATCAGTATATTCTAAGTATATTCACTACCAACCAAAAATTCTCTCCTAAGACTTTTTTTCTGCAGTTTTATTTATTATTATTTTATTTATAGTTATGAATAGAAAACTTAACTTATATATTTTATTATTTATGATAACTTTTTATTTTATTTTTAATAAGTTTAAAAAAGATGTAAATGTTTTTATATACAAGAAGGCCATACTAATATGGCACTTAGTTTCTTTAATAGGTCATTATTTATTTTAGCTGTCAGTCATGTATATATAACTAACATATATATATATATATATATATATATATATATATATATATATATATATATATATATACCATCCTTATTCTAGTAAATGAATTAATATTTAATAAATTAGAATTTATTATCATTAGTATATAGAAAGAAAATTGTGATGGCAATTTGGGGGAGGTATACCTGAAAAAAAAACACATGTGTATAAATTATTGAAAGACATATATGTGAATACAAATGTATAAGCATGCATTAGTGCCACCCAGATATGCATAGCAAAGTTTAGGTTAGTTCCACATATGCAATTTCTTACAAAATTTCAACTCTGTATTTACTTAAGATAGTTTCCTTGTTGAAGGTAATGGAAAGTGCTTTTCAAAGTTTTTGTAACTCAAGGTTTTGCACAATAAAACAAAACATAACAAAACAAATGTAACAAACCACTGGAATGCCAAAAACTTATGTGTGTGATTAGAAATGTGAAAATTCAATTCAACTAATGCTTTACTAAAATTATAGTATGATCCATTTGCTCATGGAAAAGCCACCATGTTCAATGCCTAGAAAAGACTCTGCAATCTCCTCCACACTACTCAAACAAATGAGAGGCACTTGCAAGACCAATCAAAACTACATTTGAAATATATCCCAGATCTGCAAGAAAACACAAAATGAGAGGCAAATGGAACAAATATAAAAGATGGTCACAATGAAGAAATCATAAATTTGAGCTCAATAACACAAGAATGAAACAAAAAAAAAATCCTCATTAGAATGTAATATCAGTCTTGAGTGGCAATTGAAGTGTTATGCTAATGCATATATGGATGACAAAAATATTATACATACAATCACAGTTCGATTGCTTATATAGCAATTTCAAAGTGATTGTCTGCATAATATTTTTGCATGTAACTCAAAGTTTGCATATGTGTAAATATAATAATGCATGCATGTGCAATCATATATTCATTAAACCAAAATTTGAAAAACCAATATCAATTTTTTATCATAGTTTTTGCTTACAATAAAAAGTATAGAGATACACTAAACTTTTTCATAATGACTATCAAGCCACATCTCATGTAATAATGCGAAATCCAATTGAAGAATATAAAATAATATTTATATATTTGATAAATATTATATTAGCATAGTGGGAATGAAATTTCAGAAATAGCATATTCTCAATTCGGAAAAAAATTAGTAACAAATATACATCCAGCTTTTTCCGCATCATCAACCTGTCAACGAGCTGTCTGTGGTTGTTGCCCTGCGTGTCCACCAGGAAGGACTCTTGTGGTAAGATCCTCCTTTTTTTTAAGTCAAACCAATGGGAGGAGATGCTTGGTGAGTGGAAATATGCCCATGCTTTTCCATGATCCCATGGAATCATTATACTGTATGTGCTTTTCTTTAACAAGAAAACTAGTGGGGCTGTGACGTCGTTCTTGAGGAATGAGGATTGCGTTTGGAATTCTTAATGTTTTTGATCGGTTACAGCTTGACCCTCTTGTAGCCCATTAAGGATGACAATGCGAAGGACGGCTATGGCCTTTCGGGTGTTCTAGAAACAGCAATCCTCTCTGGTGTCAGGGTTTGGGATCAGTGTCTCGAACTTTTCATGAACCTCTTTATTTTGGTGTTATGGGTAGAAGAAACCATTACAACTTGTGATTTATATCATGGTGGTGCTACTTTTTTAGCGCTGCAAAGTTTGACCAAGAGATCCATAGAAAAGTTTAATGTGGTAGCCCTGGATTCTGGCTGGCATGGTACTCCCACTTACTAGTTAACATTTTGGCATTCTATGTGTATTGATCATTGCATTGATTGAATCGAGCCCCACAAATACAGGTGATGTGTGTTGTCTATAATGTGATTCACCTTTTAAGTAACTCAAGTTTTCCTATGCTCTATTACAGATACGTCTTATAGTGACTCTCATCCAGGTGTTACAGCTTATATGTATATCCTCAATCATTCACCTCAAGAACATTTCATTATCAGTGTTATATCATAATGCTTCCTCACGCTTGACAACATTGGGCTCGGCTTGTTTTGTTCCGAATTAACCTTTTCTTTGTAGGGACACAGGACACCATATATTCGCACGAGGATCTATCAGCCAGGTCTGTTTTTGACTATTAAAATGAATAATGGCCAGCATTATCAGCCAAATTTTTACTAGAGGATCACATACTTTGGCATAGAAACGTACGGGGAGGAGACGCTTTGGATCGGAATCTCACTCGAGATAAAATCATGAAGAATTTCATTCGCTCTCTCTTCGCCCTCGCCCTGACAGCCAGGAATGAGTGTAAGAAAGATACCCCAATGAATTGTGTAGTAACAAGTGTACCACAAACTGGCGTGGCGGTGTATATGTCAAATCCAAAGTAGATTCGTTGCGAGAAATCCACACATCCTTTTTCTTTATAGAGCTACAGCATGCCCAACTGTTTAATTGGAACTGCTAGCACACACCTTCTTGACCTCTTCCCAAAGGCGGTAGCAGAGAGCCTTCCAAGTTCCGAGTATAAATATCAAGTGGCAGACTGTCCACAAATAAGTTTGTGAGGAGCAGAAGCTCACAAAGATCGTTGAGCTTCTACTCTTTTCTCACAAACAAAATGGAGTTGATGGCTGCTTTCAGACTAGCACTCGGCATCATAGGTTTGCCCTGCATAATCACCAGCTTCTAATGTCTGATTAAAATGCTGTTTTCTTTTTCCAGGAAACATTACAGAAATTTCCATTTGCCTGGCTCCAATGTAAGCAACATATAAACTCAAGTTTTTTTGTTTGTTGTTTTGGTGAAACGTTTCAAATTTTAGGCCAACGTTCTGGAGGATCTACAAGAACAAATCAGTAGAAAAATTCTCCTGGTTACCATATGCAACAGGTCTCTTGTATGCAGCATACTGGGGATGCTATGCATTGCCATTCATCACAGAGCACAACATGCTCCTCTTCACAGTCTCAGTTGCACAGGCGGTTCTGGAGCTCATTTACCTCATCATCTTCCTAGTTTACTCCTCACCAAAACAAAGGGTGCATATCTGAAAGAGTTTCATACCAGAAGGCACTTATATAATATTTCGGTTTCTATGCAGGCAAGTGTTGCAGGAGCAATTTTCGGTGTAGCAGCATCAGTTGCTGCAACAATTGCAGTAGCCAAGTCAGCAATGCACAAGCGACCAGAGAGGTGCATGTTTGCAGGGCTTCCAGCTGCCATTGTCACAGTTGCTATGTATGCATCTCCTCTCACTGTCATGGTAAGAAGATTTCTTTATTTCTTTCCTCACTGATCAAGAATTCTTTGTAACAGAGGCTGGTAATCAAGACCAAGAGTGTGGAGTACATGCCATTCTTGCTCTCCTTCTCAATCTTTGTCAATTCGGTTGCCTGGACAATCTATGGTGTTTTACAGCTTGACTACTTCATACTGGTAAACTTTCCTCTCCTCATTCTATGTGTTTTCTGTTTTTCCTGATAATATTTTTCTTCTTCTTCTCCATCCAGATTTCAGAAGGACTAGGTGCCATCCTTGGTACTAGTCAGCTTGTTCTATATGCTCTGTATAGACCAAGAAAGGACACCAGCAAAGAAGAGATTAAACTTCGGGAATTACGAGATGATGCCAAGAAAGCAGCACATATTACATTTCAGGAATTACAAGACGATGCCAAGAAAGTAGCACATATTACACTGGATGTTGACAAACTGCAAGGCCTGAACAAGAACACAGAAGAGGTCTCTCAATGAAAAACTTGAGGCTCCAAATTATATCTCCCAGCAAAAGAATATGGTTCCTTTTTTACTTTCTCACTTCTTTGCCTTGCCACAAAGCAAGACGTTTTGAGGAATTGGCTCGTTGATTCCATTGGGATCTTCCGGATTGACCACCCGCATGTAAAACTCTTGTCCAAGATACTGCCTTATAACATTTTGAGACCGCACATTCCACATGCCAACGTTGTCCAGCTCCAGCATAATGGCAGTCCACGACTTGGCATACACCTTCAAATCATAGATTAAAACATCTTAGCTTGCGAATTAATAGACTAACAGCTTACTTGAACTGTGGATCTGGCAACCGCATCCACAAGATTGTAAGTTAGCCTGCTTGAAGTTGTCCAGTCCCCTGGTCCCATACTGAGAAAACATAGTACAGCAATTAATACAAATACCGAAGTAACAAAAAGATAAAACGATGAAAAAAACTTACCCGACCACAAAGAAAGCATAGCCATCGATATGCCAGGACTGTACTGGATTCTCGTTGTTCTGGAATATGATCTCCATGAACGACCTGTACGTGCCAGATAGCACCGACGCACCATTATAGGGACTCCGCCCGTCGGGATAATCGGGGATCGAGTTGGGAGAAAAGACTCCTCCGATCTTATAGAAATCTGCCAGCTTCAATGGAGTTCCTGGATGCATGTAGGAGATGCCATTCACAGCAAAGCGCTGTTTTCCATTGATGGCCGGGGCCGAGTTTGCGAGCTTTACTGTTTTGGAGATGTTGATAAGTCCATAGTGGAAAGACCCCTGTGGATTAGGCCTCGCGGCGCCAGCGGTCAGATTCCACCTGCAAAATAAAAGTGAGGCATGGGAAATGCAGCTTCATTTTTTTATACCAGGATTACTTACTTGATGGTACGTGCTTGATTAAACGAGAAGTTTATATCACCCACAGCAGGTCCCGCTGGAAAGGGACCAGAGACACGCGAGAAAGAGTTTGTGTAGTGAAGAACTGCAACACCCGTGAGCTCTGGGAGACTGAACCTGGAAGTTGCCATAATATAAAAGTCTTTGGGACTCTGATCAGTGGTGATGAGAACCGAGTAGGACTGGCCAACGTGAACGTCAAGTGAGTCGTAGAGTGCTTGAGCCGTGTAGGATCCCTCCGTCTCCACCAGCTTCATTTTGTGGCCTTGAATTCTAAAGTTGAGCGAGGAAACGCTCCCCACGTTGGAGATTCTAAGCCTGTAAGTTTTGCCTGCACCGTTCTAGCAGTGTTAGTCTATCTGTTAGTTTATAAACGATAAAGCTTTGTGTACCTGGTTGTACTGTCAAGGTTGTTCCATAAGGACCACGTCCATTGATAAGCACGCCATCCCCCTTCCCAATCATCTCCCCTCGATCCAACGCAGCTCTTAATTGCTGGAAGAACGAAACATGTTTAACAAAAAGGAGAAACACAAAAAAAGCTACGAACTTACTGTGTGATTAAACTTGTACCAGTCGCCGATAAGAACTGTTAGCTCCGCAAAAGGAGGAGCAAATGGAACAGGAATCACTGCTCGGTTGTGGATGCGAATCCCTCCGTAGCCACCAGCCGCTCGTTGAAGAAGCAAGGATGGAAAGTAGGAAAACGTTCCAATCTGGTCCTTGGCTTGGAACTGGTAAGTCCAATTCTGTCCGGGCATTATTGGGCAGTTCGTTCCAAGCGTTCCATCTTGCCATGAATCTCGCCGCAGTTGCAATCCATTCCTAGAAGAAGAAAGCAAAAGAAATTCATCAACAAAGTGCCACAACAGGGCATTTGCTACAAAGATGCGTTTGAGATGTTCCTACCAGGTAAGAAGCAGAGGCTCGTCCAAACTGTTGCGCAGATTGATAACGACGTTGTTGTTCGTTGTGGTCTCAAGCTCGGGACCCGGAAACTGCCCGTTTATCGCGATTACCTGGACGATCCCCAAGAACATCACAAAAAATTAGACGATAATCTCATTGCCTGCAAAGATCTCGAAACACTTACCCGCTGGTTCACTCCCAGAGGCGATGTGTTGACGAAAGAAACATTCCAGTCGTGGAACTGGTACGGATCTCCCGCTCTGGCGACTAGTACCAAGGCGCATGCGACCAATGCAGCATTGAGGAGCAATGCCGGTCGCGCCATAGCTGGAAATCGCCCCCACAAGCCGCGATCGATCGAAATATCAGCAAAGAATCGAAGAATCGATGGATTTCGGCGCAAGAAGGACGAATCTAGCTAGCGCCGGGGTGGAGAGGCCATGGCCGCGAGCAAGAGGCGTCGTCGAGAGGGAGGAGGCTGGAGCAATGGAGAGAACCCTGAGAGCGACGGCGTTAACGAGAAATGAATATGCCACCGATTTGAGGCATGGATACCTTTTTCCTCGCGGTGGGCACGAGGAAAAAGCTCTGGATGCCCAGCCGTGATTAATCATTACTAATGGGGATTATCGGACTAAGAGGAAAGAGACCAGCCTCCATTCATGTGAATGGCGGGACAAAAAAGCTGACCTGGCGTGCTAGCTGTCCTAGTCAGCTTTAGTAGTCAACGGCCCCGATCTCCCCTGATCGCACGGCGCGCCGCAAATGCCAAAGCATATTCGTTTTCCCGCCGTTTGGAGGCCAGCACAGCTGGAAAAGGACCCCCGCCCCCGAAAAGAATGTTTCTTGGTTCTTTCCTTCACCGCGTCACGATAATGAGGTCGGCGATCATGCTTTTTAACTCGCAAAAACTAATCCTGGCTTCCAACTGTTAGAGAATCTACAAAACAATAAGCAAAAACATACCTCGCGTCGTAAGTTGCCGAGAGAACATCGTGTGATCTTGCAAGTTTGTCAGTTGAGTTGCTTGAGATCTTCCAAGCCAAAGTTAAGTCACTGCTCCGCAGAGACGAAGCTTGCTCCAGAGTCGGGGGACTCGGAGTCCGATATCTGGAAGGGCTGCTTTGATGTCTTTCGAGGCTTCTTTCCCTGCTTTGGCTTTGCCGGCTTGTCCTCCTCCTCCGCGAACTCGTCTAAGTTGATTGGCGAGCGCGTGGTTTTCCACTCCGAGTCTGGAGCATCCCTTTGCCGCTTCGGCATTGACGCCGCGGATACCTTGTTCCGAGTTTTGTCCGAACTCGAGTGCTCGCGTACCACTTGATCGACCACCTCGAGAATTCGAGCACCGTACTTATTGCTCTTAACCCTGTTTGCAAGAAAGGATTAGCTAAGAAGGAAGAAGTTTTAGGTGAAACGTACTTCCCAATGCCGTTGATTTCTAGCAGTTCATCTACGGTCTTCGGAAGCCTCTTACTAATCTGATGAAGCTCTCCATTTCTGACACACAAAACAAAGTCAGCTTTCCTACATACAATGTAAACTCACCCCATGATATGATACGGAAGAAGATTCCCTCCAATTTCATTCATTATTTCCGTTCGTAACTTTTGAAGAGCAGAATAAACTTCCATCGAAATTGCCTGCCAAGGAAACGTAAATCACATTGCCCCAGACAGAAGTTTATAGAACTCACGGGTGAGACCGAACTCGAAGACGAAAGTCCATCTTCTGGATCAGATAGCTTTGTCGCCAGAGGTGCTTTTTTAGTCGACACGGGAGTGCGTTCGGGTTTGTCAGCTTTTTTCACAGCAGGAAACCTGTTTCCGCGGTCACTGTATCAGCCCCTAATCGATAAGAACAAGAAAAGAATACTTCATCACGATTTTGCACACTCCATCAAATAGTTCCCGTGCTTTGTAGTCGTTAACCTGTCAACGTTTTCCTAAGTTTTGAAATTGTGCTGAACGTACGTACCTTTAAGATTGAGGAAATAGAGCCAAATGTATCGCTTTTGTTGATGTTCTCCTTCAATACCTCATCAAACACCAGTCGATGCAATATCCTTTCTACGACACTTTTGTTTAAACTCTTTCCTGCCCCGTGGAGCTCTTGCAGATGATGATTAGCGTTTTTAACCTGCAGTTAATATGATAGTAAGCGTGAATAAGCACGCATACATACCTGCTGGCTCATGGAACCTCGAAAAACATCTATAACATGCGACATGGTGAAGCTTTGGCCAAGACCATTGATGAGCTGCACCTGCATTTACAGTTTAAGTAATACCTCTGCCGAGTTTGTTCAATTGATAGCTTACAAGCTGCTGGCAAACTGGAGTCATATCTTCTTCGACAAAACTTACAGCTTTGGAGCAGTTATCGCAAGTGCTTTTGCAAGATGCGCTGTCAAATTTTTCACCAAAATGACCAAGTTGAAGAGATCTCCGACAATCCACCTCGTTTTCGCAGTAAGCACCCTGTGGTAGTCCTAAATTGAATGTACATCATCTCAAATCGAAGCTTACCATCCTTTGAAGATTGTCAAAGTTTGTTTTCAGTTGATTCGCAGTGTCAGAATTGTTCCAGCTACGTCCAGTAGAAGTCTGATCGACAGCTCCTTGAGAAAGTAAATGCTTTACCCGAACCTGGCATTACAACTTCTGTGAGAAAATCATTCCCTCTGTTGTCCTAATGCTTACATAGTCACTATAGCTGTAGTAAAGAATACAAGAAGCTGGAAGATTGTCTCGTCCAGCACGACCGGATTCCTGGTTGAAAAACCGTTAAAATGCATCGAAGTAAATTAAAAAAAAGGTACCTGGTGATAGCCTTCAATTGATTTTGGAATAGAATGATGTATGACGAATCTTACATCTGGCTTGTTGATACCTGTCAAAATTCCTGTGAAGCTCACGCAGTTTAGTATTATGCGGGCTTACCCATGCCGAATGCCACAGTGGCACAGATTATATTGATTTCGTCCTTACTCCACATACGTTGCACCCTGTTCCTTTCTTGTGGATCCATGCTAGCATGGTAGAAACCAATTTTGTGACCGGTTTTCTAGAAGGATACTATCAGTACAATTTGCAAGAGTACGAAACATACTTACCCGAAGCTGTTCGCAAACTCTCTCGCAATCCATCTTTGAAAAGCAATAAATTATACCAGATTCATGAGGATAGTTTTCTTTGATGAAAGCGTCAATCTCTTCGTAGACTTTCTTTGTTTTTGGTACGACTGAGTACCTGCAGCAAGGAATTAGCCAACACATCACAGAAACATTCACAGCAAGAAACCTTAAGTTCGGTCTGTTGAAGGTTTGCCGGAAAATTATGCATTTGCAGAGACCAAGAGCTTGAACTACGTCTTCTTTGACTCTCATTGTAGCAGTAGCTGTAAGTGCCATCAGTGGTACGTCCGGGAATTTTTGCTTCAAAATGCCTAAATTCTTGCCGCATTGAAGAAAACATCATGAGCTAGATGTAACACAAAATATTTCCTACCTGGTAATCTGGACGAAAGTCATGACCCCACTGGCTGACACAATGTGCCTCGTCGATGACAATACGTGCCAAGAGTCTTCTCCTGTGCAAGTTCTCCAAGTTCCTCAGTAGATTATCGCTTCTGTATGATTGGGTCAGAAAAGCACGTATACATTATGTAGTTGTAACCTTGCAATTTTCTCAGGCGTCACATATAGCAGACGGTATTCGCAATGGTCAAAATTAAGCTGCTGCAAGATTTGCCTTTGCTCTTCGTATTCCAGGTTTGAGCTTAGGTGTTCGGCTCGAATGCTGGCCTACAAAATGATAGAATATTTATTCCCTTTTTTTCGTTGCAGTATACCTGTGAGAGATGCATTATTTGGTCCATGATAAGAGAGACAAGAGGACAGACTACCAGAGTCACACCCGGGCAGCAAATAGCTGGAAGCTACAGAAAAAACCATTTAGTAGCATTTTTATATGGAAAAAAGCATACCTGATACGTAAGGCTCTTTCCTCCGCCAGTCGGCATGAGCACAAAGACGTCATGACCGCTCATGGTTGCATTGATTATTTCATGCTGATTTGGCCTGAAGGACTTGTTACCAAAATATCTTCTGTTGTTCGCCTAAACTTTAAAAAGCCTATGTAAAGAACAATAAACAAAAATGAAATATCTGCTGACCTTCAAATCCATGCTCCAAGGAAAATCACTTCGAGACCACTGTCTGTCGTTAGCACCTTCGACATAATTCACCTCGGAAAAATTCTGTCGAACGTAATCACGGGATTGCGGCGTGGTCAACGATAAACGTCCATCAAAAGCATATGGTTGCACAGACTGGGGCGTAGACCATTGCCTGTGAATATGATTTTCTTCGCTAGGAGGATATGGTTGACAGAACTGAGCCGATGGTGGACTGGACCACTGCCTCTGGATATGATGGGTTTCAGAAAAGTTTTCCCGTCTATAATCTCGAGGGCCGGTATTCGATGGTGGCGTGTCCAAACAAATCGTCGACGAAGCAGTGGCAGGATACCCTGAAGGTGGCGTGTCCAAAAGTATGGGACCTGTATGCGGAATCGCAAACTGCGCACCAGCTCCTGCATGGGTGCCACCAAAAACGGCAGGAGCTGATTGCGTTGTTTGGAATCCTTCAGGCGTGGCACTAAGTTGGCCGCTCTTCACATAATGTTCTGAGACAATCTGATCAAGATCAATATCCTGCATTCCAGGGTAAGACGTGAAAGAAACTTCACGCTGCTCGTTTACCTCGAGAAAGTCATCGTCCACAAAAGAGTCACATGTAGTAGCACTATGTTTAGAGACAGCCCCCGACTTCCCGTGAGTTTGTTCAACAACTATCGGACCGCGCTGAGATACCGTCTGGTTCTGTGAAGGCAATGCGGCCGAAGTCAAGGGCTTTCGACAAATATTACTCGAAGAATCGATAACCGGCGCACTAATCCCAGGCCTGACGTAGTCAATGTGTGTCGCAGCTAAGCTTTTCCACACCTTTTTCCAAGTCACGACCAATTTAGAACCATTGAGTCATGCGAAGAATCCATGTACGCACCTTCGAAGCCGCTTGAGAATGATTCGCATCGACGGGTTGAATCACGCATGCCATAGAGATCCTAGAAACGTTTTTTTTTTCTCAGAGACGACAAAGACGAAAACAGCACAGGACTCACCGAGATAAATGCGGCCGCTGCCCAGGCAACGAGTAAAAGAAGCCACGATTCTTCGACGTGGATAAGCTCTCAAGCTTCTGCAAAACTTGATGTAAATTTGTTTCTACCGCTCCATCATTTGATCCGCATTTCCTGCCATTCCAGTCAGCAATTCCTCGGGATTTCTTCGGCATTTACCTCCTATTCATGAGTTCGTAGCATGTTGAAGCTAAAGCCGAGGAAAATCACTGCCCTGAAAACCCTAGCTGATCTCAGCCCAAATCTTACTCCATAGAAGCTGCACGGCCGCTCGAAATCAAGGGGTGAGCAGCTACATTCGATCCGCACAGTCGCTCAGCCCAGCGCCTTCCTCCCGACGAGCAATGCAGCTGAAACCCAGGGCTTCCCAGAAATGGAGGGAAAAAAGTGCGAAGAGCCCTAAATTTCAAAAGCCAGTAGTGGCGTACAGAAGTGCAGACAAAGATATACCGGTAAATTCTTAGTAAATTCTCCACCGTCCAAAGACCATGAGCACTACAGATTATATAAAGGAATAGATTCGACGATCACGTTTAGGAGCGAGAGAGGGAGTTTATCTTGCTCGCAGGATTTCTTTCTTTATTTTTGGGTAAAGTGAGGGACTCCGCGCAAGAATAAATAAGTGGTGTTAAAGCCAAATGTTCTCGCGAAATTGAAAGAGCTAACGCTGCTCAGGAGGCTCGAAAATCATAGCAATGGATCAAATATTACACGCGAAATTCATCATTGGAATCATAGGTGAAGTTCTTGATCCAGAAATCCAGCCAGAGCTCTCTCTCTCTCTCTCTCCTCTGTCTCTCTCTCTGTTGCTCAAATTCTTTTGTGCAATCAACTCATGTTTGATCGTCACTGGTGCGTGTCATTCTTCCAAAGTGATTGAATCTTTCCTCGATCATTCTTCTCCGCGATTTCATCAGCAATCTCTTTGCTTGTAGTCGCAAAAAAGACGAGAAATCTCTCGCGGATTTCTTAACTAACGGAAGCTAACGCCTTCAAGTTGCCTTGTGGTGCCAGGAAATATTGCTACCATATCAACCAGCCTCGCTCCAATGTAAAAAACTCTAAAGAACTCTCCCTTTTTTCAAATCTCTGACCGATTCAAATATGTTTAGCCCAACTTTCTGGCGGATTTGCAAGCGAAGGTCCACGGACGATTTCTCGTTTCTTCCATACTTAATGTCATTTACATGCAATCTTTTGTGGGGATGGTACGCTCTCCCCTTCATCACCTCCAACAATTTCGAGCTTCTAACCATTTGCATCGCACAAGTCTCACTCCAAACAATCTATATCCTCCTCTACTTTACATTCACGGACCGCTACCAAAAGGCAAGCCCTCTGGAAAGAGTTTTTCAATCTCAAACTTTTGGCAACATTGTTTTCCAGATCAAGCTCTTTTTCTCGATCCTCTTCGTGGGCTTTATCTTCGCGGTTGATTCAGTGGCGTGCCTGAAAATACTTGGCAAGTCTAGAGGGCAATTCTTTGCAGGAACAAGCGCCACGATCGCAGCGCTTCTTTGTTTTGCGTCACCACTTTCGATAATGGTATGTGCGTGTTAGTATTCCCTCCTCCACTCTCTAATATTCTTTGGACTATATACATTCTTTAACGCTTCGGTTTCTTTTCCCAGGGACTGGTCATCAAAACCAAGAGTGTAGAGTATATGCCACTTCTGGTCTCCCTTGCGCTCTTATTCAATTGCGTCACTTGGACGGTTTATGCCCTTTTGGGGAAAGACGTGTTTCTCACGGTAATCCACACTTGTTTGATGTTTCTCTACTGAGTTTTGGTTGCCAGATTGCCGAAGCCATGGGAACTGCATTGGCTGTCGGACAGCTGATTTTGTATGCTTGCTACTGCCGTGTCAAAAAGCCACCGGTCCATGTGGAAGAGTCACTCTTTGAGTCGTCTAAGGACCACTCCAAAGTGGAGATTGCTGTCATAGTTGCACAGCCATCCGAGGATTAGGAAGAGATTAGAACCATTCAATTGATCCGGCTCCTAAACCAAGCTCACAACGCTTGAACAACCTGGAAGACAAATAAAAAACTCTCAAGGTGTTTATGGAATAAAGGATTTAAGCATTTTTGTTGCTAAACTTGAACGGAGAAAAAGTTAGGGTAATCTAAACAATTTACATGACACAGTTATCCACGTGGACAAGAGCGGTTTGTGACGAGTTTTAAGGTTCTTGGCATCCACGAATCTTGGAAGTTTCAATAAACCACACTTTCACTTGTGCTGTTTGCTCATAGCTTGTTCGCAGCCATGAGGGAGATTCTTCACATCCAAGGTGGTCAGTGCGGCAACCAGATTGGAGCTAAGTTCTGGGAGGTGGTGTGCGACGAGCACGGCATCGATCCCACCGGGACGTACCACGGCGACTCGGATTTGCAGCTGGAGCGCATCAATGTCTACTTCAACGAGGCCAGTGGTGGCCGCTACGTTCCTCGCGCGGTGCTCATGGACCTGGAGCCCGGCACCATGGACAGTGTCCGCTCCGGGCCTTACGGCCAAGTCTTTCGGCCCGACAACTTCGTCTTCGGCCAGACCGGCGCTGGGAACAACTGGGCCAAGGGACACTACACCGAGGGAGCGGAGCTCATCGACTCCGTCCTGGACGTGGTTCGCAAGGAGGCCGAGAGCTGCGACTGTCTCCAAGGTGCGTATTACTCTTGATCTTTCCCCGAGCAGCACTTGACTCTCCTTGGACAGGGTTTCAAGTGTGTCACTCCATGGGAGGAGGGACCGGCTCTGGGATGGGAACTCTCCTCATCTCCAAGATCCGCGAGGAGTACCCGGACAGGATGATGCTCACCTTCTCCGTGTTCCCGTCGCCCAAGGTCTCGGACACCGTCGTGGAGCCCTACAACGCGACGTTGTCCGTCCACCAGCTGGTGGAGAACTCGGACGAGTGCATGGTTCTGGACAACGAGGCGCTCTACGACATTTGCTTCCGGACCCTCAAGCTCACCACTCCCACCTGTGAGTAGTCTAGCAAGTTCTTGAGATCATGAAATCTTCTCTTTTTCTCGCAGTTGGCGACTTGAACCACTTGATCTCGGCCACCATGAGCGGGATAACTTGCTGCCTCCGCTTCCCGGGCCAGCTCAACTCGGACCTCCGCAAGCTCGCCGTCAACCTCATCCCCTTCCCTCGCCTCCACTTCTTCATGGTGGGATTTGCGCCGCTCACGTCGAGGGGGTCGCAGCAGTACCGCGCGCTGAGCGTCCCGGAGCTGACCCAGCAGATGTGGGACGCCAAGAACATGATGTGCGCGGCGGACCCCCGGCATGGCCGCTACCTCACCGCCTCGGCGATGTTCCGGGGTCGCATGAGCACCAAGGAGGTGGACGAGCAGATGCTCAACGTCCAGAACAAGAACTCGTCCTACTTCGTCGAGTGGATCCCAAACAACGTTAAGTCGAGCGTGTGCGACATCCCGCCCAAGGGGTTGAAGATGTCTGCGACGTTCATCGGGAACTCGACGTCGATCCAGGAGATGTTCAAGCGAGTGAGCGAGCAGTTCACGGCCATGTTCCGGCGCAAGGCGTTTCTTCACTGGTATACTGGTGAGGGGATGGACGAGATGGAGTTTACCGAGGCGGAGAGCAACATGAACGATCTGGTGTCCGAGTACCAGCAGTACCAGGACGCCACCGCCGATGAGGAGGGCGAGTTTGAGGAGGAAGAGTGATAGAAAACAAGTTTTTCCTATATAATGTATTTTACCTTTAACCTCTGGCATTTCTAATAGTTAGTCCATTTTCGCTGCTTGATCTGGGCGCACCAATCTTTGCCGCCGCGGTTCGCGGCTCCTGGTAGGATTGAAGAGCTCCGATGTCACAAATGCAGAATGCCCCTGAAATCCACCTCCGCCTCAAGGTGTGGAGCTTCATTGTGGCGTGGGAGGCAAGTAGCGTTTGACAATTAGATTCGTGCATTAGATCGCAAGCGATCACTCTTAAAGTTATTTCCTCCCAAGTAATATCTTTTTTTCTTTTCTTCCACGTCTCTCTTTCCTTTTTTTTTGTGTGTAAAGAGGAGGGAATCGTCGTCCACACAAGGCGATGAACTTGCTTCTACGAAAGATTGGTTACTGCGAGTAAGAAAAGAAAAACTCATACCTGGTACTGGAATGTATTCCAAGTCAACAAGCAGTGGTACGTGACGATGTAAGAATGTATATGCACGCGGCTACTAACAGTACGTTCTCTCCGTAGGGATTTTTCAAGCAATCGTTCAACGCTCTGGATTTTTAACAGAGAATTTGAGGCCTGGTTCTTCCATCGTCAAGATACTAAATCTCTTGATTTTAAAGTTGGGCTTTTGAAACCAGCGCATATCTCAACAATCCCTTGGAGAAAAGGAAACGAGACAAGTACAATGTTGACAAGACCATACAGAAAAAGAGCTCCGATCGGTGCTTTCAGCTGGTTTTACTTGGATGAATCGGACCAACGAGCTCGTACATAAGTGGTGACAACTTGCTTCGCATTTCACGGAAGATTGTTGGTTTGACAAACAGCTAGAAGAAGAAGGTACTGAGGCTACCTTTGCTCGTTTCTATTTCTTTCCCTTTCCGTTCCTTAGAGCCAGGAAACTTGACTGATCAAACCATTTAAAACCAGGTGGGAGGAGGAGGCTTGTTGGTGATTCTAGCTCACCTTTCAACCATAGCACCTGTGATGGACGAAACGAGCAGTGCATTGGGTATGTAGTGGTTCCAAGTTTTTCTTATTTGCTTGTTTCTGTTGATGGAAGTTTATCAAGCCTCTCATGCGATGACTTGGTCGAAACCCGGATTACTTAGCGAGCACTCAGAAACGGCTCCAGAAAGCAATAGAGCTAGGTCGAGTGAATTACAAGCAAACTTTCGTTGATTTCTCCCAACTTAAAGTAGCTCTCACAGATGCAAACGGAAGGAACATGTGGTTTTAGCTCCTCAACGGGCACGAAAGACGGTCCTGGAGCTTTTGATTTTAAACAAGGGTATACCCAGGTAATACGTTAAAAAAAGTTCTCAGTCTTTGACACTTGAGACAAGGGAAATGCGTTTTGGTGAATTAGAGCAGCCCTGAAAATGCCAAACATCAATCACATGAAATGTTGGTAAGCATGGGAGCCAAGTGTGAGTAGTATTAACATTTTTTCTAGTACAAATTAAATCTTTAAATGGTGAAAACATCCTTTATCAGTATTTATACTAAGCTGAATTTGTATGTATTATTAGTGTTATAATAAAAATTCATTCCCTGATTCTTGATAGTTTAGATCATCAGTCTCAAAAATGAAACTTTAGAATTACAATAGTGTTAGAACCACTTGTGTTATAATTATATAGAATAACTCGAATACTGTCATTCTTAAAAATGTAAGATTCTACACTTTACTCATAATTTAAACTTTCAAAGAAACTAAGACATTATATGTAAAATAACTCTTATTGTGATCTTAGAACAAAGTATATTACCTACAATCAATACCATTTAACAATATTTTCATTAATTTTGGTGAATCCACAATCTCAAATAAGATTCTATTTTAGAATATTCTTAAGAATAACATTAAATTTAATAATAAGTTACATTTTTTTGTTTTTAATTATTATCTGCATAACCATCTCAAAAAACAATTTTCTTATATTTTTTAGTAATGAAAACTATAACTATGAGTAGTGTTTTTATAAATGTTTCTAAGTCTTTATAAAATCTTTACTTTTTTATATGGTATTTTTGTGTAAATATGCTTTATATTTTGAAAAATAGATGGATTTGCAGATATATATATATATGATGTGCCATTTATCACATTTTTTTCATATATACTCTTTTGAAAGCTATATTTTTACATAAAAAATCTTTTGCATCTTTATCCACAATTAACATTCATATTATGTAATTTTGAAGTTCTTCAAGGATTTATCTTCTTTAGAAAGTTCAGATGGTGATGAATATAAAGAATTGTGAGTGCTTGGAATATAGAAAAGGGAATACAGAAATGTGCATATTAATTAGCCCAAAAACCCTAGCTTATATACAGGAGCGAGTGGTCCAGATTGAAACTAATCTGACGGCTACTAAAATGCCACTATGCTAATATTAGTATACGGCATCGTAGCCGTACACTTGGCCCCTCACATCATCCCCTCCTCTTAGAATAATGGAAGACCATCAGGGTTCTCTTGTAGACGGGCCGGGATCTTGAGGAACATCAGGAGGAGGCATTGGTGGATCTGTACATGGTATTAACTGCTCCTGATCCATTTGTATGAAGTGTTTCAACCGCTGCACATGCACAATCTCTGGAAGATCGGCTTGCTGGACATCATGCCGAACCTCATAAACTTGTGGTCCAACTTGCCGCAACACCCGATACGGTCCTTTCCATTGTGCAAGGAGCCCCTTAGATAAACCACGTACCGTAAGATGGGGAAAACGGACTAACACCAAATCATCCACTTTGTACTCCATAGGTGGACAATGATGGGAGTTGTAGCACTGTTGTTGTCCCACTTGTACGTGGCCTAAGTGTTCGGCAAACTTCGCTCGGACAAGTGGAAGAATGCTTGTCAAATATTGATCCCATGACCTAGCATCTGCAGCTCGTGGCAATCGCGAAGGTAAACCCAGCTCCGTTGGTAATATTGGATCATGACCATATAGGAGTTTATATGGTGAAGCACCAATAGAGCTCTGCACCCCAGTGACATATGCATACCGAAGAGACGGCAAATAACCATCCCAATCCGAATGCTGAAAGTTCACATACTTCGCAATCATCCCCTTGAACGTCCGAACGAGCTGTTCCACTAGACTGTCTGATTGTGGATGATAAGCACTTGTGAAAGTGTGGCAAATCCCCAACCGAGACGTCAAAACATGAAATGCCTCAACCATAAATGTGGGACCATTATCCGAAAGAATCCACTCTGGATAAGAATGCTGGAACACCACTCAATTGAGGAGGAAGTATCCAACAGCAGTTGTAGAGGCGCTAGCAAGAGCACCAACTTTCACCCAATGAGTCAAATAGTTAGAAGCAATGATAACATACTCATTGCCAGCAGTTGACCGTGGAAAAGGTCCTATAAGATCAAACGCCACCAACTCAAACGGACGGGAAACCGCAATTAACTCCAACCGTCCTTCAGCAGCCCAAGGGAGAGTATTACGAGCTTGGCATCAGACGCAGCTATACACATATTGGATAATATCACGTCGCATCTCCGGCCAATAGAAAGACTTGCGTAGCTTCTCGATTACACGATGATGTCCCATATGCCCACCTAGAACAGGAGAATCATGGTAGGCATGGAGAAACCACGGAATAAAGATAGAAGGCACCACCAGCCGTAAATGATCATCAGGATCTGTCCGCACAAAATAAAAAAGGCCATATTCAAAATGATATTGAGAATGTAAATGCCGGAAAGACAAGTCATCAACAAATGATGTAGGATTCTCAAACCCATCTCGAAGCCTTTGAATCTATGGCTTAATATTTTGAGCTTCGCAAACCTCATCAAGCGAAGGTAGATCTTGCTTTGCACCTTGTGGACACTAAATGTCAAGTACAGCAACCGCCGATGGCATAGAATCCTCGTCTAGAAAATCCACAGATGCTAGAATGACAGGCTCATTAGGAACATGAGAAGAGAGTGAAGAAGGAAGAGGAGCTCGAGAAAAGGCATTAGCATCAGCCATAGAACTCCCTGGGCGGTGAACAACATCAAAATCATATATCTGAAGCTTCAAAGCCCACCGAGCAGTACGACCAACCAGGTTCTTCTGCTTTAATAACGAAGTAACAGCAGCATGGTCACCTTCAAATAACGTTCGAGAACCATGTAGATATGCATGAAGTTTCTCGAAACCCCAGAGTGCTGCTAAATACTCCTTCTTTGTTGTGGAGTAGTTCATCTCCGCTGGTTGTAATGTACAGCTTATATATGCAATGGGATGGCGCTGACCAGACACACTCGAGCTCTCTTGCATTAACACACCTCCAAGACCAATGTCTGAAGCATCCACGCGCAAAATAAAAGGTTGAGTGTAGTCAGGATATGCCAAAACCGGAGGAGTTGTCAATAACTCTTTGAGATCCTCGAACGCCCGCTCACAATCCGGAGACCAAATGAAAGATGATGTTGATGACTTCAGCAATGCTTGCAATGGTGTAGTACGATCAGAAAGATGATCCACAAAACGCCCGAGATACTGCACCTTGCCCAAGAAGCACTGCACATCATTCACACACTTCGGAGTAGGGAACTTTAGAACAGCCACAAGTTTGTCAGGATCAACTTGCAAACCTTCATGAGAAATACGGTACCCAAGATAAGTTGTGTCTTTGGATCCAAACACGCATTTCGACCGCTTCAGCTTTAAACCAACGTCGCATAGCCGATCCAACACTTTACAAACATCACGAACGTGCTCCTCCCACGTCCCCTCCGAATGGATCAAGACATCATCAATGAAGTCAACAGTCACCTCTAGCATATCACAAAGAACCTCGTCCATCATCCGTTGAAAAGTTGTTGGAGCATTGTTCAAACCAAATGGAACTCATACAAACTAAATAATGTACGAAAAGTAGTCTTAGGAATATTTTCTTCGGCTATCGGTACTTGCTAGTACCCAGAAGCAAGATCTAGCTTGGTGAACCAACGACTTCTCCCCAAACGATCCAAGAGATCAGTAGTGTGAGGACGAGGGTACACATCCGAGATTGTTACGTCATTTAATGAACGATAGTCGATGTAGAAACAAATACTCCTATCAGGCTTTGTCACAAGATGAGGTTCACATGCCCAAGGACTCCATGACTTCCGAATAACACCCTTCTCCAACATCTCCTTGACATTTGCACATAAAATCTTGATCTCCTTTGGTGACTAAAGATGAACAAGAATCTCAATTGGACGAACATCCTCAGTTGGAATTGGATGATGTGTGGCAATCTTGGCTCTAGATGATAGGTCAAAGTCAAAGAGATCAAAATACTCCTTTATGAGCTGGTCAACTGCTGCAACACAAAAATTGTCAGAGGGATCGGAAAAGGGAAGAGTAGAACAAGATGGAAATACAAGAGGAAATAGTGGGGAAATAAGAGTAATAGAAGCAGAGGTAGAAGTAGAGGGACAAAGAGGTACAGAAGTGAGAGGAATGGATGAAACATAAGAAAGTATGAGACAGGGGGGAGAAGCCTCAAAGTCACATTTGGCATGATTGCGTTGCAACTAATCCATACCAAGAATGAAGTCAAAAGCTTGACTCGGCACCACCCACAACGACTGCAACTCAAGCTTGAGATCGCCCACACGCACAACCAGGTCTACCTCATCCCGTGCACATGCATGTGTACAGTCGTTGCCATAAAAAATGAAAATTGGTTCTGCCGCACGTGTAGACGACAACATGTGGCAACAGGTCAAGCAATAGAAGATAAACTCGAACTTGTATCAACCAACACGGAGAGAATAATAGGAGACCTCTTATTATTAAGACGAGCTTGGAAAGTAAACATTGGATGAACTGGTGCCGAGTGAACCCCTTGATGATACTCCCAAAAGAAAGATGGAGGGGTCACTGACTTATTCGCGCAAGTCCCTCCATTACTCGCGCGACTCCTTGTTTCCCGGATGCATCTCGGTGTCCAAACCTTCCATTGCAACAGCACCAACAGGACATTGCTGATGCCGAGGTCTCCACCCAGGAAATGAAGGTTGCTAATCCGGAAAATGCCGACAACGCCGATAAGTATGACCAACTTCATCACATGCCCAGAAGCGAACATCACGGCCACAACCATGTCCTCACCGGACTCGAGCAGCAGCAGTATCAACCTCCATTGGAACAGGACCATCACCCATAGGAAGTGGAGCTGAAAGATGTGCAGCGAGAAGTGGAAGAAGCGATATCTCATAACGTTGTGCCAAGCGAAGAGCATCGTCAAGGGTGGCGGGAGCAAGTGCATGCACAAGTCCGACAAGATCTTGACGAAGTGCTGGCCACAACATTCCTAGCTTGATCTGCTTTGACATATTTGGCTCCACCGAAGCAAAAGACTTTGGAAACGAACACCAAATTGCATCACTGACTCAGATGGCCCTTGGCGAAGATGATGCAATTGTTAGAAAGCATCATCACAATCATCAGCATGTCCGAAGGCGCGTTTGAAGACATCCGAAAGAACACTCCAATCCCCACGAGTGACTGCTCCCAAACCATTATACCACTGCAACGCTGTCCCTTGGAGACACGTGGGAAACACACGCAAACGTTGAGCATCATCCCAAGAATGATATGTGGCAATCACCGTAAAGTGATCGAACCAATGGTACACATCATCCCAAGGATTCCCGCAAAAGAACTTCGGCCGAACGCGAGGATTGGCACCAAAAGCAGGAAAGCTCTATTTCGTTAAAGTGGGAATTGTCATTATCCCACTTGTAAAATAACGTTTCCAAACCTTTATATAGTATATAAATATAACAAAATTCAACTGCATTGAGGCACATGCCATTTTATTTTAAACAAGGAAATGTTTACTCAATCACTTCTCCTCCCCCTGCCACTGCTTCACCTCTCTCTTCTCCTTGTCATCGTCGTCCAATTTCTTTCCATCCTTTTAATATTGGCTCAGTTGCTCCGAGTCTAGGTGGAGCCCAAGTCCCCATTCAATCTTTACTTTCCCCTTATTAATAAAACAACTTTGTAGACTTCCAATAACATGCTGTAACACTTCTAGTATAATGCAAATCATCTCAAAGAATTGTCTTTTAATATTAATACAATGGCATGGAACCCCATGCCATAATAAGTTACATTTTTAAATAAATATATGCCATCTCAGATTGTTATTTTTTGCCTCCAACGCCTATACAATAATCTTGGAATTTCATCACTCTCCACACTATCAGGATTTAAACCCAATAGTAATGCCATCTCTTCTCTAATACGTCCACGCTCAAGTTTAGTGGTCGAAGAACCCATCCGGTTGAGCAGATTATGGAGATGCGGATAGTGCTTGGCTAGACAATATACATGCCATAAATGATGACTGGTGTCTGTCTGATCAAATGGCTTCTGATATACCGTTCCATCTGCCATTTGGTTGATTTCTGCAGCCACCTCCTGGACTAGCCGGTTCTCTATCACCATCGCTCCAAGCCATTTTGCAAGGTCCCCCAGAACATACGGTTTCTTCTCCCTAGTTTCCATACTGCAAGAGATGGGGTGCACTGCATATGTGTGCGTGTTCGCTGTAGTTTTAATCAAGTCATCGATGATGAGGATTTCACTTGACCTAGCAGTCCGGTTCATCACTACAGCCTCTGGCTTGACGAAGATGGGCTTGCTACCCCTTACATGGACCATAGTCAAGCAATCCTCCTGCGTTAGGAGAAAGTTAAATGGTAATATTACTCGCATCTAATCGTGCATCATCTGTAGCAACGTTAATGCATTGTGGCGCATCATGGATGTCCAAACTCCCAATTGCAAATTGAACCCGGCCCTTTGTTTTAAGTGTCGCATGGTCATTATTAGATCCCGCAGTTTCTCCCGTGTGATTAATGTGAATCTGTCTCTTTTGACCAACTTGCGACCGCAGGCTTTGGAGAGTGCAGTGACATTCGAGGACGAGCCACGCTCATGGGAGAAAAGGACACTGTTCAGATCAAAAACGATACAGTACCTTCGCCGTGACTCTGAAATGAAATGCGTTAGCATAAAAAATGGTACAAGTCAATTTTACCATCTACAATATTAGCAAATGGTGCTCCCAATGGTCGTTGAGAGGGTTTTGGTCGAGGAAACGTGAAGGGCGGAAATACTCTCCTCTGCAATGTGGGGTTAATCGCATCCGATGGCGTGTGGGCACATGCCATTTCAGCTGTAGACTCTAGTACAACTGGCTCAACAGTGGCATGGGGTGGTTTCGATGGCGTGTGATCACACGCCATTTCAGCTGGTGCCTCCGTTGGCAAAGTGGACATGACCGAACAAGCAGCAGGGGCGGTGTAGGGAGGTTCCAATGGCACGTAGTCAGATGATTGGGCACACGTTGAGTCCGTTGGAAATGAGGATACGACCGGCTCGGTGGCTGGGGCGGCCTCATGCGGGTCCAATGGCGCCTGGTCACCGTCAGTTGGATACGTGGACAAGATTGACTCAGTGGTATGGGCAGCATCAAGTGGAGCGTGGTCAGCTTGCTTGGCGTTGATATGGATAGTAGCCTCCACTAGCTCTGATGACTCTTGCAGGCAAGTAGAGTCCACTGGCGGATCCATATGCATGTCCAAATATCTCCCTTCGATTGAGATGGTATCCTCCCGTGCTACTAAAAACAAACTCATTAGCACATTGAATCGACTATACTGTATTTACCATCAACTGCTATTGAGGAACTAGGACCGATATCACTTGGGCGCACTGCTGATTCTGAAAGATTGGACATACGTTTCGACCCTTGCTTGGCACTATCCTTCCTCGATACTAAAGGCTAGAGTTTGTATCTTAATTCAACTGAATAATCTCTACTTACCATTTGCTCTGCGACCTACATGGACAATGTTAAAAATGGTAAAAGGTTAGGAATGGATGTACTATTATTTACCTGATGGTTTGTCTTGTATGACCTTCCTCCGCTGCTCTTTGGCCACCTCAGGCTGGCCATCGTCGTCATCGTCGTCGTCGTCGTTATTGTGATCGTCACCATTGTAAGGACCATCCAAGTCCTCTTCGTCCTCCTCTTCTTCGTCCTCCTCTTCTTTGTCCTCCTCTTTGTCCTTCTGCTCTTCCTGCTCATTATCTTTCTCTGGCTCCTCATCCCCCTCCTGCATTTCTTCCATAGGCTGCTTAGGCTGGATGGCTTGTTCTTCCAGGACCATCTTGGGAAAATCATCTGGCCGAGTCTCCATCTCAAAATACAAGACATCCATAGCCTGTTTTAGTGCGTGACCTAGGACCGTATCCTCACCCGACTGTCTTAACATGGTTTCTGCACATTCTTGCACCCTTCGAAGACGACGAGATGAGAAAAATGTGGCCCTAACTTGAAAAGCGTCCCTCATCCATTGTACCTCTCCATTGAGATTGGGGAAGGGGAGTCCTCCATAGGAATCTGAGTCAGGAGGTGGTGACTGGCTGCTTTCACTCAGCCCTTGATCTGCAATGAATGGCATGAGCACCCACGCCATAACCGCGAGGCATTACCTATCATCTTTTCGTTGCCCTTCTTCTGCTTCGGGGTAGTTTCCAGATCGACCCCCTTCCCCTTCACTTCGCAAACTGGAGTCACTCTCAACGGCTCAATGTTGGAATATAGTTTTTGAACATCGCCGTAGGTGAGGTCCGTGGATTCCATGTGATCTTCATAGACCCGCAGCATCTTTGAAATTGTGGGCATCCTGGACAACCTCTCTCTAGCTCCCTCTAGGAATTCCTCATAGCCGCTGCCCCCCTCCGAGAAGCCGCTAGAATGTGCAAGGTGGATCTTGAAGGCTGACGCTGTCTCTACCACAAGTGCCAGTCCATATTCTTGCATGGAACTGCATGGAGTGTCTGTCACTTGGATGAGGATCCCCATGCATTCTTTTCTCCCACCATCTGTGTTGTACAGCCTCAGATCCTTGCCTTCCATCCCGAAAGTCCAACTGGTGAGCTCCTCCCCCTTCTCTGCATCCACATTGATAGTGGCTAGAAGAAGAACACAATTCCTCACCTGTTCAGAAATGCACAACAGTTAGAGCTGACAGATGAAAAACTAGCAGCTGGAAATAACGTGAGGCCACACGCCATTCACCACTGCATCAGATGTCTTGAGGCTGCATCCTAAGATGGCGTGAGGCTACACGCCATCTGTAACCAGACTGCACTCGAGAGCCCAATTGGTGCATGCCAATGTTGCTACTGAATGGCATGTGGCCTCATGCCATTTTCTACTTGGCCTAAAAGACTTACAATTTGAAGCCGAATGGAGGCGTGACAATCGAGGCCGGACTCACTGGCGAATGTGCACTGTGTGTGTAGCGGATCGTAGCAGCAAGGCTACTCTGCCACTTACAGTTAGAGAGTGGTGCTGAAATCTCTCGGGACGCCAAATGGGCTGTGTGTGGGTGGCGGAGTGGGTGGCGGAGTTGGCGGCGAAGTTACAAACTGGGTGTGTTTTGAAGTGGACGCCGATGCACATGAGCGCGATGCGAGCGCGAGTGGACGCCGATGCACATGAGAAACCTGTAGAGAAGGTAGATGAGCGCGAATGTGAGCGTGATCGCGAGTGGGAGTGCGATGCGAGCACGAGTGTGCAAGCGCGATGCGAGCACGAGTACGAAGCAAAATGCAAAACCTAACCTCACACACGCGAAATGTCACGACGGTTGGTAATCCCGCAACGTCATCATTCCTCGGACTTGGGCGCCACCATTAATTTCTGGATTGCCGTGCGCATGCATGCACGTGAAATCCAAAAGAAATCCGCAACGTCATCATTCCTCGGACTGCATGCATGCGAAATCCAAAAGAAAGATCATGATTGGGATATCATTTAATACCCTCGCTATATTTATACCATGCATGATTGGATATTCCAAAGCATCTTGTATTTCCAAAAATGCCAGATGTTCAGCTAAATAAAGAATGGTATACAATGTCCTTCTTGATGACCCTGCAAAGAAGCATCTCGATCGGACACCACATGAGACCACACGAGCCTTACAATGTTTCAGGGGCATTTGCCATAGATCCGACCGTTATTTTGCTCCAAGATTCTACAGTTTGGTGTGCATTGACCTTTCCATCGACACTGCAAAGGGACATCACAATCAGATGCAGGATCACAAGAAACTAACTTCATTAACTCTGGTTTCACCAAGATCTACGTAAGGAGTTATGAAATGAAAGGACCCTCTCTATTGAAATGTGTTTATGGTCCTAGGGGCATTGTGACATATCAAAGGATTATGCATCAAGTTCTGTATTTGCATGTTTATCAAGCTACTGAATTGCTAAACCCTAAACCCTCCCTAAATATGTGGCAAATGCTACGTGAAGAAAGATGCCCTTTCTGGGCAAATGCTGTAAGAGGCAGATGCCGAGCAGATGTATCTCAGGCTAGCGAAGGGGACAAATGAAAACTAGCTATAAACATGATGGGATGCAAATAGATTACTAGGCTGGTCCTGCAAAAATCAAAAACCATAATTGAAAACATTGAAAATGCAAAAAGAAAGGTTTATAATATTTTTGAATTTTAAGCAACCAAAGGAATGTAAGTAGGGCATGTTTTTGTAAGTTTAAAAATGCCTCAACCACTTAAATTCCCAAGTAAATAAAGTTGTTTCTATTTTTGGTACAGGTAAACTTTATAGCGTGCGGGCTCATGCAATTTTAAACCCAAAAATGCACCAAAAAATGCTCGACTAGCATTATTCTTTGAATGGCGTGTGGCCTTATATTGCCATAAATGGACGTACACACACAGCATAATTATTCCTTTACACGGTGAATAATCTTGGTGCGGATCGCTGACATAGCATGGCAAAGTTCGAATCACTGACATGGCACAGCTGGATCGAAGCAAGGACATGATGTGACAAAGTTCAACGTCCGACAGCAAAGTCTAGAAGCTACTCAGTTTGAAATTTGTCAGAGGAATCATAAGATCTGGTTTGTCAGAGGATTTGATGTGACGTTCAAGCGTGTGTTATTTTTGAATTCTCAAACTCATTCCTAGGATTATCATTTTTGTGTGCCATGTTCTTGGTTCTGCTGAGCGTAGTGAGCGCTGCTTGTGTAAGCGGCGTTGTGAGCTGTGGTTTATGCATCTACGAGCGGTTGCGGCATTGCGAGCGCCATTGCGAGCGGCAGTTTATGCGAGTGGCAGTTTGTGCAAGCGGCGCTACAAGCAGTTGCGGTGGTGCGAGCAGAGCTACGGTACCACTAATGGTATAAGGGCTCATGCCATCTTGGGGCTTGCAAGTTCATCACTAGCATATTGCCAATAGTTTCTTTACCTGCCTGTAGCTGTGTGTTTATCAAGATTGCATGAGGCCTCATGCCAATTTTGTGAATGCGAAATTTCACGTGGGTGTCAATAGCATGTTTGAATAATGGCATGTGGCCTCATGCTATTGAGGTTGTTTGGTATGTTATGATTTAGGTCATTCTCCAATCATTTTTTGTATGATTTTAACTTCTTTTCTGCACTTTCAGAATGGCCTCTGCAAGTGCGACGCATGTTCCCTCCGTGGATCTTAAGAACTGTGCTACATGGATTCAGGCAAAGGTGTTTCTAAACAACCCCGAGGGGGAGGTGGTAGCTGAGGGCTTAGCCACAGTTGTCGATCCAAAAGATGCGGTTGCTAATCAAGAATTGGGCTGGGATGATATTGGAGTTGCGATTTTAGAGGTTGTTGACACAGAAGAAAACAGTTTGACTATTGGAAGCATTGTGCGGTGGAAATTGAGGCACTTAGTGTTTGAGAATGTGAAGGATTCACAATCAAACACCACTACAACTGATGACAGAACATCTCTTCATGGGAAAAGAAAGTACACCTTCCTAAAGTGCAGCCAAAGGGATCTGAGCAACAAACAGAAAAGGCAGAAAATGGCGATGGAGTTTCGAATGGTCTCGACAGTTGCTTGTTGCAAAAGGAGGTGCTGTCAACATGCTGATTGGGATGTTATTGAAGAGGAGAGAGCAAGATACAAGACATTGTCCTGGAAGGCAGCTCGCAATTTTGTGTATGAGGCATTACGGTCATCTGTTGATGCTTCAAAACATCAGGTGGGGGGCATGGTCTTCCAGAGGGGTTTGGTCTGCATGAAGGCATGGAGAATCATTTATGGAGTCCGTCGAACCACATTCTACAGAATCAAAACTGAGTTCGAGGAACAAAGGGTTCAACAGGCAGTCCATGGGAACGACAGTACTCACAAAACCAGGGGTCATGTTGTATATGGAGAGGCAATCTTCAAGAGGTTTGTCGAGACATGTAGCGAGCAGCAACCACATAAAACCCGCCTCTTGGAAGATGGAACACAAGACACCCAACGAGTTCTCCCTTCCATGTAATTCCTTAATAATATGAATGTTATTTAGTTTCATGAAAATACACTAAGGGTCAAATGAGTTAAATGACTTCTCCAGACTAGCAATGCCTCTTGCTACACAATTAAATTCGTTAGAAAAAGATAACATTGAATAATATCTAAATGTTCTCACCATTAAGTTATATGTCTGGCTAATAGGAATGACGTTCATCTTGGAAAGCTCACCACACGCTCAATGAACAAACAAATAGTGTGTGCACGCATGCCATCGCTCTTCTTTAGCTTCAGATTCGGCTTGTTCACCTTGACAATGAGATTTATTATACAACCAGATGGACTCAGTTTGGACACAAAGTCACCGTGCTAATCACAATGCCCCAGATATGTCTAGCCCCTGGACAAAAAACATATAATTTCACGTCATTTTCAAATACTTGAAAATTTGTACCTAGTCCCATTTTACTGAATAAATCCCACTTTAACGAAATAGAGCTTAGGAGGAGTTGTACCATGTGCCATGAACGCCACCATCAATTGAGTTTTTTGTTCAATTGCAAGCATATAGCATCAAACAATTGTACCAACTACTGCTCTAGAGTCAAAGGAGGAGATTGCTGATCTGCCATGGAGACGAATGAAAAAAAAAGAGCAAAAGAAGAGAAATGACAAAAAGCTAGAAGGAAATGGTAGATCTAGATAATGCAAAAAGCTAAATCTAAACCAAAATCCTGAAAGGAAAGAACAAAATAAAGAAAATGGAAAAAGCTAAATCTAAATAATGCAAAAGCTAAATTTAAATTGAAATCCCAAATCCAAGCACTCCCCAAGGACAATCAAAGCTACCCCTCACCTCCACCAATGTGAGTGCATGGAATATGGAAAGGGAATACAGAAATGTGCATATCAATTAACCCAAAAACATTAGCTTATATACAGAAGCGAGTGGTCCGGATTGAAACCAATCCGATAACTTCTAAAATCCCACTATGCTAATATTAGTATACGGCATCGTAGCCGTACACTTGGCCCTCACATAATTAAATTTCTTATTTATCTCCTTATCACTATAAGTTTTTTTATTGCTATCAAGACTTGCATCATTTGAAGAGGTAGGCTCATGATGATTTGTACCTAAAATATTTTATAAATCTCTCATACTGATTATAACAAGCACTTACTTTTATTATATACTCTCTTTTATCATTTTTCAAATGCCTTATATTCTGAAAAGGTAGGCTCATGATAATTTTTACCTAAAATATTTTATAAAACTCCCATAATAATTATGAAAAACACTTATCTTTATCATATACTCTCTTTTGTCATTTTTCAAATACCTTATATACTAAAGAGGTAGACTCATGATTATCTGTACTTAAAATGTTTTATAAACTTCTAATAATAATTATAAGAAGTAATTAACTTTATTATGTGCCCTCTTTTTCATTTTTTAAATACCTCATTTGTTATAAAGTTAAGCTTATGATCTGTACTTAAAATATATTATAAAATTTCATAATAATTATAAAAATTACTTACTTTTATCATGCATCCTTTTTTATTATTTTTGAAATACCTCATCTATTGTATCTTGTGGCATCTTGCTTCCATTAAAAACTTTTTTAGATTTTTTACTTCCTTTTATTCTTTTCTCTTAGCCTTCTGTTTTGGTTCTCCTTAGCGTTAAAATTGCCACTTTAAATCCTGGAGATTTTAGCCTTTACTTGCCTGTTGTCTAAGATGAAGTTGCTCACCCTTCCTCTAATTTTTACTTTTGTGGAACTGTTTTTGAAAGGAAAGGACAAAAGTCAAATTTCTTAAGCATTTTAACTTTTTTTTGCAAGTTTTCCTCCAGACCTTATATGACCCTAGTGCCTTGATAACCCAAGAGTATTCCAACTTGTAGAATTGTATAGCACCCATACTCCAAGACACAAGCCTCTTTAAGAACTTTTTGAACTTTATACTGAGCAATTCTTAATTGTAAGGTTCCACTATAATACCATATTCCTTTCCAATAATTTAGAATGTTAAAGCTTCTTTTTCCAAAAGTAAGATCCTCATCTTCTAGTGTCAAGTTGTCATGGATGTCTTATTTGTTATGAAAATTAACCACCTGCATCTTCCTTATCAAAAAAACATTCAATGTTTAATTTATCTTTAACCCTAGCCTTTTGAAGGAAGTTGGACACCAACAATGTTTGTTTGTGTCCATAGAAAATCAAAACCTTGCAACTATAATTCTTGTTGCTGACAACTCAAAAAAAAAACATTTTATTTGATCTTTCACCTTTAAATCTGCCAATTCTTGATCTCTTTTTAAATCTATAACTAGTAGTTTGATTATGTTATCTTTTTGTGTTAACCATATAGGCCAAGCATTCTGATTATTATCTATGTTGAAAACTCTATATGGATTAGCCTTATTTTGAAGTGCTAGAAAAACTCAAGCTAGAAAGGGTGGTTTTTTTCTAGTTTGATTCATAAAAGCTTTTATATAAACTTTGTTGTCTAAAATCAAAGATCAAAATCCTCATTTTAAATCTTCATATTCTGCATAAAAGATTCTCTGCTAGTGTTTATAGTTTAACCCTTCAACTACTTCTTAACACAAAACATTCAATAGGGAAAGTTCTCCTTTTAGCTCTATATTCTAACCTAATAATACTCATGCACTGCTTGAATATGACTATAAAAGTGATTTCGGGCTTGCTCTAAAACAGCTTCAGCAAGTATATTTAACAATATTTTAAAAGTTTCACCATAAATTATGATTTTAGGTTCTTTGAACTACGAGTTTTACCTCTTGTATGAGCATAAATAGATATTGTCACATTGAAGCTCCTCCAAAGCATTCAATAGGGAAAGTTCTTGTACTATAAAATGAACCATTTTGAATATTATCTATAACACTTATATCACCATCAGTAAGACTATTATACAATGTCCTATGTAGAAAAGTCACTAATTTTACTGCTATTAAAAATAAGGTGAGAAAAATAGAAGATTGTTAACTTATATATTATTTTGTAAATAAAAAATAACATAAAAAATTATAGTAAAAAATAATTAAAACATTTTTTAGCTTTATTTTTATATTTTTATAAAATTAGACTTTTTAGCTACTAGATATAAAAACACATATACACACATGTATAGCCAAAACTATAGTGGGGATATTAGTCAATTGTCACTTAGCATTATATAGGTTCATGTGTCACTCCCTTATAGTTTATTATATCTAGAGCATGTTCTTGCTAAAGTAAAACACTATGAGAACTTATTATGGATTGCATCTTTAATTCAGGAAAACAAAAGGCTATTCTCTTCCCCATATTAGAATTATTCTTCTTTTTCCTTTTTGCCCCTTTTTCATTTCTCCTCATCTTTGATTTGCAAATATTTTTTTGTTACAAGTTTTAGACAACAAAAATTATTGCTAATGCAAACTGTATATTGATCAAGAGCTTACAATTTTTCATGGTATTTTTTTCACTTATGCACCTAAATTAGGAGTTGAACTCTAAATTGTTTTATAAAATAAAGGGACTTGGAGTATGGTATTAATTAGGGCAAGACCTTTGATTATCTACAAAAATGGATAAACTAAATTCAAGTTATATAGAACACTTTAAACTTCTTGTATTACCATAAGAACTTAAAGCTTTTATATAATTATTGAAACAACCATAAACTACAATAATTTTTTAAGTTACTTTGCTTTAGTTCTAAGTTATGGCATTGAAGTTAGTGTTTGTGCCATGCCTTTGTGTTTTATTTTAACACACTAGTGTAACAATCAATACCTATCTTTGCATCCTGTCTCCAATTAACCTCCAAGACCATTGTTAACTTGGGCTCACTACAACTGCAAAATACATCTAACAAAAGTTGTGTCTTTATTTCTTTGGTTATCTTACCATATTCAATAATCTTTCAAAGCTGGTTTATATGTAGATTTATAAGGTTGATTAATTCAGCTGGTTCGAATTAAACTCATATACATTTTTATCACAAATTAAAACTCATATAAGTTCTATTCTCGCTCAAGCAACTTTATCCCAAACTACAGTTGCAGTGTGAACTTTGTAAAAAGTTAGGGGTAAAGTCTAAGAGATGTGATTTGGAAAGAATGGCATCGCATCAATCAACTCCTTAGGCTCTTCAACTTCAAGACCTCACAATCCATAGCACTATTGTATGAGCAACAATTGTTGATACATAAGAGCTCCAAGTTTGTCCATTGCTTGTTATGGTTGGTTGTGGCATAAAAAAATGAAACGTTCAGCTAAAAATCACTTGATCTAATATATATATATGCACAAGTGTGAGAGAGATCAAGGGAATTTCTAGAGATTGAGAGAGCACAATGAGGTACATTTCTTTCCACTTGCTATAAAGTTCTCCCCTCTCATAAATATGATTGCATGACCACTTCATACAACAGATTGGTGACCATTTGCAAGATTGTGAATTTCCTTAGATCAACATATTTATATTTGTCACCACCAAACATAGATTTATGGAGTGTGTTCTTGAAGATTTAGGAACATGTTGGATGCATGGATTAGTAACACTTCTCTTCTTATCTCAAATCTTAAAGTTAGACTTTCTAGGAATTCTTGAGTTTTTTGTGCCATTTTCGTGTTAGGATGCATAACTGGAGTTAAGATTCTTAGGAATTCATTGCATATTGGTTGTTTTTCTTCCTAGAGATATGATAGAATAAGATTCAATGTTTTATTCTTGGTTTTGAGTCTTTTGTTGTGTTATTTGTTTTCTAGGCAAATATTTCATCTTGTTTCTCATTTGGTATCAGAAAATCTCATTCTTGCATTGTATCAGTGTCACATATAGTCATTTTCCCCTATCACATTTATTTTTCTTCTCTCTGTTTGGCTTTTTCATGCTTTATACATGACTTTACATTTCAAACACAACAACCACATCCAGGTGACAGCTCAACACCACATAAATCTACCACATCATTTAGAGTGCCCTCTCTAGCTGCCAAATTAGCATTACCAATTTCCTACCTTCCATCTATACCTTAATTTTGACGGTTTTTGATACCCCTTAAAAGGTGTTTTATTTTTCATAGAATAGAAAATTTTAATTAAGCCTTTTAAAAGAAGTATTATGATGAAAAAAATACTTTAAAAAAGAAAGGTGTTTAATGATATCAACCTTCAAAAGAAAGGCAATGTTGTAAAAAAAAATTTAACTTTTGTATTAGTTTTGAACCTTAAACATATAAACAAGGGATGTGGCAGCCTCAATAGGGTTGCCACCATATTGTGGGCCTAGTGTCAAGTTAGTCTATCTTAAGTAGCACTAAACTCTCATTTTAGGGTTAAATTCTCACAATACCAACAGTAACAGTAGACAATTCTAGGATGGGAAGGCCCAAAAAAGACATCAAGCAATCAACTTTGGGTAATATTTTAAATAATAATATTTTTAAGGTATTAGACCAAGAAAAAAAAGGTGGGGGAAATGCTTAATACTTCAAAAAGGATTGGCAATTGATTTATCCTTGGCTTCTTAGAGTTAGTGTTTTGGGGGTTGTGATAGTGATCCCATTTAACACTATAGAATGTGAATAAGGTTTTAAAAAGTAAAAAAACATTAAAACTAAAAGCTTTAAACATGCTAATATTCTTCTCACTTTCAGCTTTGATACTATAGATGTAAATTACCAACTTATATTTAATTATTGGCAAGAAAAAAAAAGTGCATCTTGAGCTTTGAGTGTACTTAAAGGTTATATAAAATAAAAGCTTGCTTTTGAAACCCAAAACATTTTTTAAACTTTCAAGATGAAAGGTAGATCAAAACTAAAATTTTCAAAAGAAAAAAAGGGTGTGCCTTTCAAAATCAAGGCATGCCTCCATCAAATTGACCTTGTGACACCTTAGGTGCACAACACTATCTACCTTCAAATCAAAGCAACTCCCACACATAAGCATCTTTCCACCAAGAGCTCCACAAAAAGGGGAGAGGGCTACCACTCACGACTCAGTTGCCACTAATGCTTAACCAACACCTACCAACACAAGCTTTCCCACGAAGTTACAACCCAACTCATACTCAATCTCGGCAAAGCTACTAAATGTAGACCACACCAATAGCAACACTGTTTTTCCCTCCAAGAAGATTCATACCCACCTTCTTAACCCTTGCCCTAGTAATAGCAGCCAACCTTGCTTAACATGGATCACCTACTTGCACAAAGGAGCCACTAGTTTGGTGATTGCGAGGACAAACAATAATGCCCACACCATAAGCAGCATGCAAATCCAAGCCAATCCTCCCCAAGGCAAGCATCTGAGAGAGTGTCATAGCAATCTTTGCCCACCCGAAACTCCTTCAGTGATAGCTTGTAGATCTCGCCTACTAGGTATGCTGCTCACGACTTTGGTGGACATCCAACATATGGCAATCTGCCAAGGCCACCACCACACCCACCACTATTGCCGGCATTTCTAGGACCTCCATCACAAGGACTAAACATGGCCACCATACCATATGCAATGGTAGAAGCAGTGCTCTCCACAATAGCTATTGGCACCCATGTACTTGATGATGAGATCATTCTACTTGTGGCCTAGATGATCTAACAGCCCAGGGAACACCACAAAGAGGCACTAACTTAGGTGCAACCATGGCTCTACACTAGAGCCACAACCTCCTCACCAATGCAGCCATTCCACCAACCATCTTTAGAGGAGCCATATGTGTTGCCACCCACCTAGTGCCAACACTCATGCCACCCCTGTTGCAAGGTGAACAACAAGCCCAATTGGGAATAAAAGGTGACGAGATGACCACCCTCAACTCTGGTGACATCCTATATTACCCCTTCGAAAATTGGTAAGGCACGTCCCAATGATAGCTCCTTATCCATGTCAACTATGAAGAATTTCAATTTGCCCAAGCCTTACCATGGTTCGAAACCTTGTACTTGCCACCTTTAAATACCAAGATTTCTACCTCTAGCTAATGGAATAACCAAATATCTTTTACATCATACTTAAAGAGGAGGGACACTATAGGGCCCTTTTTGGCCAAAGGTGCTTTCAATATAAAGACTACCTCGTATATGCACAAAGCACTTCATCTACAAACAAAGCATGCCTTTGTCACTTCCCCACCCATTGTGCCCTTTCACACTCAATATTACTAGGTGGAACAATGTTGCTATACAAAAGATCTTCCACCCAATTGGCAACTTCATCCTGTGAGACACAAAATCCCTAGGCCCCAAAGTGGAGCCGGAAGGGCGCCACATGGTAGTGGCCAAAGCGAGAGCCAAACGAGCGTAACACGTTTGGACCAAAAGCTCCGACTTGAAAAGTCAAGAGCGGGAGTGGAACTCCCAACGAAGTGCTCGAGGAATGAGCACGAAGCGAGCAAAAGGTGAGGCTCCAAAAAGGGACCCAAAAGGACCAACACATGACACGTGGGAGTCCGAGATGGAGTCCGAGGTGGACCCGAGATGGACCCGAGTTGGAGTCCAAAGTGGAGTCCGAGATGGACCCGAGATGGAGTCCGAGATGGAGTCCGAGATGGAGTCCGAGGTGGACCCGAGATGGACCCGAGTTGGAGTCCGAAGTGGAGTCCGAGATGGACCCGAGATGGAGTCCGAGATGGAGTCCGAGGTGGAGTCCGAGGTGGACCCGAGATGGACCCGAAATGGAGTCCGAGATGGACCCGAAATGCAGTCCGAGATGGAGTCCGAGATGGACCCAAGATGGAGTCCGAGATGGAGTCCGAGATGGACCCGAGATGGACCCGAGATGGAGTCCGAGATGGAGTCCGAGATGGAGTCCGAAGTCGAGACCGAGACCGGGACCGAGACCGGGACCGAGACCGAGACCAAGATCGAAGCCGAGGCCGAGACCGAGCCCGAGCCCGAGTCCGAGTCCGAGTCCGAATCCGAGTCCGAGTCCGAGTCCGAGTCCGAGTCCGAGTCCGAGTCCGGAGCCTGAGAGGGTGAAAGCCCAAAGCGTTCGTCTCCCAGACCCTGGGGGGTTTGGTGAGCTCCAAAAGTATAGTAGGGGGAGGACTGCAGTGGAGCCAGTTTGGCCAGGAAAGGCCAGTTTGGCCCAGGAAGGCCGGACCCAGTGTTGGGTGATGAGATGCCCACTGGGAAGTCCAAGACTAGAGTGAACACGGACCGACAAGCGGGGTGAAGTGTTCAAGAGCCGGCTCTAGTTCCCCCGGGAGATCGACTGGCCGATGCTCCCAGTCCAAGTGTGGGTGGCACTACCTACTTGGATACCTGGTGTGGCTCAATGGAACCCGCTCTAAGCCCATGGCTAGAGCACCCAAGGGCAGAAGGCGAGGAGAGTACCCAGGTGGCTCGAGTAAGGCCACGGTGTTCCGAAATGTTGTCCCAAAGGCCCAGACTGTGGAAAGGAAGAGGAGCAGTCCTCTGGGGTAGTGACCAAGGACACAGTCGTGTGGTGAGGAAGTCCTAGAGGACCGTAGGACTAAGTGGTCGGGCCTGTGGGTCTCGATCCAGTGGCAGTGTTGGCAAACACGGCCAGGGGCAGAAAGGGACTTAGTGGGGACTGACAGAGGGATATTGGGGAAGGCTATTCCCCTTGTCGGTGGGCATCCTAAGGATGCTAAGGAGTGGATCTGAGATGACCACTCACGGATGGTTTGCCTAGTCTTGGAGGGCCAAGACGGAGATGCAAGTGGTGTTGGACCACCAGTGTGACCAAGGTAAATGGGCATGGCCTTAGCGTAACGGGCCGGTACGTCGGTGATACCTTGGGGTGTCGATCATGGGATCGGACACGTGGAGCACTTGGACCAAGTGCTAAGGTTGAGTGGCATGGATGCCATTCTCGGGGCTAGCAAGCCCCAAGTCCTGAGTTGGACTTATGGAGGTTGTCAATGAGACTCCTCCAAGTGGTCAGACATGTGGTTAAGTGACTAAAGTAAAATGGAAAATTTAGTCTCTTACAATTTGGTATCGGAGCTGTTCCTTAGTCCGACTTTTATTGGTGCTCAAGTATATCACCACTAGTGTTGGCATCGGAAGGTCCGAGGAGTGGGCCTATCCTTGAGGAGTAGCAAGTCTGGAAGACATGGCTCTCCATTACAGTTCATGTGTGAACTTGTAGACGAGGTGGTGGATAGAAAAGGGCCAATAATGGAACGACTTTGGGATCTTGGGAACAGTGCAAGGTTTTCCTCATTGAGTTGAGGATGTGATCCGGATGAGCATTTGTCTCAGCAAATTGTCTTAGGTTGTTGTGGTAAACAACTAAAGTTGGGATCACGGGAAAGATAGAGACTCCAAAACAATAAAGGAGTCACAAGATTATCCTCATATAGTTGAGGTTGGTGCTCATGAATGTGAGACCAAAGGTAATGACCGTGGAAGGTCAAATACGGAAGAGGACTCAAGTCCTTGAAATGGTAGCCGGGGCTACCTCTAATAAATGCTGGAACAACCCAAGGAGTTGGGGGTGTATTAAGTGGATGAGTTGGTATTCTCATCACATGGACAAGTAGTCCTAAGGGGCAAAGGTTGCCCCCAGAGAACAAAATCAAGTGTCGGAGTAACACTTGTGAAAATAGTCCTTTTGAGTAGGACCGGAATGCAAGATGTGTATTCCAGTGAGCTAGTGCCTCACAAGTAGGACCTTACGGGTCGGTGGATTAACCAAGTCCAAAACTGCTAGACGACTCAAGTAGAGTCAAGGGATGGTCCTAAAAAGGACTGAATGAAGCATTTGGACTGAGGTGCGTTGTACCCCACAAAGGATGGGGGGGGATCATAGGATCCAAGGATGAGAATAGAGAGTATCTCATCAATGGCAAAATGTGCCATGCTAAAGTTATGGGAAAGGTGTTCCCAGAAGAAAACAACTTTGACATAAAGTTGTGTGTGACCTCTATGGGGCAGTGCTAACGGATGGTTGGCATGAGAAAGAGCGGTGTTGGTCTTGGCAAAGACTTAGACACGAAGGGAAATGTCATAGAGGTAGGCTCGTGGAGCCGATGGTGTGGAGACACCAAATGTGCCAAGGTGTGATACCTTAAGGCTATGTTGGTGGGTTCATGAGAACCCCTTGCCAAAGGAATCCCAATGGAAATGGGAATGGCATAGCCTAAGCTGTAGAGCATGCAGTTGGAGTGTGGTGACCCAGATAGTGATGGAGGTGTGAAAGCACCAAGCAATGAGTTGTAGGACTTGACAACTATGAGGCAACTAAGCAAGAGGTGCAAAATAACTGGTTAAACGGGTAGAAGGTAGCTACCCAAGACTTCTAGTATAGGGAAGTCGGATATACCCTTACGGGGGATAAGTTGCTTATGTTGCGATATAGTAAGTCAATGTCATAAAAGGAAATACTCATTGTCAAGAAAGCCATCATTGGGACACCCGAACACTCTAGAACACCAGAAGGTGGTGTTTGATGTCGCGAGGGCAATGGATAAAGCCCAAGGGACTAAGTCCCTAGTGAATGATGGATAGAAGGTGCTATCCAAATGTTCAAGGTTGCGAAGATAGGAGAGGACTGTCTACCCAAGTTGGACAAAGCCAAAAATGGAATTTTGGCAAGGCTAGTGATGGGCATGTAAAGGCCCATAAGCAACAATGTAACCCCAGTGTGTGGGATTATAAGCTGAGCATACCCGGATTGAGGAACCACTCCTTGGGCTATTGGGTAGGTTCATCCCTAAGAATACTTGCTAAGGCATGATAGAAAGTGCAAAGCTATCCTCCTGGTCTGGAGGAGAATGACCGAAGGAAAGGTGTGAAGCCAAAGGCAAGTAATGTTGGGATGGAACTGAACCATAGGAATCAAAGGGCATATCCAACAGTGGTTATGAAAGTTGGGAGTGGAGAATAAAGAGAGTGCTCGAGGATGTTGTTGTTAGCAACCGTGATGCCATGGAGAGTCTAAAATATGGAATTGTCCATGTTAGACTATATGGCAACTATAAAGCTTGCGAAAGGGGAGGCCTTAGCAAGCTGAGGGACAGAGTTCCTTCAAGGTTCCCAAAGACGATTCTAGGTAGCATAGTACCTAGAAAGGCCAAGTGTAAATGGTTCATGGAACGCGCGAAATCAGAGTGGCGCAGCAGGAGCGTGGTCTTGAAGCTTGCCATGAGGCAAGGTTATCAAGGTGAGGGAAGTAGTTCCCGAGTGTTCAAAGAGAGGGCTTTGAACGAAAGTCGATGGTCAAGGACTTTCACGCTTATGCAGGAACCATGTTACAAAGGTCGGAGGACTTGCCAAGTGAGATTGGCACGTCAGGGGAACAAAGACCCTAGTTGAAGGTTATATCTTCAAAAAGGGTGGGCCAGGGGGCCGAGCATGGAGGAGTCCATGCATGATCACAGACATGTCAAGTGAGAGGACTTGGCAGTGTGGAGGAACTAGGTTCCTAAGCTGTGATCTGTAGCGCGCTTTAAAAATAGGTTGGTGCACCGGCGTGGGGAGTCACGCCAGGCATCTTGTGTGATGCCGTCCGTAGATGCATATACGGAGGTTGGGTTCGAGTCCCGACCCTCTAGTGCTTGGGTTCGAGTCCCAAATCACTAGGGCGTGGTGATGGTTTGGAATATGAGGACACTCATATTTCGGTGGTCATGGACTCTCAGTGGGGAGACTGGTTTGGGCACACCGCCAAGCGAGGGATGCCTCGGAGTCGTGATGCACAGTTAGATTGCTTAGTGTGAAAGCTCAGCATATCTAACTTGAACACTTTGGTGCAAGTGGCACCAAGGTCGTGGTGAGTGAGATGGGGACACCTAATCTCAGTTGCTATGAACCCTTGGCCGTAAGGGCTAGCTTGGGTGCACCGCCAAGTGTGGGGGATGCCCCCGGGGTTATAGTCAACAACTTGGAGGTCTAGAAACCCAAGTACCTCTTGGCAACTCTGTTAAGGTGCCAAGGTGAGATCACTAGGTGATCTTATGGCCAGAAAAGGACAAGGTCCTTGGTTGGCTAAGGAATGAAGTTCCTGGTTCAAAATGTTGAAATTGAACTGTTTAAGGTGGTGTGGCTTGGTCGTAATAACCAAGTGGGAAGAGCACCTAAGGGAAATAAACTATGTCCGTGCGATGGCATAGTGAGTCCGAGGAAAGTAGTCTCTATAAAAGACCCATGGGAGGGTCACGAAGTTGGGCCGTGGATAGAGCCCATAGCAGAAGATGCTAAAGAGACGTACTAGGGGTGAACATCCTCCGGACTTGGTAAAGAAGAGTCTTTGCTATGGAACCGAAACAATACCTCAAGGAGGGAGGTAGAGATTCGATGTTTCTTCGTGCAACAATCAACGGATAGGAGCAAAAGATGAGTGGCCAAGATAGGGCCGTGGAATCCCTTGGAAGGAATCCAAGTGACAAAGTTAGGCGAGGAACACTAATGTGTTGGACGCTAACAAGTTGCGGGAAAGGAAGTGTGTTTCCAAGGAAGGATTCCAAATTGCTCCAATTTGGCGAAAGTGGAAGCTCCAAGGGAGGGAGCGGTAAGGTAGCCAAATGATAGGGTGATGGACAACCCTAGCACAAAGTGTGATAAATGGAACTTAGTGCCCAAGGTGGCACGAAATAGAAGAGAGGATGATGGTGCCCTCAAGTAATGAACTTCCTAGGATAGGGAAGTGGAGTCGCACAAACTGTGCAATGCAAGGTGTTGGAGACACCTAGGAAATTGACTCCAAGAAGTCAAAATTCAAAGTTCCAAAGTGCAAAGGTTATATATCGATGGAAATTGAGACTACTCGAGAAGGAGTAGTGGGATTGACTTAGAGAAGGGTCTCTAAAAGGTTTAGTGAGAACTAAACCAATAAAAGGAGAGAACCATTACATGTGGTTCAATCAGTCTCTAAGTTGGAGAGACTACGCTCCTTAAAAGATGGACAAGGCATGGTGAGCCTTTGATGTCAAACCATAGACAAAGATTGGCTAGGTGCCAAGGATGGAAATGGTAACACGTGTGGGTGTTACTTTATGAAAGGGTTTACCGTTCGATGAGGACATCGAACTTCGTCTATGGGTGGTGGAGTTGTGAGACACAAAATCCCTAGGCCCCAAAGTGGAGCCGGAAGGGCGCCACATGGTAGTGGCCGAAGCGAGAGCCAAACGAGCGTAACACGTTTGGACCAAAAGCTCCAACTTGAAAAGTCAAGAGCGGGAGTGGAACTCCCAACGAAGTGCTCGAGGAACGAGCACGAAGCGAGCAAAAGGTGAGGCTCCAAAAAGGGACCCAAAAGGACCAACACATGACACGTGGGAGTCCGAGATGGAGTCCGAGGTGGACCCGAGATGGACCCGAGTTGGAGTCCAAAGTGGAGTCCGAGATGGACCCGAGATGGAGTCCGAGATGGAGTCCGAGATGGAGTCCGAGGTGGACCCGAGATGGACCCGAGTTGGAGTCCGAAGTGGAGTCCGAGATGGACCCGAGATGGAGTCCGAGATGGAGTCCGAGGTGGAGTCCGAGGTGGACCCGAGATGGACCCGAAATGGAGTCCGAGATGGACCCGAAATGCAGTCCGAGATGGAGTCCGAGATGGACCCGAGATGGAGTCCGAGATGGAGTCCGAGATGGACCCGAGATGGACCCGAGATGGAGTCCGAGATGGAGTCCGAGATGGAGTCCGAAGTCGAGACCGAGACCGGGACCGAGACCGGGACCGAGACCGAGACCAAGATCGGGACCGAGACCGAGATCGGGACCGAGACCGAGACCGAGGCCGAGGCCGAGACCGAGCCCGAGCCCGAGTCCGAATCCGAGTCCGAGTCCGAGTCCGAGTCCGAGTCCGAGTCCGAGTCCGGAGCCTGAGAGGGTGAAAGCCCAAAGCGTTCGTCTCCCAGACCCTGGGGGGTTTGGTGAGCTCCAAAAGTATAGTAGGGGGAGGACTGCAGTGGAGCCAGTTTGGCCAGGAAAGGCCAGTTTGGCCCAGGAAGGCCGGACCCAGTGTTGGGTGATGAGATGCCCACTGGGAAGTCCAAGACTAGAGTGAACACGGACCGACAAGCGGGGTGAAGTGTTCAAGAGCCGGCTCTAGTTCCCCCGGGAGATCGACTGGCCGATGCTCCCAGTCCAAGTGTGGGTGGCACTACCTACTTGGATACCTGGTGTGGCTCAATGGAACCCGCTCTAAGCCCATGGCTAGAGCACCCAAGGGCAGAAGGCGAGGAGAGTACCCAGGTGGCTCGCGTAAGGCCACGGTGTTCCGAAATGTTGTCCCAAAGGCCCAGACTGTGGAAAGGAAGAGGAGCAGTCCTCTGGGGTAGTGACCAAGGACACAGTCGTGTGGTGAGGAAGTCCTAGAGGACCGTAGGACTAAGTGGTCGGGCCTGTGGGTCTCGATCCAGTGGCAGTGTTGGCAAACACGGCCAGGGGCAGAAAGGGACTTAGTGGGGACTGACAGAGGGATATTGGGGAAGGCTATTCCCCTTGTCGGTGGGCATCCTAAGGATGCTAAGGAGTGGATCTGAGATGACCACTCACGGATGGTTTGCCTAGTCTTGGAGGGCCAAGACGGAGATGCAAGTGGTGTTGGACCACCAGTGTGACCAAGGTAAATGGGCATGGCCTTAGCGTAACGGGCCGGTACGTCGGTGATACCTTGGGGTGTCGATCATGGGATCGGACACGTGGAGCACTTGGACCAAGTGCTAAGGTTGAGTGGCATGGATGCCATTCTCGGGGCTAGCAAGCCCCAAGTCCTGAGTTGGACTTATGGAGGTTGTCAATGAGACTCCTCCAAGTGGTCAGACATGTGGTTAAGTGACTAAAGTAAAATGGAAAATTTAGTCTCTTACACATCCAAATTGATCGCAAAATGTGGCAAGAAACATGTGAAGTTAGAGTTGAGCAGCCATTGCTCTTGGAAGTCCCCATTGGTGAACCAAACTAGCCAACCACCCAAGTATAATACTTTAATATCCTTTAAATGGAGGATGTCACTCACATAACAGCGCAAAATGTGGCAAGAAACATGTGAAGTTAGAGTTGAGCAGCCATTGCTCTTGGAAGTCCTCATTGGTGAACCAAACTAGCCAACCACCCAAGTATAATACTTTAATATCCTCTAAATGGAAGATGTCACCCACATAACAGCACAATCCTACCAATTAAATGACCACACCACCCCAACTCGTTGGCCAACAATAGCCCATAACATTAAGTAGAAGCTCCCCTTTCTTGCCAAAATTAGCTCCCCACTAATTATAGTGCATCTTATTTCTCTCCCCTTAAGCCAACTGGAAAGAGCCCTAAGGTTCCAAGGATCCCCTTTCTTGCCCCACCTCATGATGAAGAAACCCAAAATTAGCTCCCCACTAATTATAGTGCATCTTATTTCTCTCCCCTTAAGCCAACTGGAAAGAGCCCTAAAGTTCCAAGGATCCACAGTGACAGTATATCCAAATCTCATCCCATGATCACATGTGTTACACTCACTCCCTTCAGAGATGTCAATATCCTTATTAACTATTGAGTAACAACCCCTACTGAGCCAAGGGAACCAGCACCTCCATTTCCGCACCGAATCTACCAATCCTTCCATTATGTAGACCAGCTATTCCATGTGAGGTAACTAGTCATCCACCTGTACCGCAGTCCTACAGTGGATACCTTCGTCCGTGCATACTCCACACAAGAGGAAGGACATACACCAATACGTACGATTTCAAATTTAGGGGTAGGAATATACCTTGCTCAAGGGTATATTATATTTTTAAGTAGCCACTAATCAATGGGAATCGAACCCATGCTATTTGCTCTGATACCAACTGTAGCACACCTTATCTCTCTCCCCTTAAGCCAACTGGAAAAGGGGCAATTGCTTGATAAGAGAGCCCTTAGTAGCTATTTTATCCCCATTTATCCCCCAAGGTTCCAAAGATCTACAGTGACAGTATATCCAAATCTCATCCCATGATCACATGCGCTACACTAGTGCAAGAAAGCCTCATGGAAACAATATTACACAAACTGACAGAATTGGTCAAGTGCTAGAAAACAACCATCTCTGAACTTCATGCTGAATATGAGCTACATTTGGCAGAGAAACACAAGAGGGAACACCCCAAAGACCAGGTAACTAACAGCAAAATAAGGCTTCTTAGGGCCATCCTCACACCCATGGGTGGAGTGGCCTCAGTCAATGCAATAACCACAAACCTACTTGGCAAAGGCTATGCAGTAGGATGTGGCCACATAAGGCCCTCCAGAAGAATAAACAAGACAAAAGTGGCACCACTAGCCTCAACTAATGGAATTGTTGAGCAGCCCCCACCCAAACAGCTGTATAAAGCAGTCAAGAAGAAGGGTGAAGACTCAACAAGTGGCCAACTAATGCTACCAGAGAACTTTGAGACCCCAAACCACACTACTCATCGAACACAGGACCTTATCAACACTACAAGAGCACAAGTCTATAGGAACAGACATTGGGAATGATGACCTCAACATACCACCACCAACATTCCCACCACCAAAAATGCAAGATACAATCCACAAAATCTAGGCTGAAATCTAGCTGGAACAACTAAACCATATTATGCTTTTGTCACAAAAATCTCAGATCAGCCATGTGGAACCTCCTTAGCACCAAGTTGCCCTCTTAGCAAGACTTTACTAGTGGCCTTGTGAGCACTACATCAACACTTGAACGCATTGCCATGCATCTTGATGGCTGGAAGACCCTAAACCCCCATCATTAGGGTGGCCCCCATGGCCATATGAAGTCTACATAACAACCAACCACTAGATCACAAATGCTTTTGTTTTTACACTCCCCTTAGGGGTCTATCACAAGTTTTTCTTTTAAGAATCACCTCATTACTATGCAAGTTTCTCAACCATTTACAAAAGAAATCTTTCTCATCATCTATAACAAGAAGTTCTAATAATCTAATATGCAATAGTGCCTTCAACCCCCACAAAGAAAATAGGGCACAACCATGCCCAAACAAAAATGCAAAAGGGTGCCCCCACTCAATCAGGACACATGAATCTTGGTTGGAGCATGGAATGTCCGAAGGTTGACAATGGATCATGGCACCAAACTAAGCAGAATAAGCAGGTATGACATCACAATCCTTAGTGAGACATGGGAGAGCCCAACAGCCCATCCCCCACAATACCCTAAGTACATTGCATACTCCACACCTCAAACGCATCCAAGGGGGACCTACATATATGTCAAGCAAGCTATACACCACTTGGTCCAGGATGTCATCTGTGCCCCTGCCGCAAACTTTACTGCACTTAGGCTTTAGCTGAACACCACTAAACAATTGATTATTGTCAGCAGCTATTCCTCACTGTCCACAATGTTAACAATAGTCACCCCTTTGACCATTTGGTCTGCATGATTGAACTATAGCACTCAGAAGCTACAATTGTGATGCTTGGAGATTTCAACGCACACATGGGATCAAGCCAAGCTTTAGTCGAGCAAGGAGGTGACCTAACTGAAGCACCAAGTGATTTTCAGCACACGTATACCAATGACAAGAAACTCCTTGCAAATCATGTCAAAATTTTCAACTTCTGCACAACAATGCAATTGCTCATTGTCAATGGCATTAAACATTGGCCACCCACAGGGGAACACACATGCATGATGTGGAATGGCGCTAACACCAATGACTACACCCTCATCTCACAAGTCACAATTGACACTGTAGCCGACTACCACCTCCAAGACTTTCTTGATTCCAAGATCTCAAACCACCACCCACTCAGCATCTCACTACTAGTCCAAAGTTGCACTACAAGCCCACCTCACATCTCCACTGCTGGGCCAAACTTATATGTCCACCCACAGGACATCCCAAAGTTTCAAGAACAATTCGGAGAGTCTTGGCTACAGAATATGCCCATGCCAAACCAACATGCAACACACTTAATTCAGGCCCTTGTCATAGCAGCCATAGATGTTTTTTGCCTACGCAAGGTCAAACATGCTATTAGGTTCCCAAAGGCTCACTAGTGGGATGCAAAATGCTCTGTTGCCACCAAACGATAAGAGTTACGCGTAGGGGTAGTTGACCCAGCCAGGGTGATACACACTTTTTGGCAACTACAAGAAAAAAAAGAAAAGAAGATATATTAAATATGTCAATGATGAATAAATCAAGAACCTCAGCACCAACTCTACCTGGGCACATCAAATCTTCCACAAACCTCAAGCAATCACGATGTTGAGCAACATGGAGGTTTAGGTGGCATACCTTTACAACACTGCTGTACCACTAGTCTTGACATGGCAACACAAGAGGATGGCCACCTTCTCTGTAGAGGACATTGCCAACACCATTCACAAATTGCCAAGATGTCAAGCTCCAGATGCACAAGGGCTCACTGCCGTGATATTGTTGGCCGTAGATGAAAAGTTCTTTACCCCCATCCTCAAGGGAATTCTCAACAATATAGACAGCATTGGCTTCCCAACACCATGGATGATCAAACATGTAGTACCACTCCATAAAGTAGGGAACAAAAATGACCCCTTCAACTACAAATGCATCATGATAAGCAGTGTCTTCTCCAAGCTATATGCTCAAATGTTGGAAAAACTGCTGTCACAGTGAGTAGAAACAACACATGTACGTGCTTGGTGTTAGGCTAGCTTTTGCCCATGCAAAAGTTGCACATACCACTTGATTAAGTTTCAAATTCTACTAGATTGCTCCTACACAAAAGGAGGTAAGCTCCATGGATTTCAAAAAGGCCTTTGACACCAAAAAGGTTTTAGACACTTGCTCTTCCAACAACTAAAGGAACTTGGTGCACCACTTGCCATCGTCAATGCCATAAAGCACCTTTACACCTGCATTCAAGCCAAGCTCATTGGACAAACAGTAGTCCCCTACAATGCCATTGTTAAGCAAGGATGCCCACTCTCCCCAACATTGTTTGGCATATACATAGATGCATTGGAAAGCCTTTTGGCCGAGCGTGACCTCTTCACCACATAAATTGCTGGTCTCTATCTTCATCTCATACTTTATGCCAATGACTTGCTACTCTTTGCTACAATAGAAAAGAAGATGCAGTGGCAGTTAGAGGCCCTCAAGGAATTCTGCCAGGACACAAGTCTCAAGATCAACCTAACCAAAACATAAATTGTGATCTTCAGCTCGAAAACAAGCCACACCTTGCTCCACTATCAAAGACAGGAGGTCCTACAAGTTACCCCTTACAAGTACCTTAGTTATCACCTTCACCATTAGTGAATATGGACCACTAGAGTAGCTCAACACGAAGTCACAGTTGAACTCCCAGCAGTTGAACTCTACTGAACTCACTCTACCAAGCAGCCCTCTATTGGTGGGATGCAAGAAAGGAGCACTATCAGGCCAAGGTCCACACCATGCTACTATATGGCTGTACTGCCTGGGCCCCCAGCTAATCAGCAACAAGCTGGTCCCACCTAGAAGGGCTTAATTGAACCTTCATTGCCAATGACTTTGGCATCAAATAGAAAGCATCCTATAGCTTGCTATGCATGGAGATTGGACTGCTCCTAGTTGAAATCCAAGCATGGAAATGGACCATGTAGTTCATACTCTCCATGTGGAAGGACACATTCAACTATTGTGCTCAGGCAGCTATTGCAAACTTGATCCAGCTTGACACTGAAAGAGCCAGGGATGCTGGAAGGCTTGTTGAAAGTGGATGGAATGCTTTGGCTTGAACTTCAATGGACTGCTGGACTAACTAGTCACCACAGTCCCCCCAGCTTGGATCAGCCTTGCATTTAAAGGCTAGTTGGCAAGCTCAAATAGGAACTCCCACTTCCAAGACTACCTCAACAACATCAACCCTGGGAGAATCATCAGCCCCAACATCCACAACTCCACAAGCTACACCACCATACGCATCCTTGCAAAATACCAAATGAGTGCACACTCACTTCATGTCGAGCTAGGCCGAAGACAGACGCCAGTCATGCCCAGAGATGCCCACCTTTGCCCCCTGTGCAAGACAGGAACAAAGACCTTGTCGCATGTCATATATGACTACCCCGTTTACATGTGACTATGGCTCTTCTTCCCCACACTGGACTTCCATACGACCTCCTAGCATTCATGGGGAACATGCAGCAATGATTCCTCTTTCTCCATACGACTTGAATGATTAATATTGAGAGTGAAAAATTCAATAACATTTATACATGTGGTTTGCACTTGAATATCACTAACACAAACATGAGGTATTACAAGTACTAAACAGCTTTTATGTAAAATTACATCACATGTTTTTCATTTCTTTTTTCTGCTCATTAAAATAAAATAGAATAAAATAACTTCAATAGAAAGAATAGACAACATTGTGGCAGCTGGCAAGCAGTAAAGATAGATAGCCAACTAACAATTAAATATATACTATACTAATTATAGTTTTCAATCGGTTTAAAAACACAAAAGCTGAACAAACAATAAACCAATCTTTATCTTTATAGTTTTCTTATAAATTCAGAAACTAATATTTCCTTGTTCCTAAACTAACGACCTATATAAACTGTAAAAACCTTTTCACTCAAGTTATTTGGAAACCAAAAGGTTTCTTCTTTTCTTAATTGTACAAGACAGTGCTTCATTTCTCCAAAGAATATTCAACCAATGGTAATTTTTTGCTCTTGTGAGAACATCTTGTTATCTTTTTTTTTTTAATTCTGAGTCACTTTTATCTTATCTCATATCCTATTCTTCCAATCTATCAGCATCACAAATTTACATTATAATATTGAATGCATTTGCTTGAATTTCTGAAAGGAAGCATAATCATTTTACAAATGTTTCAATATTCTGCAGTTTGATCAATCACCATGCTGTATCAAAGAGAGGGAATAAGACAATGTTGTATATCTGTTCCCAAGAACTTGTTGAGAACCCATGTCTGTGGCCACAACACTCTTACGAATCGCTGTACGTAACTCTACCAATCCTAGTACAAAATTCAATAAACCCACAAAACTCAGATGGGATGTTATTACTTGCAAGCAAAGGAAACTAGAAGAAGAGATGATCATCTTGCTCAGGGCCACTTTCAACTTTTTCAAGGCTGGGAGAGATATTACTCAGAGATGCAGTTTCGCCACAAGTATTAGTGAAGTTCCAGAGGTTGCAACAGAAAAACAAGCCTCTCTGTCTAGAGCTCCCTTCACTTGGACTCCTGCTAGTGTGGAGTTGAGTGCGTTGCTCCATGGCACAGCAGCATGAAGAGTCATCGTCTCCATAGCTCCACCAGAAAGGCAACTTGCCGCTCTTGAGGTAAGTTGCATTTCTTACTTCTATTCTTCTAACTTAGTTGTCCACAGTTCAGGGTCCATGAACTTGTCCGCTTGACCTTGCCATAAGCCAACACATCTGCTTGGGCGAAAAAATTGCACATAAGCTCGTCATTGTTACTAATAATCTCATCTGAATGAATCGTTAACCTGTGGTAACGAGAGAAATAAAAATCTTCTTACTTCTCAAAAACAGTGATTGCTGGCTTTTGATGATTCCAATGAAGCTGCATGGAACAACTTGATGTTTGTTACTATCTGAAAGTATTGAGCCCTCCTTCACCAAGCTTTAAGGTGCAAAAATGCAGAAAAGCGAGAGCATTGAGGCCGATATCATCATTAAACTTGTTGTTTATGAATGCAAGAAGGCAATTCACAGTCTCTGAATATTGTGTTCTCAATTTCAGTAATGTGTTGAAAGTAATCTCTAACAACTTTCTCCACTGGTTCAAATGCAAGATAGACAATGCCGCTATCTCTATTTGTTGCAGCAGTAGTAAAGACCTGTAATTGATAAAGCATTCATACCTTGTCCAAAATGACTCAAAACTTTGTTACCATAAACAGCCAGATTTCACGTTGCCAACTCAGATCCTGCCTTTGTTGAGACCTGTGGTACTCAGGAGGAACTTGGCGACCTCTTCAGGAATTTTCTCCACTTTCTTGGTTTTTACAAAAAAATCAATACCCTTGCAAATAGTATGATTTCTTCCTGCATAGTGTAAAAAGCTTGTAATTGAATGCCAAGTCCTTCATTCATCCCTGGTGTATAAGGTGGAAAATTTATATAAGAAATTCACAGTGCTGGCGCTTATTTACAATGAAGCAAGGATAGAGATTACCTAAAGCTCAAGGAAACACATCTTTACTCAAAAGTAACTGCACTTTCAGTTGATGCTTGGTCTATTGCTGGTTCATTGGTCTATTGCAGTATTGCAGTCCAGTGTGCTGTTCAGAAGTCGTTCAGAAATCGGTGTCCTCAGCAGTCGTGTGTGTGTCTGTGTAGAGAGAGGCTACTTTGCAGTTCAAAATCTGCCCAATCTCCCCAAAAGTTGGAGCGTCATTACAAAGTTGAAGCATGAAGTTTTTAAATTTTAACCATTAGATCAAAAGTATATTCTTAGATAAAAGAATATGTGACACTTAGATGCCAGATGCCAATAAGAGGTTTAGCCAAAAATAAAAAAATTAAAAAGGCAAATAGTTTAGGAGATTGCAAATATCAACTAGTAAATTTCTTCTAATTCTTTTAAAATTTAATGTTACAGGTTAAATATAATGCATTTAGTGAAATTTGGCTTTTTTATCAGCTTCAAAATTTACATCAATTCATTGAAGTTTTTTGTAGTGATTAGAGTAAATTACAAAATAATAAATTCACTAAGATTTACAAACTTTATAAAACTTAATATTTGGTTTTTAATGGCAAAACAAGTTCAATAACTACTGTTTAAAATGAAATGTTTAGATATTAGTTTTATCTTTTACTAGATTAATTACACTTGTGATAATGCTAAGAAATCACTTGAAAATTATTAGAAAAATTAACAATGAAACTAAAATATTACAAATTTTACTCTAAATTTTAATTTTTTAAATTATTTTTATTATAAATTTAAGGAGTGAAGATGTAAATCTAATTCTATGATTTAGAGACATATGTAATGTATTAGTAAACATTTATTTATATTTATCATTCTAGTGATCATACTTAGAAGCATACTTTTCATCTTACTTATGCTTTTTGAGTTAGTTGCAAAATCCATTAATGATATCTATTTAGCCACGTATATTGCTATTCGGTGCTTAGTATTAGAGGGGGCATAATATCATATATTTGCCATCTTTCTATATTTGCTAAAGTGTATTTTACCATCACTCTTCATGAGAGAATTTGAACTTTAACTTTTACTCATGAGATTTTGAACTCAAATTATATTAAAAATTAATTTTCATTCATAGGTTGGACCAAATTAGTTTCTAAAAACATTATAAAACTAGGACTTTGTATTTAAAATCTTTAACACAAATTCATTTTTTTCTTCTTTTATTTAGTATTTGATTAGTAATTTCATCATCTTCCCTCTCTTGATGACAAGCTCTTGATAGTTTTAACAGTCTAAGTACAAAGCTCTTGCACCATTCATTCATAGGTGAACATGATCCAAACCACTACAAACAAACATTGTATCACAATAGCCATAGAAGGCCATAAGAAAAAGATCACAGAGCAACAAAGGTGACAACTTCTATGCTAAACTCACTTTGTGTAAATTGCATTTTGTTTTGGCTTTTCCACTTCGACTTAAAACTCTCTAAGGTCAAGATAGAAAATTAAATGCAATGTTTACTTGAGACTCAAGTCTTATTATTCCTTCTTGCAACTAGCTCTAGGAATTAGCTAACGCTTGGAAGAGTTTGCATAGCTCTGTTCTTCCACTGTCTACCTTACCAGGACTCGTCCACACGGTGACTACTAGGGTGACTTCTAATTCAAACATCATATGTCTTGAACTTGCACAACATATTGACATTCGAGATCTCCCTAAATGCCCAAGTCTTGTTTAAAAACATTTGTGAATCATAGCATCACATGGTTCTTGGAGCTCCTTCTCTCAATAAGTCCTTGATTCTTAATCGGCATACAGCCTGGTGCGCAGGATATATGAATATTGGTGTTGAGACATCCATGCAAACGATCACAAACAATAGTGGCCAAGTTCTTGGGACAAACTCCTCTTTATGTGAGCTACTATCCACAGCAGCAGCCAGCCAGCCAAGAACGGCGGCAAGTGTTGGACGACTAGAGAACTCCACTTTGACAATGGTGGGTATCTATCTTAACAGTGGAATCTACTTACCTGGGAGCCACACCGAGTTGAGGATCACGAGAGGGACGGCTAACAAATGTGACATCACATTCTAGGGGCAAGAAGTACTTGAAGCAATTTGCAGATCTCCCACCGACTTTACCTGGTTAGAAGCGACAATATGAGCTGTTGGAAGCATTCCCCAGCTACCAAGCATCTTACTTCAACTCTAACAAGTAGGTGCAATAGAGAATTGAGCTTATTGAGCAAGTCTACGAGTGCAAATTGCTAGACCATGTTTGTGAACTGGAAATAAGAAATAGTCTCATTGGATTGCGACAGTAGCTTAGGAAAGTGGTGGATGCCATGAAGGAGATGGGGAATGAGCTCATAAAGTACAAATATAATTGGAGCTCGGGAATTTGAAGTTCAAGTGAAGATCTCTACTTTTTGAAAGTATCAATTTAACTTCAAAATTATCAATATAGCTTGTATGTAAAGATAAGATTGCCATACCAACGGTTGCAGTGACTTTTTGTCATGGAATTGCAACAATAAAAAGCCTATGGTGAGAACCATGCAACTATACTAATGAGGACAAATACATTTGTAGATCCGGGTTTAATGTAAATCCTTTTCAAGACAGCATTCCAAACTTGTGCTTGGCACTGAAGAAATATTATTCTGAATTTGGTTTTATTTCCTCAAAAGCTAAATGTTATAGAAGATATATTGGCCTCGAGGGCCATTGAAGATGATAACAAGCTAATAGTCTCTAGTGTAAATCTTTGATTTATTCACAATATGGTAAGAGAATAAATAAAAGAAAGAAAGAAGAAAAATGAAGAAAGAGGCAATTTTATGACATCTTTAACTGTATATATACACATATACACATGACGAAGTATGACTTATAAAAGCAAGTTCAGAAAACAAATGCTTTTTGCTAGAAACTAAAACCACATCTATGATATATATAAATTGTAAACCAAACAGTTTACATTCTCGTGAACTAGGGTTATATATATTTAAAATATTAAATATTGTAAACCTATAATATATATCGCTATATATATCGCAACTTAAGCATAGCTCTACCGCTTCCTGGCAGCAGACGTCAATCGCTTGGAAACAAACGGGACCTGGATTCGCCTCCATGATGTGAAGTTCTGTGCGACAGTCGATCAGCGCAGCAGACGCTGAGCTCCTGCGTCTCGTATCGTCATTAAGGACCCCTGTGACCCCGGAATGCTATTCCAGTATTCCGTGTTCGGTGCTCCATGTGTTCCATGATCCCCCGGCTCCGTTGCCATCCGCCAGGCAGTCGACATCGATCTCTGAAGAGCCCGTCAGATACTTGTCGTCTGTCAGGATCGACTACTTCAAACCCCCGTCTCCAAGTACTCTTCCAGGCTTTTCGTTGCTGTAAACTATCTCCATGGCCCGTCCACCAAGAACATAGGAAGGACGGACAAGGACCGCCTCTCTGCAATCTCCAATGCGCCCTCTGCCTCCAGACGAGCTGCTATTCCCAGCTGCTTGAACAGCCTTTCCTGTCCTGGACAGCATCGATAGAATTTGGAGAAGCCTCGTCCAGACAGTTTTGTAAAGGCACCGCCAGCCTCAAAGATGTTTGGCAAGCAAACTGCCCGTCCGGCTTCTCCAAATCAATGATATTCAAGACCGCGGCTGAAAAGCCAGACCACCTCTCGCATCATAGCCAGTTGAGACGGGAATTCATCATCTGTTGTCTTAAATCCTATTTCCTGGAACGGAAAAAAAAAACGCGCCAGTCAATCAAGGAGTAACGATCATAAAACAAACCAACCAAAGCAGTAACTTAACAAGAACAAACAGGAGGAGCATGTACATACGTGAAGTACGAAGGATGTATGACAGCAGCAGTAGTCGAATTCACAGAATTCAATTCCTTGTCCGATACGATCGGGACCACCACCAAGGATCAATACCTTCTTCCTGTTGCAAGCCTGGGGCTATCGTCGTAGGATGAGTACCTGTAAGGTGTGTTGGCTTCGAACTCTGCAGCACAGGTGTTAAATGCTGGCACCACTCCCAGAGCTATCCTGTGAGCTCGAACCTCTGGTTCGGCAGTTTTTGTAGCATAAGTAACTTGTCTGTCGCCAAAAACCTCGTTGCTTGATCTGGTACATAGCTGTGTCAGCTTTGTGTTGGACAGAAACTCCTCCACCACGAATAACTCCTTGAGCTGTCCCAGGAACCACGGATCGAAAAAAGTCAGCTCGCAAATTTCTTCCGAGCTCGTTCTCCGCGTAAACGGAATATATCCGGAACTGGTTACTTAATCCCCTCGGCGTCACTTGAGTTCTTTGGTACCTTCGCAACATCCAAAGCCACCCGCTCCCAACGGCCTTCGAAAACGATTCCTGGAAAGTCCGCCTTCATCTGAATGGTAAGTATGGAACCTGCGATCCCGGAAACTCCTGAAAAGCAGAGCGTGGAATCTGCACACACTACACACAAAGCAAACGGGAATCCTCGTAAGAAGAAGGACGAGAAAGACAGGGACGCAAGAGAACTGACCTTCGTGACCGCACAATCCATAGATGGCTCAAAACTAGCAAGGTGCCTTTCGTTGGGAATCTGGTCCAAAGTGCAGCTTTATAGAAAAACCAGTGACCTTTGAAGCCAGCGCCGACGATCTCTGGATAACCATCACTTCTCAGATTTACTGCAAACTGGACGTTGGAGCCACCGCATTCAACACCTTTCTCTCGGCTCTAGCTTGGTCCCGCGGTCTCTCGTATCCTTTTCTGTCAGGATCTGAGCTGGTGCTACTGTGAAAAAGTGCGAACAAAGCCATGGGGTCGATGTTCTCGATCAAGCAGACGATGACACAAGTTGTCAGCGGGGTCCCCCTTAACTCCTATTTCGCACTCCTTCCAACCACGCCAAGCAAGGACTTCTCAACCGAGACCTGTGAAGTGATGCTCGCTGTCAAGCTTTAAAATAGATTTGAGCTCCTCCTCCTGTTGTACGCATTACCCCATCCGATCCGATCCGTGGGTATGCGTGGAAGGAATCGGTGTAACAGCCGTTCGAGTCACTCCCTTTGAAATTCTCCGTTCTTCTTATCGCGCTTGGCTACCCTGGGACGCAAGCTTGAAAGCCTACGATGCTTATCGTAAGTCATAGAGGCCGGATACTTTGGTGCCGATGAAAGGTGTGGAACTCTTTTGGAACTGCAAGGGATCTCTTGCGGTCACGCAGGAGTTGAGCTTTGGCAAGTGAATTTTGCTTTGATTATTCGTCCTGCATTTACCGTTCAGCCGCCATCGCTGCCTCTAGCAAACACCTTAGGCCGAGAAATCCATTCCCCACACCGGGAAATGCGAGCGAGAATGCAGGCGCCGGCGGCACATCGACGCCTCGAAATCTAGCAGCTAGAGTCTCCTCCGCCATGAAATCCAGCTCCGAAACGCCTACCTCGGCTCAGCCACGCTTTCTAGGGCTCCTCAGACACCCTAATCGAAGATCGTTAATTAGAAGTATAGCCGATTGAGACGTATATTGTATAAATACGCATCCAGTACATTTATTGTATCGCCCACGTACACACACACTCACACACACATACAACTAAGGCTGCATGATTGGTGACAAGTATGGTCGACCAGATATTATACAAAACCTCTTGAAAGACTATAACGGCTGGTGGTTGGTATTTCTACGTCCGCGGCCGTACGAAGTCTTTGATTTTGTTAAGCGTATAAACACGTGGGTCAAGCACTAATCTAACAATCCGGCCGCCCCCGCCAAACAACACTGGCATGGCAATGATCCGCCAAACAAAAACAACGAGACTAAGCTATGGGAGTGGCATCTCTTGGGAGTCCTTTGAAAGGAATTTTGGATGTTTAGAAGAACAGCGTGCGTGATTGATTGATGGAACCACATTTGGGAACAAGTTGTGCCTTGTCCCAACGCGTTTGTTTTGGGCCGTTTAGTTACAAGCTGGTTTTAAGAACATTAGATTTACGGCCCAAAGCCAAAAGTTTGGCCAACTAACATTTAACAAAAAATGGGTGAGAGCATAAATTTGCCAAATGGTGGCTTTTTGGGAAGCTCGAATGTGCCAATTGCGGCATCTAGTGAAGGGCAGAAGGATCACAATGCTCCCATAAGTAAGATTCGTTGCTTTGTTATTCTTTTTTCCACCATAACATTGCCAAATAGCTAGACCGAAATTTCTGCCGTACGGACGGGGCGAAAGTGGACCACTCCTGGCCGCCTGGCGAAAGTACAACCGGTTGAGTAACCCAAGCTATAGCACAAACAAGTTTTACCACGCCAAAAAGTCCACTGGAGTCATCGCATCGGCCATCTAGTATTACTTAAAGCACCGCCCCCTTGCTCATCGCCTTTCATTGCCATTGCTCGCTCCTTCCTCGGCCCGTTTTTTAGGTCACTATAAGCGCTTTGGCTTTGTTTTACCCTGTGTTCCCGGGGCGGGGCGCTGCCCGCGCGAGAGAAGGCGCGAGGGGAATTTCTTGGTGTCGCGCGCGCGGCCGCGATTTCTGGAGCGCCGAGGAGCCGCTCGGATGCCCGTCGCCAATGCAGATGTCGCCGCCGCGCCTCACTCTCTCCAAGAATCCCTGCCTGGGGAGCGCGCACAACAGGCCCGGGATGCGGCATTCTGTCCAGATTTCGGGCGGGGCTGAGCTCCGGATGGTGTGATTGAGCACCGGATTGACGAGATTTTGCCAAGAAATCAGCCTCTCTCTCGCCCCGCTGCTCTCTTTGCTCTCGCTCCTCCTGCCGCGCCGCCGCGATGTGTCGTCTCAATCCCTGCGAGTGCGAGGAAGATAATCCTCTGATTGCCGCCGCCGCGGCAGCGCCCGCGGCAGCGCCTTCGTCAATCGTGCTCGTGCTTCCCAGCATCAACGATCCTGTCGTCCAGCCCGTGAAAGATTACGAATCGGAGCTCCATCGATGGCCAACATCCGCCGAGGTGGGTGTCTCTTGCCATAATATATTTCTCTTCTTGGATCCCTCTTTCCTTCCTTGGCTGCATGCATTGCTTGCGGCCTTGATCGTGATTTTTCCAGGGAAATTTTTCCGTGCGGCGCTGTGCTGGTGTGTGCCTGTGGTACCATCACTCCCACGGCAGCCAGCGTCCATGGCCAGCTAGTTTGCTTGCTCGCGAGAATCACTGTGTTATTGTATTTTTTTCCCTCGGGATTTGATCTCCGATTTGGCTGTGATTTATATCCTTTGTTTTCATGTGGCATTTCTTTCCTCGGCCATACGGGCACGTTTGTAAATGTATTGCTTGCTTGCTTGCACCTCTCCTGCTGTGGATCCATCGGTGTCAGTCGCCCGCTATGCTCTGTGACAAGCTTGGACTGGAGGCCGTGTCGCGTTCGCGTGGATTTGTGTATGATATTGTACCGGCACCGGCACGGTGCCTGTGAGAGCGAGTCAGTCGGTCACGACGAGCGGAAGAAAGAATGCGTGCTGTGACTTTGTCATGCGTGTGAGACCGAGGTAGAGAGCAAAGGCACTGATCGATCCTTTCTCGTTTTTTTTCCAAATGGAGCACAGGTTGTGGAGGAATTGAAGCAGATGAGTGGCATAGCGGGACCCATGGTGGTAATGGGTCTGCTTCTTTATGCCAGGTCTATGATATCCATGCTATTTCTAGGCCATCTCGGGAAGATGGAGCTCGCTGGAGGAGCTCTATCCATGGGCTTCGCCAACATCACCGGCTACTCTGTGCTGGCGGGGCTGGCCATGGGGATGGAGCCGATCTGCGGCCAGGCTTGCGGAGCCAAGAGGTGGCACCTGATGGGCATTACACTCCAGCGGACCATCCTGGTGCTCCTCTGCGTCTGCGTGCCCATCGCCAGCCTGTGGATCAACATGCAGCGAATTCTGCTGTGGTGCGGCCAGGACGAGGGCATCACGGCAATGGCGGGTACATACATACTCTTCTCGCTTCCCGACTTGCTGGCGCAGGCAATTCTCAACCCCCTCCGGATTTACCTGCGGACGCAGAACATCACCACGCCGCTCACCTGGTGCTCGGCGCTGGCGCTGGCGCTGCACGTTCCCATCAACCTGCTGCTGGTGATCCACTTGAAGATGAGGATCCGCGGGGTGGCGCTCTCCGCCGCATTGACCGACTTCAACCTCGTCATCTTCCTGGTGGGCTACCTCCGCATCTCGGGCAAATACAAAAGAACGTGGGACGGCTGGTCGCGGGACTCGCTCAAGGACTGGCGCCCGCTTCTCAACCTGGCCATCCCCAGCTGCATCAGCGTGTGCCTCGAGTGGTGGTGGTACGAGTTCATGATCATCGTGTCGGGGCTGCTGACCAACGCAAAGGCGGCGGTGGCGTCCATGGGCATCCTCATCCAGACCACGGCGCTCGTCTACATCTTCCCCTCGTCGCTCAGCCTGGCCGTGTCGACGCGGGTGGGCAACGAGCTGGGCGCCAACCGGCCGGCCAAGGCCCGCATTGCGATGATGGTGGCGCTGGCCTGCGCGGGGGTGGTGGCGGTGCTGGCCATGACGTTCACGACGACGATGCGGCATGTGTGGGGGGGCATGTTCACCAAGGACGACTCCATCCTCTCGCTCACGTCGCTGGTTCTGCCCATTGTTGGGCTGTGCGAGCTCGGGAACTGTCCGCAGACAACTGGCTGTGGGGTCCTCCGGGGCTGCGCGCGGCCATCGACGGGGGCCAACATCAATCTGGGATCCTTCTACTTTGTGGGGATGCCAGTGGCGATGGCTCTTGGGTTCTTGTTTAATGTCGGGTTCCCTGGGCTCTGGCTGGGCCTGCTGGCGGCACAAGGGACATGTGCGGCCCTCATGATGATTGTGCTGATGCGGACGGATTGGGCTCTGCAGGCGGAGAGAGCCAAGCGCTTGACGTGCTCGGTGGATGCTGCTGCTGCTGCTGCTTCGAGTCCCAGGAATGACGAGGAGGAGATGAGCTGCATCATGAGCAGCAGCAACAGTGGCAGCACCGCCGCCGCCGCCACCGCCACCGCCACCGCCACCATTACGAGCAGCGCCACTAGTGTGCTCAGTGCTGCTGCCACCAACAACAGCAGCAGCAGCAACAGCAATGTTTGCAAGGCAGTGGATCATCGCCACCATGAGACGACTTTTAGAGTTGATGAAGACGAGGCGGCCGTCATATCGGTGAAGGTGATGCCCCTGGTGGAAAGTGAAAGGGAGCACGGAGACAAGCTTCCTCCCCTTCTTCCTCCTCCCCCTCCTGCCGCTGCTCCAGCTGCTACTGTTGCTCATCATCATCATAATCATCTTCGTCAACCATATCATCATCAACAACATCATTATCAACAGCAGCACCAGCAGGAAACTACTGCGGCAGCAGCGGCAACAGCAGCAGCTACTTGAAGGAGGCGGACAGGGACAAGAGGGGATCAGATCTAGATACTAAAACCGGTAATGGCGGGGGAGGCTGGTTGGCCGGCTGGCTGCTGCAAGAACACTTGTGTCGTCGAATCTGCGTCATGCAAAAGGTGGTGGAAGGCTCTCTTTGAGTCATGGATGTGGTTGGATGGGTATGTGCGTGCACAGGGTGACTGGTTTTTTTTGTGCGTGCAGTGAGAGGCAAGAAGCGAGCCTCTTGGTCTCGGTGTCGCCATCCAGAAAAGTTGCGGCTTTAAGTTTAGCTAACTGGTGTGGATTACACAAAAGAGCGAGAGCAGCTTCTTTTCTTGTTTTTCGTGTGCGGGAGCTACACCTACAGTGGCAGCAGTAGCAGCACCACCACACCACCACTACCAACAGCAAAGAGTTCGCATCAGCACCAGTGCTCTCCAGCGGCTACAGCAATACTTTGCAACAAGCAAGAAAATTGATAAACGAGATTAGGTCGGTTTGGTATGTGGTTCCAGAGAAGTTGGCCCAGCACAAGTCACAATGCAAATTGCAGTAAGATTGATCAGCAGCAGCCATAAGAAGGCTAGCTACATTATTTTCAAGTCCTTTTCTTTTCTTTTCTTCTTTGCATTTTTTTTTTAATTTTAATGTTTTTTTGTTTTTCCTGGTGATCATTGGTGTAAGAGGAGGGGAAAACAGGAACCCTTTTAAAATTCTGGAATCTGTTTATTTCTTTCTAGACACTGAATGGTGGTGGTGATCGGTTAGATTGCCACTTGTATTTGTTTGGCATTTGATATATGGATGTATATGCCCAAAGGTATCATTCTTTTCTCCTAAAGTTCGTGCCTTGCTTTCTTTTCTGCCAACCGAACACAAGAAGAAGGAAGTGCTGCTTAGGTGGGCTGTATAGTCGTCACGAGTTCTTTGCTCCTCGTATGGGAGGTGGGGGCTCCCATTGGATGGAAGTGGAGCTACTGCAAAACAAAGAAAGCCTTGTGTGTACTTTGGCCTTCTCTCCTGACGTGTGTGGAATTCACCAGCCAGCTTCAGCTCTGAACCTTTGTAACAAAGATTGGATAGAGATCAAGATCAAATCATATGATCAGTGAGGCTTAAGCTGTTAGCTTAGTGGCTAGCAAACAGATAGAGATGGATAGCATGCAAGACAATTGGTGGTGAATGATGAGTGGGGTGGTGGGTTCCCCACTGTGCTGCCAAGGCAAGGCATGTAGCACAGCCAGGAAAGAGTGATAGGAGAGAGGGCAAAATGTAGAGAAAGAAGAGGACAAGGGAGGCAAATGCAAATCAAAAGGACTGCCCTTCCTCCTGGCCTGCTGCTTCTAGATGGAACCAGCCAATTGCTATGCTCTCTTTTCCTTTTTTTTTCGATCTTTTTTGCTGTATTTTATCACCCAATAGGAGAACAGCACACTGCAATCTTTTGTGTTTCTGCTGCTGCCACCCCAGCCACATCAGGGAGAGTTTATATGCCTGCGTGTGAGGGCCACACACTCACATCCTTGCGTACATTGCCCAACCCAAAACATGACCAGAATTCAAGAATGCAAGCCAAAATTCCATACAATATTATTGTTGCTGTCCAAAAGGCAGAGCCGGCATGTAAATCTTGAGATGGGAAGGGTGTGGCTGCAACACAAAGCGAACAATGCACAATATCATGTCTCGAAATCAAAACGAAAAGAATTTTGGTTTGTGCTGTGGTCCACTTTAGCACTAGATAGTGCTAACAACAAAAATAAGCTAACAGTTTCGGGTCGCCACCTTTCTCCCTCAACGATTGCTTACCAGGATCTTGCTTGCTTGGTCTTGTTTTTTTGCTTGTTGCTTGATTACTACCCACAAGGTGACAAACCAGGCACAAACTTTGTTGTTGCGTTCTTAATCTCAAATCTAAAGACATGAAAGAGTCAAACGAGTCCAGTTGAGACTGCTACTAGCTGCTGCCCGCCTGCTATTCCTAAAATCCTTGTTAAGCATCCCGCCTAAAACGCCTTAAAAGTCGAGAGCACAGCGACAAGGATCTTTGCAACACGACACTCGGCTTTCTACACCGACAAAATGTTTTGGGACTCGTCGTGTCGGCTGCAAAACTTCCAAGAATCCACAAGAGAAGGGCCACTTGTTAGTAATGAAATCACTTATAAGGGTGTTTTAGCTGCTCAGCAATTTGGATTGTTTTGCAATACTAGAGATTTTGTAACTCAAACTGTGTGTCTTTTAGTGCCTCCTCCTTGGATTGAAAAAACTTAAAAGGAATCTATCTATCACCGGTTTGACCACGCCTAGGACGCGACTGGACCGAACTTTGATTCCTATGGAGACCTAAAAGACAAACTACTCTAGACACTCATATTATGTTATGTTGTAGCGTAGTGGGGTGTCAGTGTTTCTTCTTCGTATTCTTTTTAGCTCCTAAAAAGAAGGGACTGTGGATAAACTTCTGGAGTTTCTAGTGCTAGCTCAAGCACGGAACCAAGTACGCGATCGCTTGTCTTGCGGGGAGGCCTCACAAGCTTGGAAGACCACATGAAATCTGGTCAGCACACTTGATTCCACTCCAATCTGAACGGCTGCACGTTGCATCTTCTGCAGCAAGCCAGAAGTCACGCGAAAATCCACACTCAAGCCTTGAAAGTTGGTCAAGAGAGTCAAAGAAAGGATCTGGAAAACAGTGATAGTGGTGCGACAGTAGAATCATATAGCCACACTTTGTTCTTGCCTAGGGAATTGGTGCTCAAGACCCCTGGTCAGTCAAGAAGCCACCTGGTAAAAATGCAAGCAATAATGCAACACTTGGAACGATCAAAGAAATTCTCTTTATCACAATCACATAGCTAGGTCTCTTGACCTTGGTGAATTTCACACTTTTTCCTTTGTGTAGTCAAAACTTTCCACACAATTCCTTTATGGAAGAAGAAAAAAGAGAGAATTTGATTCTCTTACAAAGATAAAAGGGAAGGGAGGCGAGTCAAACGAGTTGGAGGAAGACAAATTCACCTAGTCTGTGCGTTTGTTTCTTGATAGCACCACCATTGCTACCACCACCACCCCCACCACCGACGACGCTTTGGATTTGTTTCTATCACTTGCCATACACGAGGACTTGCAAGGTTTTTATATTCGCCAGTCCCCACGTTCCATTCGACACTAGAATTCTAACATATTAGCTAGAAGGAAACATGTCAGTGTGATGCTACTGCTCCATTCTGGAATTGTTTCCTTCCGTGACAGAAACCATCGCTCTCCAAGTTTAAACAATTTGCAGTGATGATCTACTACTTGACATCAGTTACCATGACGACCAGCTGATCAAATCAAGACTAACCAGATGGAGGTTGACAAGTTATGAACTATTGTTGTTTTCAAGTTGTCTTAAAACATCCATCCGGGCGCCTGGCCATCGCTGTTTTCACCGGCCAATGCGTGGCGGGGCCAAATCCTAAAGCACAAATGGCCAGGTAGGCAAAGACGCGTTCCGTACGCTTTGCCACCCACGTACGGAGGAAAGCGATGGCGAGACAGGTCGGGAGGACGAACAAAGCACGCCCGTCTTTTTGGAGACAGGCCCTTTGGTTGGTGCCTTGAGACGGGACCGCTCTTGGGCATGTTCCTTGGGGCAAAGAAAAAAAAAGGTGGAATAAAAGGGGGAAAAGGGGGGTTAAATCCATAATAAAAAATTTCATCTTTTTCTCGTGTTGTGGGACCTGGAAACCAAAGGAAGATTCTTGTTATTGCGGGGGAATTTTCGACCTTTGCCTTGATATTGTCTTGATTTTGCTAGACTTGAATAAGCCGGAAAATCATGAGAGGCAGATGGCGTGTCGAGAAAATGGTTACAAAACCTTTGACTTTCTGTAGATTGGATCATTTTCTTCTTTTTCCCCGGACCGCTTTCTAGCAACTGACTTTTGGAACCACGATGTTAAAAAAAAAAAACATAAAAAAAAAAGGTTCGCTCACCTTTTTCATTTGTTTTTTAATTGATTAAATTTTGTCTGTAGTTGCATTCCCTTTGACCCCACATCAATTTCTCAGATACAAGTGTTTGTAAAATCTTCAAATACTTCTTTATTTTTAATTTTTAATTTTGTTCTTGTTTCGGCTCTTTTTTCTTGTGAGTGCTGTTGTAGCTGACTCGAAAGGAACAGAATCTCTTCCCACTCCTTGAGTTGAGTGGTGTGGTGGGCTGTGAGTACAACAGCACACAATGCGGCACCCACATTCTGCTAGAAAATCTTCTTTCCTCCAAGAAAACTGAAGAGAAAAAGCAAAAGCTTCAAATTTTTCTTTTTTCAAGAAAAAAGAAATGAAAAAGAAGTGGAAGGGACCTTAAGCACTATCTAGCAGCTACAATCATTGTGGAAGGAAATGCTGGATCCTCTATGGCAATCCTTGCAAAGTTTGTATCTCAGTGTTGTAGGGTGGTGGTGGAACTAAAAAAGAAACCACTGAATGGAGATCTCAAGCTTTCTCATCTAATAATAATATCAATGTTAACACTACTGTCATTGAGACGTAGTTACAAGAGAAGCTTCACAGATATCTCTCGTCTAATAATAACATCAATAGTAACAGTATTGTTGTTGATCAAGCATGGTGGGTCTAGCCAAGATTCTCAAAGCCTTTAAACTCCATCCACATTTTCTTAAAGCTGCGGGAAAAACAAACTTGTACAAAAGGAGCAGCGGGATTTCCTTGACTAGAAAGAAAAAACACCACAATAGAGATTTTTACTGGAACGGAGGCCGCTGTGATTTGAACAGCGCACCAAATTATCAAATCAGGAAAAGTCATTGCAGCGGAAAAAGAATCATCCACCACTTCCCATTCAAGGACCATCGAAGTTTGAAAAAAATTTCGCGTCGACTTCGCTTTGTCACAAATCTCCATCCAGCCTTTCCTTTCCGGAGAAATGACCACAAACAGCACGCCACCCCACATAATGCAAGGGAGGATAGAAAATGGATGCCCCGCTCGAGTAGTCCTGGAAGGAAAAGATGAAAAGAGAAATACCTCACTGATCAGTCTGTCATTCACGGCCTGGACGGACAGACGGAAGAAAGAATCGAAAGGCTTGTGCACTGTCGTTTCAGTTGCAAGAGACGAGCCGGCTCGTAACAGAGTCTTTTCTCGTTTCTGTCCCCGCAAGACCGTAGCGTTTGCTTATCTCTTCGCTCTGTCCCGATGGAAACTGTCCAGTCCTGTAAAGGGCCTTGTCAATACGTCAAAAAGGAGCCGGAAAGACAAGTTTCATACCTTTCCATGCTTGCTTGTCCGACACTCTGCGTCTCGTTCTCTGTTTTCTCTTTTGCTTTCTTAGTTCGGAAGCCGAGGGTCGTCGTACAGGACGACGGACTGCGATAGCTTGATGGATTCCAAGGGCCGAGATGGAGGAGGAACAGGAGGAGACGCTCCTTGGTTGGAGTTTTGGCCGCCTTCGCTTCGAGTGTGCCACCTCTTTTCCAGCTCGATCTCGTCCGCCTGTGTGGAGCTGGCCACCAGGTGTTGGTCCGATTCCAGCTCCTCGGGCAAGTTCTTGACGCTCCCGTAAGCCACTTGTTGCACAGGGGGGCGATAATACACTGCGTACAGAATGAGCTGCAGCGTGGAGAGCAGGAAGCCAAGCCCATCCGATATCTGCAGAGTACGATAAAGAAAAGAAAGGCCAGTTCCATTATTGAGGCACCGTGGAAAGCAAAACAACGTGTATCTACCTTGCGAGTTTTTTTTACCGGGAGCTCAAGAGCTTTTGGATCAACTTACAATGACAAAGATGTCGGGTCCAAGTATACCATAGACAGTCCACGTAAAACCGCTGCAAAAGATGGCCAGGGAGAGGAGGAACGGCATGTATTCGACGCTCCTGGTTCTGATTACAAGGCCCTGCCGAGAAATCGTGTTTTTGAGTAAAGAAAACGTAGAAAAGAACATGACGGACCATGATAGACAAGGGAGCGGCATAAGCCAGAATGGAAGAAATAGTGGCAATCACGCCGGCAAAAGTTTCTCTCTTGCTCTGCCGAAGAAATGCCATTGTTATAATTATATCCATGGCGAAGAGGATGACGGTCGTGACAACCATTACTGTTGTCCTCGACTGGAAAAAACAAATGGAGGGAGCAAAGAAGGAAAAGAGAAAAACATCACCAAATCAAATTGAGGAATAAAATTGGAGAGTACCTTTCTTTCAGGTGGAGCGTAAATGAAGAACATGATAACGTAGATGGATTGCAACACCACCTGAATCGCACTGATAATAAAGAGGAGAAGGTTCTGGCTCGTGATGAATGGCAATGCATACCAAGCCCAGAATAAATTGCACAAGATCGTGGTTATATATGGGAGCACTGAGAAATTCTCAGTGTCCTTCCTCTTGTAAATCCGGTAGAATGTGGGTCTAGAAAAAACCAACCAAGGTAAAAGGACATAAGCATAAACGCTTTACATTGGGGCTAAACTGGAGAGAATCGTAGTGATGTTGCCTGTGGAGACAAAAGAAAAAAAACCCTTTCGATCAGAGGGAATGTAGTTGCGCCCGCCGAAGATCTCACCCAGAACGCCAAATACGATCCTCAATTTCTTTGTCATTCTCGCAGCATCGTGATCTCTCTCCTGAGCCTCCCCCGCCCAGACCTAAAAAGAAACTTCTTCCATTTTAGGGCTAGGGTTTAGGGATGAAGGTGCGATCGGCTGTGAAGAAGCTGTGCGAGCACTGCTACGCGGTCCAGCGAGGCCGCCGCGTCTACATTGTGTGCAAGGTGAATCCCAGGCACAAGCAGCGCCAGGGCTACTCCACTGATGCCGCCCCCGCCTCCAAAGAGCTGGAAAATTCGTCTTCAAAGGTACACATTCCCCCTTCCTTCTTTTGTCTGAGTTTGTTTCTAGGTGGAGCTCAAGGAGCCCAAGACTCAG